>NW_022990392.1:180000-780000 GCF_902827175.1 Gymnodraco acuticeps
GTTGCCGTATTTGTGAGCAGCTGCTCCAGCACAATAATAATAATTCAGCCCGCGGCTAGTTCATGAGAGCTTTTACATTCGCTGCACTCTGAGTCTGATAAGTCTTTACAGAGAAAATAATCCTCCGCCGCACCGAAAGGGATGTAGTTTATATTTGTCATCACTTGAGAATAAACAGAAATCAAGGGATGAATAACACCAGGCTTTTGAGGAGAACTATTGTGGGGCTAAAATGTAATGGAAGTACAGTAAATAGAAGTTATTCTTGAGACGGAGTAAATTCACACGTTGCTTTTGTTCCCTGATCTTTGACATGTGAATTCACAGCGCTGGTACCTTGCAAAGCGTCATGCCAGTACTGACCTTTGAGGGAACAGAGAGAATCGAAGATGAAAGATATTTTAATTATCTCTTACTGGAGAGTTGGAGGTTCCATGTTGGTTGGAGTCCTTTTTTCAGAAGCTTACAAATCCAGACAAAATTAAATGTCTAAGACACTTGAACCTCTCATCTCCATATCAATCAGGCCCTGAGCCCTTTGTCCCTCTGTTTGATATTCTGCTCTGCCCTGTCTCGCCCTCATTTCTCTTCCTTTTCAAATTTACGTCGCCGGGCTCGATGCATATTTGTCAAATGAAGTCGACTTGGAAGCTGAAGCAGCAGCAGCCGTTTCTTTCCCATTGATCAACAGTTGTTTTTCCTGAATTCAGATAGTTTGTTAGATTTTATTATGTGTGGACAAGTCACCATTATTAATCCAGCCTACCAATGAGTTTACACTCACAGAATTATCTAGGCCTAATAATTTGTTTATGTATTTTATATGCATACACAAATTCAATCCATTTGGATTACATAGTTCTCACTCATACTGTTACTCAACTGTATTTGATTTGAAAACACAATAAACAGGTCTATATCCTCAATACATGTAATTTGACTAATTTAGAACCATGCTTTGTGTTCAATATTAATAAAGCCTATTTTTATTTTATTTAGAACCAGGTTTGTTTTACCACGTTTATGTATTTATAGTTTTTTTGCAATTGCTAGCATATATGTTTTAAAACAGGGCTCATTTTCTGAAAACACAATATAATACATGAAAACATGCAATTCACAAAAATTCACAAAAACACAAACCCATTCATATATCCAGAGAAATTAAGCACTGCAATCAAAAATACAGTTAACAAAACATGTTGAAGCACTAAATAATTACCACATTGTTGTCCAACCAACTACATAATGTTGCTCAATCAAAAGCACAACCTTCTTGTACGGGCTTTGTTCTCTGTGTAGATAATTCTACAGAGAATGATTTAAGTCTACAAGAGCTAAGGGCAACATGCATGAATAGTACATACAGTTACAGTTGTGTGTACAAAAAATATGCCCTCTATTGAATACAGTAAACGAAAAATAAATCTTTGAGAACAAAATATACAGATTTTCTTTTCCTCAAAAACAGAGGAAACAAAAATACTTATTCTGCCATTTGCTGCCTAGCTGGGTCTGGCCGCAGAGTCTTATCAAAATCACAAATAATTCTGGCCGGCTAGAAATCGAGTGAAGACACGCCTTAAGTGTTGGGAAAAAGTACCTGTGGTCTTTTTCTAGTGCTAACATCCTGATTGAAGAGTGAATATTTAAGCATTTGGGTGTTTGGTCCGTTGGCCGGCTATCGGGATGTTAAGAGCATTCCATGGAATATAATAAAAAGTGTATCTCGAGCCGGTTTCTCAAACTTACCTACCCCACCTTTAACATTAACATTAACATCATGGTAACACCATGGCGACCGGCGGCACACCTGCAGCTGTACCGCTTGTAATTAGGTTCAACTATAAAAACTTCGAACAAAACGCCGGCGGCACCAACAAAAGGAGCGCACACTGCAAAGTCTGCAATATTAAAATCAAGGATGCTGGTGCAACAACGTCAAATTTCATCAGGCACTTGAAAACTCACCCGGAGAGGTCAGTCACATTAACGCATATGGACGGTTAGCAAACATGTTTAGCTCAGCATCAGCTATGTAATGTTAACTTAGCTTGCTACTAGCTTTGTAACTGAATATTTGAAAAGATGAGTGAATGTTTGCTTGTCACACTTGTTTGCGTTGAGTGGCGTTGACATCCAACTCTTGACATGACATAAAAAAGGTCTGTAACGTTAATCATTACGTTCCGCTGCCACCATCTATTGGCTAACGTTAAACGTAGAAAAATACATAGTTACATACATAAATACATCTGTCGGTTTATAGGCAGGTTACAGGTTTATTGTTGACCACGTAACGTTAATGTTACAGGTTTATCAGGTTACCATTACACTGGGTTTGAGTGAGAGGATAGAGGAATATGTTTATTTATAGTAGACTTAAAAGATGTCATTAGAGACCCAGTGTAATTAAACAATACGGTTGCAGAGGTCAAATTTTAACATTTTTGTCCACTGGCCAAATGGCTAGCCTAGTGAATGTTGAAATGTTACCAGCCACTCAATAGATTGCCATTGTTATGTTTGGCTGGTGCGTGCAACATACAGTACCAGCCACTTGCATGATTTACCAGCATTTGGCTGGTAAATTGTGTTAATGGTAGATATCTCTTTTGGAACTGGTCATGTTTTAATATCACCAGTTCAGTATATTTCAGATAATATTGCAGCAATAGTTTTTTAGTTGCAAATGGCACAGAACAAATCTTAACACAGTTTCCCTGCGGGGGATTAATAAAGTATTTGTGATACTGATTTCTGATTCTGAAGTGTTTTGCTTATAAGTTGTTTGCATTGAGCTAAACTGTGATGTTTTTCCTCATATTGCATTGCAATAGCCTGTTTAAAGTGATCATATAACAAACAACTAATCAGTACTGATACTGTATGCTAATAGATATAGGAGTGATAATAATACAGTAAATGCTTTGAATGTCTTAGATATAGCTGTGCAGTATTCTTAACAGACTGGATAGCAGCAGACAATAGAAGGCTTATTACAACCAGAAGAGACATGAGACTTTTATTTTTTAGAGACTTGAGACTTGACTTGGACTCGTGACCAAAGACTTGAGACTTGATCAAGTCTCACCCCACAAAGACTTGAGACTTGACTTGGACTTGCAAAAAAAGGGAGAGCCCTCCTCACTGTTTTCCAGGCACATTATTCACGAGGTAAGCGTGTCTGAGTGTGCCCTACCAGCCAGGTTAACTGCGGCCCCCACTTCTCCACGGTCACAACCGGTGGAGAGGAGGTTGCGGTGCAGTGGCTGGTATCCAAAAGTCGGTCAGGGACAGTGTGGTGACTCTATGTTGTTGGACGACAGGGCGTTTAGGCATCAGGGCTCCACCCACTGTACCCATAGAGTCCAGTAGAAGGCGGAGCCTGTGTGAGATAGAACGGTGGGTTACGTATTGTAACCCTAGTTATATAAGCACAGGCGTAGCCCTCTACTCGGGGCCCTGACTGTCCTATGCTGCTCGCTGAAGAGAAGTGTAGGATGACAGCCAGGAGGCTCGCATAGTATCGTTGAGAGGTAGTACCCATATAGTCCAGTAGAGGACTCTGCCTGTGCTTATATAACTAGGGTTACAATACGTAACCCACCGTTACGGTGACAAAACACTCCTCCTTAAATCTCCAATAATCACTAGTGGTGGAAATGAAGTTGCCTCCACATCCTCACCATACACAGAGCAATCTGAGCTCTCCTCACACTGTCTGCTGTATTGATGCCATTAGAAGCTTTTCACTCTGACCTTGCTCTGACCCTGCAGTGTTTAGTAAGTATCTTGTTGGGGGGAATCTTGCAAGTCTATAGAGGTTTCACTTGAAGCTCGTTTTCACGGTTCAGGAAAAAAGAAAAAAAAAGTCCTTGATCCAGCTTCCCAGACACAGCAAGTTCAGACACTTAATGGCCTCGACCGAGGGGATAAATCCATGTGTGTGTGTGTGTGTGTGTGTGTGTGTGTGTGTGTGTGTGTGTGTGTGTGTGTGTGTGTGTGTGTGTGGAGTTCAAAGCCTTTTGTCGCAGAGGGATGAAGAGTCGATGCGGTCAGGGACCATGGAGCCACTTGCCCTGTAGATTGCCTTGTTAAACAGCACTTGTCTACCTGTCAGAATCCCTCCAGACTTTTCATCTGTCTCCTCCAATAATATCAGCCACTGGTGCAGCACTGAGAACAGTCGCATCTGAACATCAAAGCACTGTGTTCCTTTTTTGGGGATGATTCCACGTAGCTTAAGAGCCCCCAGGTGCAATCGGTAGACTTGCGTTCTTTTTTTTTTACATCTTTGAAGTGCATTCAGTTAGTCCCACAGCCTTTAGCATCCATTGACTGATTGTAGGGAGTCTCCGGCTGCTAACTAACGCAGGCCCTTTCTCACGGATTGCTCCCCTTGTACCACAAGATAACTTGAGTGAAGAGCGATCAGAAGGGACGGACTCACACGTGGATCTCACTGAAGCTGGATTCTCCAAGGCAAGTCATTTTCAGAGGCTATATTTTCCTTTAAATCCACACTTTCTTCCTCCAGCCAGTCACATTTACATATCCCCACTATGTGCCCAACAGCTCTCTGAAGTGTTGGAGTGTGTGTACCCAGGGCCGCCCCTTCCTACAGGCCAATCACACAGGCTGCATGGGGCCCCGCCTTGCGCAGGGGGCCCCGCCCAGAGGGCCTCAGCTGCTGTGCGCAGTTCTCCGTGCACCCCCCCCCCTTCGCGTTGTAACACAAGAGTGAGAGGTGACAAGGTGAGCACGTCTATTACCCGACACCTTTGCAATGAATCTGACCAATCACGGCTTTGATACGGCCACTAGTGCAGGTGAAGAGATTTCGGTGAAAAGACAGTTTCAGTCCGGAGCAAGCAAGAGGGGAAAAAAACAAAACATGAAGAAACTAGAGCATCACTCGAAGGTGGGTTATTGTATGAGTCAAATGTACAACTTGCGAATGTTGTAAAAGTCAAATTGCCAATTGCCATATTAAAGCTGCAATTCACGACATGAAGAAGGTCTCTGCAGAGCATATAGGCTAATGGAGATGCAGTTATTTCCAGCATTCTTTATTTACCATTCATTCAAGTATGTTATGCCTTTTATCTGCTAATGTACAGGAGGAAGAGTGATACACTCTCTGTCTAGTTGGCTTACATAACAGTTAAAGTTTACAGCCTAAAAAACATGGAGCATTTTTTCCCCTTTTATTAATTTTTATGTCAATTTGCACATTTCATGGTGATGCTCAGCCTCTCCCCTTAACTCCTAACAGTCATCATCATGTCAACCACAACACAGAGAAATACTGATAGAAATGTGTGTAGTTGTTGATACATTGCTGACAGAGGGAACTACATTTGAATACAGATTTAAGAAATATCAGTTTTTGAGCATGTCATAAGCATGTTTTGCCTTGACTATATTACAACAATATTATAATACAATAATATAGAATTTATATTATTGAATTGATTGTGATTATTATTATTAGTAGAAGTAGAAGTAGTTTATTTGCATTAATTATATTGTAATATTTTTGAGGCTAGTATTTGACAGGAAATGCAGACGTATTCACCTGTAAACGCATACTGAACGAGATACATGCACATTTACCATTTACCTCACTGTATACAAAAGTAACTGTGTTGATAATAATAATAAACCGGAATTATATTTGCAAAGTAGCCTACTTTGTTTCCAAAAAAAATGTTTTCACTCCTGTCGGTTGAGGGGGGGGGCCTCATCTCACAATGTCGCTTGGGGCCCCAAGTTGGCCTGTGTGTACCTGAATGTATGATATCCAATTCCTTCTAAATACACAGCCAAAGCTATTGCCCAGTATCTGTGGAAATATGAGCTCGATATAATATGATAAGCAACAGAGATAAAATGATAAAATAGCTCTCACTTTATTACAGACATTGACTTGTTGGTCTCTAGCTGCAATATAATCTAACTAATGTGCGTTTCTTTGAAGTGAGATCTAATTAAATGATCTCTTTCTCCACTGTTTTTGTCTGCATTTTAAATTATTTTTCCCAACACCACCCAGACATCTCATCCATCTTCCGAGTTCTTAATGTGGGGTCATCCTTCTTTCTTTTTTTTAAATCGTACTTGTCTTTTATGGAGAGTATTGCACTTGGAAAACTGTCTTCTGAGGAGATAACAATGGTTCTCAATGGGAAACACTATAACTTTGTTAGGACATGTCATTGCCTTTTAGTTTTTTGATGATTTAATAAGCTATTTTGCATGCTTCTGTCCTCAGAATTGTTTGTTTATGAGGTGTAGTTGTCTGCAGTGCCATGTTCTTTCCAATCAAACAGACAAGAGGTGCAGAAGAAAGATACATTCTGCTTGTTGTTGTAAGAATTGCCTTCGACAGCATGTAACATCTGGGGCCTCATTTATAACGCTGTGCGTAGGATAGAGTGGCGAAGTCCCTTCCCTTCCGGTGGACCTCCATGGGACCTTATTTCGAAAAAATTATATATTGAAGTCAATGGAGAGAGAAAGATTATCTTTCGATCCCGTTTGAATTGTGCCACGAATTACACATATTAATTAAAAAATGTAAAAGATAATTTTGCAAGTCAAAAAAAATAAAATGTGTCGTAAAACTGTGAAGTAACACATTTGTTTGTGTGAAACGCTCAATGAACTACATCTCTGGTCTCGCAGAAAAACACACGTCACCAAGATGGCCGTCACTACTGTCTTGTCAACAAAACGATTGACTACCCTCACTATCACCACAATGAAACACGTCCAGAAGAATGTCATGCAAAGCTGCCTGCCTGCCTTCCTTTGATTCTCTCTGAACTGCCTGGTCTTTTTAATGTTTAATGTAAACCATTTGTGCAGATAGCGTGAAGGAGAAAAGATCGGTGATTGCCGATGCTAGCGTTAGCATTTCTCCCCCGGGCTTAAATTGTGTATTATAGAATGATCACACCGGTGTGACAGTACTCTTCAAAGGGTTCACGAAATATGACTACTACTCTTACTGTTTAACATTTTGGGTTACTTAATGTTACTTCATATTAAGGCTAATAAAAATGACACGGCTGTAATGCTAACTAACGTGCTAGCTACTAGCTCGGTAGCTAACTTGATCCAGCCACTCCTGGTCCTTTTTTTTTTTGTGTCAATTTATTGAACATGTCAGAAACAAAAACATACAACAATAATATATATATATATTCTCTCTTTTCCTTTTTTTTCTCACTCAAATTAATAATTATAACAAAGTACAAAAAAACTATAATACTTCTCAAATAGACTCTGTCATGTTCAACAGGGGCAATAAGAAGCTTAAAAAAACTGTTCTGGTCCTACCCCCTCTAGCATATCTTTTTCTTATAAATAAAATATTAGGTCATCGTCATCAGCGACATGTTTGTCTTGTTAATGCTATTTTGGGTTGAAAAAAGCTCTTTATCCATTTTAGGGAACATACAGATTAGGGGTAAATATAAGTTACCTTATGAGGTAAGTGGACCCTTGTCATCATGGAAACAGTATGTGGTTAGGTTAAAGATCATGTTAGTTATTTAATAAACCAAAATGTACTATAAGTAGGCAGGGGCGCCGTAAGGGGGTGAAAAGTTAGGACGATTCTAAGGGCCCGTGACTGACAGGGGCCCCAAACATTTTTAGAACATCAAGAAAAAAATTGTAAGTAACCTTTCATCAATCATCAATAATTAACATTGATATAATGTCATATTGATAATGTACTCACTAAACTTACGATTAATTTACTTATTTTCTTCCAAAAGTTAATTATCCAAAGCATCGAACACCCCCCTCTATTTAATGGTTTGGTCCTGCCTCCAAACGCTGTGCAGCACCGGCCCTTTCTAGCAGAGAGTGAGAGCATGTGAGGAGGGATGCTAGTACTTACGTGTGTACGATGTCTCAACGACTAACAAAGTCAGGCTTTCAAGAAAGAAAAAAAAGGAGAGAAAGACAAAAGAGAGGGACTAAAGGGCGACAGTATGTCACCCAGTTTTTCAAAAGAAAAGGTGGGTGTGGTCCATGAGTGGTGGAAATTAGTCTGTTAGCTAAGCGTAGTCCATTGTAAATAATAATTGTAATGTTTTGCTGACATTAAAGGTGGGGTAGGTAAGTTTAAGAAACCGACTCGAGATACACTTTTTGTTATATTCCATGGAATGCTCTTAACATCCCGATAGCAATGAATATCTTAAGTGCTTTGACAAAAAATCCATAAAAGAAATTCAGCTATGGAAGCCGTGGCGCTGTAAAAAGCACGACCAATCATCTGAGCCGGCCCGGCTAAAGTAACTGGATGGCCTACCTGCCTGTCAGCCTTCCATCTGTGCACAAACTTATCTCGTGCCCTCATTGGTCATGTGCACGTTTGTGTGTGTTGGAGGAGGGGCTCTGTAAGGAAGTGGCAGATTTTTTCTGGTTGTATTTTCAAATTCTAGCACACTCGAGCTGGTTTCTCCAAAATTACATACCTCACCTTTAAGTACTGTTAATATCTTCACAGAAAATTCAGAGGTTTTTCATTTCACTCCTCTTTTAGCTGACATTTAATAAATGCAGGTACATTTTTAGCAGCTATTCATACTAAATCAGTTGTCCCTCCCCCTGGTGCCAGGACCAACAGATCCATCTTTAGGCTCCGCAGCCCGGTCCCCCCATAATGCTTTGCAGTCTTGCCATGCTGTCCATTGAAAGCCAGTTGGCTAGAAAGCTGGACTTCAAGGACTTGATCAGTGACTTTGCCTGTAAGAAGGCTAGGTGCTGGGCTCTTGGTGAGTAAGGCTGAGCCAGGGCTCGTAATAACAAGGGCAAGGCTATGGTAACGATATTGGATCACTACACAGAAGATGCATGATGAGAAAAAGACTGAGAACAGGTAATAGGCTCTGATTTAGCACCACCATCAGGCCTTTTCACTTACATTTCCGTTTTGTTGTCCATTTACACTTTAATACCCGCTTATTTTGCAGTTGGTCAATCAATCAATCAATGTTTATTTATATAGCCCAATATCACAAATGTTACATTTGTCTGCAAGTTGCAAACCTGCAAGTTGCTCTTGAAACACAAAGTCCATCCTCCTGTCCTTTTGGATGAAGCACTTGATCGCGGGTCATGCAGCTGATCAATCAATCAATCAATGTTTATTTATATAGCCCAATATCACAAATGTTACATTTGTCTCAGTGGACTTTACAGTTTGTACAAAATATCAGTATGACAATACGACACCCTCTGTCCTTAGACCCTCACATCGTACAAGGAAAAACTTCCGAAGAAAACCCACAGTTTAAAGGGAAAAATGGGAGAAACCTCAGGGAGAGCAACAGAGGAGGGATCCCTCTCCCAGGACGGACAGACGTGCAATAGATGCCGTGTGTAAATTGAAAAGATAATACATTTGCAACATAGGTAGTCCAAATGTTTGGAAATGCATGTGTGTATAATAGGAAGATGAATCCACGAGGATATCCATCCAGGACCTATGATCCAGGACCACAGCCACGACTCAAGATCCAGGACAGAGGAGCGCAGGATCATCCATGACTCCGGATCCCGGCGTAGACAGACACCAAAAAGAAAGACATTTGGGGAAGCTGGGTTAATCGGAACATGAGAGTACACAGGTATAGACAGAGAGAAGGAAGAAGTAAGATGTCCCCCGACAAACTAAGCCTATATCAGCAAAGGGGCTGAATCTAATCAGCCCTAACTATAAACTTTATCAAAAAGGAAGGTCTTAAGCGCACTCTTAAAAACGGATAGGGTGTCTGCCGCCCGAACACAAACTGGAAGCTGATTCCACAAATGTGGAGCTTGATAAGAAAAGGCTCTGGCTCCCATTGCACTTTTAGAGACTCTAGGAACAACCAACAACCCTGCATTCTTGGAACGCAATGCCCTAGTAGGACAGTAGGGTATAATGAGTTCTTTAAGGTAAGATGGCGCCTGCCCATTAAGGGCTTTGTAGGCGAGAAGAAGAATTTTAAATTCTATCCTGTGTTCTATAGGGAGCCAGTGTAAGGCAGCCAGAACAGGAGTAATGTGGTCAGCTGTAGCATGCAGCATTTTGAATCAGCTGAAGCGACTTGACTGACTTCTTGGTACACCCTGATAATAAAGAGTTACAATAATCCAGCCTTGAAGTAACAAATGCATGGACTAGTTTCTCTGCATCGTTTTGAGGCAAGATATGCCTGATTTTTGCAATGTTACGTAGATGGAAGTAGGCGGTCCTTGAAATTGATTTTATGTGGGCGTTAAAGGATAAATCCTGATCAAATATAACACCAAGATTCCTTACAGTCTCACTGGAGGCCAAATTAATGCCATCCATGGTTAATATATCCTTAGATAATTTGTTAGTCCTTAGATAGTTGGTATGTATATTTAATTAAAAAATCTACTGCTTATGTTATTTTTTTTGTTATAGCATTTTATAAAGGATAATATTGGTGTTAATGTTCACTTTATTTTTATTTAAGAGGTCATGTATATTTAAGTTATATTTATTTTGATTTTTGAATGTTCCATTCAAAAATGTTATTAAAAAGGCATGTACACCATAAAAGATGACTATTGAGGTCTATTGTCAGGAATGTTGTGTTATATCAAATAGTGAATTATACTGCAGCAGAAAGTTGCACGTCTGCACAGCGTTATATGTTCACCGCTCAGTGTCAGTAAATATTGTGCAGTTAGTATTGGACTACAAGATAGATGCAAGCCTGTACAGGTAGTTATTTAAAGCATAAATGAGTGGGTTGGGTTCTGGAGGTGTGGTTACAGCATTGAGCTTGGTTGGCGTGGCCTGGGCCTGGTGGTGGGGCCCAATGTGATATATTTTCATGGGGCCCAAAATCCCTGGCGGCGCCCCTGTAGGTAACAGGAAATGTAACAGCTGTGTCCCATGTTAAAATCCAACACTTTTCTTGTCCGGTTGCACTATGGGATTTGTAAGATCCACTGTTTTTAGTTTATATTGCTGCTAGGGTCTAAATGTAACTCACTTCTATCTTTATGTGTCTGCTTTGAGTCCTACAACTTAATGGAATAGCAATATTTCATCACCGGCCTTTAATGTAAAAGGAATCCTTCCACTTTTTTGGAAACTATGTTTATTTCACTGATTTGATTTGCTGAGAGTTAGGTAGTAGTGGTTAGTGTTTGCTTCAAACATGAAACTGGAGCAAGCATGTAGTTAGCTTAACTTAGTATAAAGAGAGAAAGGTGAAAACCGCTAGTCTGTCACTTTCTAAATGCAAAAAATACATTGACCATTTAGCATCTCTTAAACGTACTAATTTAGCATGGTGTGTTGTTTGTTTAGTCTGTACGGAAACCAGAGTATTTTCGGCATAAAGATATACATACATACACATTATGTTTGTGTTCAATATAACTTATTGGCTTTATGTCATAACATTTTTGATGTTTAGTGAGATTAAACTTTAAAAGGATCATATTTAATTCAGTGGGCAAGGGATGTTTTTAATTGAAAACTGGTAGTCTTCTGATTCAATCTAAAAGTTACTTTTGGAGACGTATGAATTTTTTAGATGATCTGCTTTTTTGAGTTATTGAAAATATTCCCCTGGATGTCATTGTCTTTTATCTGTTGCTGCCAGCCAAACTGTGAATGGCAGCACACGGCCGTGTTAAAATGTTAAAATTGCTTTTGGTTTACCCCTCTAATGGTCTCTCCATTGTGCAGAATAATTAGAGGCTTTTTAAATGTCAGAGAGTCATCCGCATGACGCTGTAATTAAAAAAGAAAACCTTTATGAGTGTCATAATGAATTGGATATGTCGTTATCATCACCAATAAAAAAGGCTTTGTTCCTTCACTGACTGAGTGAACATGCTGCTATCATCACTTTGGGATGTCTGTCCTTGGATAAAGTATAATGAAGGTTTGATGCATACAATTATGAATATTTGGTGACATGCTTTTGATTCATGTCATTCCCTGTAGTTCCATTCACTGTAGAGCTAATGCTTGTAATAACCCTGTCAATAACACAATTATAGCCACATTTTTGAGTTTCATGTAGTTTATTTATTTTTTACTCCAAATGATTCACACAAAGAATGGGATACTCTCAACAGCCTTTTAATTTTGATGTGACAGTTGTACCAGGCATTGGAAGTAGCATGTTCTCTTCTAAACCTCTTAGAGCTAATTTGGATTCAACCCATTGATGTAAAACCAAAACTGGATAGTGTTGGAGGCACTGTATTGTAAGTCAATGGGGAAATGCCGTTTTGGGCCCAAATGACCTCATGTCCTACAGAAATACAGTGGTAGATCTGTCACAGCTTTTATTCAAATGTATCTAAACACAATACTACCCAGCATCTCGTCAAAAAAGAAAAAAGCTTTATAATTATAGCACTCTTTTCAAATGATTATTCATTTCTGATCGGCTGTAGTGCTCTTACCTACAATGATTAAGTAAATTAGGAAGTATTTTTGTTGCCGAATAACGTTATGGGTTGAGACGGAAGTGTAGTATCACCCATTTGGCCACTACAAAAATGTGCTTTAACATCCAACTCATTTCTTGGAGGCTTGAATTAACCACTTTGGCATTGTTGGCAGACATATTAGCATTATAAAAAACATAAAACAGCAGTCAAAATATGTAGTCATTAATTAAGAAAATGCTCCAAAAATGTACATATAGCAGTCCAACCGAGATCGCACCTGGGGCCTCATTTATAAACGGCCAGTTTCTAAGCAATGTTTGCGATTTATAAAAAACAAACTTGACGGGAAAATGTGCGGCCCTCCACGCACACTCTGACCCATCCGTACGCGGTACGCACAAAAACGGGAGAGACGAGAAACTGCGACCCCGTTGGCAGAAGGAAGAATGGAGAGGAATATGTGGAAATAATACCATAAATAAAATGTTACCTCTCATTTATCATATATGAAGAATTCATTTTCAAACATTGATTAAAGCCAATCTTAAAATGATTGAACAAACACCTGTTTGAGACTCCTCAGTGCACACACAAAAAAAAAAAAAATGTTATTGATCACCCCTCGATTATGTTCTCTTGTTAAGAAATGTATTCTCATAAATGATGCGGTAAACAGAAGGACAGAATTACTTTAAACTGACGCCGTTTTGCATTTCTATAGGTTGTATAGATACGAGCATGGTTTTATATACTATCATGTTTAATCATGTTTTATGCCGTTTGCCAAGACTTGATAAGTCACTCGTAAAACACAGGAGGTATGGAAACTAAGAACACCATATGTGACCAAATCTGACACGGTGTGAAATGTCTTTTTCAGCTGTTCTGTCCTCATTTCCTGCGATCTTCTCCATGCAGTCAGTCAGAATGGATATTAATACGGGGCGTTTCTTTGACTATTTATAGGCAAATATGGGCGTTACGTGAAGCCCGCAAAAGCTGCGCTGATTGTGATTTATAAAGGGAAACCGGCGTAGGACATGCCACACGCAGCCGTACGCAGTGTTTTATAAATTGGAAAATGTCTGTGCGTATTTATTTGCTTTGTTCTAAGCAACCTTCCCACGTGAATCCTACGTAAGGCTTTATAAATGAGGCCCCTGGACTTGTGCTTTTTATTCCTCCCTTTAGTCTTCTTCACTCTGAATGACATAAAGGGTCAAAATGTTTGCAGTAATTGAAATCCATTATGCTAGCCCTCCTTTCATCACTGCTCTTGCTCTATCACAAATAATCTTTTAAATACTTATGTTTACAATCTGTGAAAGTCTGGAGCCATTCACAACTATCAAGGTCTGGCTTGTATAATACATTCCTCATTTTGCCATCCCAAAGAATGTCTTTCATTAGCCCCAAAGAGAAGTTTATTTTTCACTTGCATCAGGTTTCTTCGATCTTTTAATCTATCGCTTCCCCCTATGTGAAAGGCCAACCTTGATGAAGTTAGAACGATCCTCTGTGCTGGAATGTAATTTCCTTTCACTACAACATTATCAACTTATTTTCTATCCCTAAACACATTTTGTAGTTAAGGTGACCTATAGGTCAAATTGGATTCAAACGTTATTGCAGATAGAATTACAAAAGGCTCATTATGTGGTGTATTAAAACGTTTGCTTACAATTAGCTCTCCTTTCTTTTGGGAGTCTAAAGTAGTTAAACCATTTTTCCTGCAGGTGTGTGTTCAGAAAGGACATAAATAAACAAGAACCACAACAAATATTCATGTACAATTTGTCATCTCTTAAAAGTGAACCCTTGGCAAGAGTTTTGCTTGGTCAGAAACGTTCATCAATATCATGTTTCCAGGGAAAAGGCTTCTGACAAATATACGCTTTGTGAAACCAATAAGTATGACAGGAAATAATGATTTTCCTACAGAAATGGCGGAAGATCTATTATGGCCTCAACACATTTTACAAGTAAATGTATCCCATTACTACCCACCATCTGCCTGGAGTTCACAGGTCAAGTAACTATTCAAGTGAGCACATATTTTGTTTTGTGTGCGAGTTTGTAAGATTTGTTTGAGCATCCAAGCCTGATTATGATAGCACTTTTTTTTTTATGAATATTAATATCCGATTGCCCTTACTGCTTTTAATTACCTGTAAATGCCTTCTAAGGAAGTGTTCAGTACTTGCCAGTGTAATACATGTTTTTAATTTTAAATATAAATGGGAATGCCAAATTGTTCTCTTTCGCAGTGCATTGAGAGGGTTAACGGCCCGTCCACACTACAGCTTCAAAAAAAGCTTGGAGCTGGGCGTGTCTGAAGCTCGACCAACAACCAATCACATGAATCTCCCGCCCCTGACACACAAGCAGCAGTTTGATTGGCTAGAGCTTGTACTGGCATATGATTTGATTGGCTGACGCTTCCACCGAAAGCTTCAGAAGCTTCAACAGTTGAACATTGCTCAACTTTTGCAGCCTGAAACGCCAGGAAAGCTCCGCTCTGCTTCCCACAATGCAGTTCGGCGAAAAGTGACGTCACCCCATTCAAAGTGAATGGGCAGAAGTGTTGGAAACCGTTTTTGAAGCTGTCAAAGCTGTAGTGTGGACGGGCCGTAAGGCTGCAGATCCAATCACACTGCATTGCAGATGCCTAGCCACTGCAGTGAATAGACAACGTCGTAGGTAGAAATCACCAGATAGTTCCAACCTTTTTTTTATGTTGACGTATTATTGGAAGTGTATTGACTACTGACACCTGTAAACTTATTGTTATTTTGCCTGCACTGAAGCAATTTCAGGAGGCTTTAGAAAATCATGAATTCTATATTGTGAGCAGTTGTATTCAGTTTATTAGACTGCTGCCAGTCCTCTTCCTGCAATTAATGCATAAGCCTTAAAAGATCCCTATTATCTTTTTTTCAAAGTTGGCTAGCGCTTTATCACAGCGCGGCACATCTCTTAGTGGTTGATCAATCCCAACAGAGCCGGCCAGCTAACCAATCAGAGCAGACTGGGCTCTGGTTTCAGACAGAGGGTGCTGCAGCACAGGCAGTATGAGACAAATAAAGAGCTTTTTGAACATTAAAGCGTGGAGGCATGTCACAGTATAGGCACAACATATAAATATTAACCTGAAAATGTCCTCTTAAATACTTAAAATGCACATTTTATTATAGCTTTGTATGACTACTCCTTAACCTGATGACTTTGGCATCATGCTAATTTAAATAGAAGCAAACTAAAAGCATGTATAAAGCATGTTAGTAATAGCCTCTAAAATACACTTTTTAAAATGTTTTACTTTTCTCAAACCTCATCGTTTAGTCATTGTAGTAGTTGGTCTTTCACACTGGTTGCATAAACCCTGTTCTGAAAGCCCCTGTGCTGGTGTTGGCTAGCAGGCATGGCCACACACACCTGCAGGAAAAAGCGTGTATACCATGGTGTACACCTGCCATGCCACCGGTTTGTGTGTGTGTGTGTGTGTGTGTGTGTGTGTGTGTGTGTGTGTGTGTGTGTGTGTGTGTGTGTGTGTGTGTGTGTGTGTGTTTCACAGATTGCCAGTAATGAATTCATACATACAAATGTCATGCCTTTCATCTGTTTCTGTCAGGCACCGCTCTGTGTGCAAGGGCGAGTTCAAGCATTCTAGAGAGGTGGGAAATTGTATTTTGACAGCAAATGTGGCATCTGTGTTTATGTCGGCCTGATGTGTTGAACAGCTCTTAAAGACAGTTGTGATTGCACGTTGAGCCGAGGGCAGTTTTAGATATGATTGCCTGAGCCACATTCATTTACATTTAGATACCTAGGTCATACAGCATGCATTCTGAAGATATCCTTGATTTTTTTTTGTCAAATGTATTAACAGACATGGATTTACCCTTATGACAGTCATGTCACGTGTTTTCCATCTCCTAACTCCTCTGTTCTTGCATCCTTTAATTCTCATCTCTCTTTCATACCTTGTATGTCACTTCTTGCAAACCTCCTTTTCTGTTGCAGTGATTGATTAGTACGTTTTCATTTTTGGTAATGAGAGATTTATAAACAAGCTCAAATTTGCAATAGCTGCGACCATCTACGCACATTCACACACATAAACCTCACTAACACATTGATGCTCCCCACAACTAATGATTGTCTACCAGAAACTTTTACGAGTTTTGTTAGAGGGTATGCTTTCAGTATAGGGTGGAGGACGAGCACACACTGACAAATTAAGAATTCTGGGATGAGACCAATGCTTTGAGCCACAACAGTCTACTTCAAATGGTTCATGATTTTTTGAATGGGGTGGGGCTTACATAGTTGTATGGGCAAATCAACACTTACGAAAAAAGAACCCTGCTCAGTGCACTGACACACAACTCCCCTTTATGGCCATCACCACTTAGCATGACCACAAACAGACACCCACATACTTGACTTCCATTTCAAAATCAGCCTCTTACGCTGAAAACTATGGACGCCACATTTTGTGTGTACTCAACGAAACAGACCAGCCAAAAGCACATTGATGGATGTCAATGGTTTATCTTGAGAACGATCATATTCTATGGAGACTATTGTCATTCAATATCACAGAGGGAACTGAGTAAACTAGTTGGTTGCGTGCTCTCTCCAATGATGAGAACGTTATTTTTGGGCATACCTAAATCCCTGCCATCTGTACCAGTAAGATCACTTACTGTATATACCCCAACTAGTGTTCAAAATAATAGCATACTGTATAATTCAGTGGCGAGCCGTCAGGGCCCTCTCTGATATAAATCATATTTAAAAACATTAAAAAATTTATATTTTTCATTAGTTTTACCAAAATAACTTGATTTAATTGTATTTAAAAATAACATTTCCAAAGAACTAAATCCTTCGAATCTGCTTATTCAGTTTCTGTTGGAATGTGAAGGGTTAAATTAAAGAAGCTCGTCTCTGTGAGTTATGTGAAGACAGGAGCTGATTGGTGGTCCTGCTGTAAATGCACAGAGGGCACGCTATAGTAACTGAACGAGAGAGTAATGTCAAATGACAGTACAATTGACCAATCATATCTTCCCTCTAAATGGGTGGGTTTTATTATTGCGGACTTTATGACAAGTTCCGCCCGCTGTGAAGCTTTTCTTGTTTCCATAGCAACAACAACTTCCTGTCAACAGCGTAAACTCGCCTTCAATATAAAAGCATGTCCATACAAAATAGGAAGCCAAGCCAAATTACACTTAAGACATATATACAACTGCAACGAAAGCAACAAACACAATGCAATATCCTTTTCAATTTCAAAGAACACAAATTGGGTTATTTACAGGTGTTGTTTTGTGTGGTAGAGGGTCGCTGTCATTGATGCGTTTTGCACCCCGGGCCGTTGTTTTGATATTCCGCTGAAGTATACGCTGTGACGTAATAACTCTTCTTTTTTTTTTTTTTCTCGAGGGATTGTGGGTCAGAGGGCCTAGGTATAAAAGTCACGGCTCGCCACTGGTATAATTATATAGATTTTTATTTCACAGCAATACAGTGGTAGAGTGGAGAAACAATGATACACCAGTATATCTTCTGTGTTGATCCTGATGTGTGTTTTTTTGTCTCTCCGAGTGTACAATATGTTATGTGTTTCTCTTTTAATCCTAAATTCAACAGAAAACAGTGTAGCATACTGTCTGTTGAGGTAAAGGGACATTTTTCTTTGTACATATTTTTGTCTGTCTTATCTAAAAAATAAACAAGAAAGCACATGATGTGTGAGTACACACTACGCAAGCTTTATCTTCTAAAAGACACGTCAGTTAGTGAGTTATGGAGCTAGATTATCTATGTTCTACGTGTGTGTGTGTGTGTGTGTGTGTGTGTGTGTGTGTGTGTGTGTGTGTGTGTGTGTGTGTGTGTGTGTGTGTGTGTGTGTGTGTGTGTGTGTGTGTGTGTGTGTGTGTGTGTGCATCAGTGGTTTTGTGATGGATCAGTCTCGTTAAATTTTAATTGTACGCCTGCCTCGCGGGGACATGATCAGAGTGCAGATGTGCAACTTGTTATTATTGTGTGCGCTGATGTTTGTGAGTGCAAGAAGTATAACCTGGTGTCATATGTTGACAAGATAACAGATGCCTGTATAACACACATGACTTCGGAGGAAGTTAATTAATCCTGTATTTGTGAGGTGTCGACTTTACAAACATTGCTGTATTTTATTACATAAAAGGAAAGAATAGCGTTATTTATTTAGAAATGTGGGTTTTTAAAAGGTGTTTTGTCCAAAGTCATCTGGTTTGTACGGTGGCCGACAAAAACAAACAAACAAGCTACAACGGCCCAAAAGACTTTGATTAGGAGATACGCGCTGCAGTACAAAAAACTATGCAAATATAAAACACAAATGTGCCAAAACACATGCAAATGAAGAAACATCTTCACAAACTTGACAACACATGAAGCATTTTCTAAAAGTGCTGCATAAAAGAAGCGATGCAAGAAGCTCAAAAATAAATAGAAACCAGGTGTGTAACATCCCGTCATGTCTGCTAAATTGTTTGTCATGTTAATCAGGTTCATGTTATTGTTTCACGTTTAGTTCATAGCCCAGGTTAGATTTATGTTTAGTCAAGTATTTTTGTTCACCTGTCTAGTCCTATCATTGCACTTCCTATTTTATTTTGTACTTACCTCTTGTCTCTCATTTCAGGCCCCCTTACTTCCTCCCTTTGTGTGTTTTCCCGCCATCGTCAGCGTCTGCCCCGCCCCTGATTGTTTCCACCTGTTCCCCCTTACCTCATGTATAAATAGTCCTGTCTCCCTTTGTCCTGTGCCAGTTCGTCTTGTGCCTTGTGCCATTTAGAGAGCCAGCTTGTCTCGCCAAGAGATTAATGTATTTTGTGACCATAGTCAATTGTATTTAGTTTGTAATTTGCTTTACTATGTTTTGCCTCTCAGGAGTGATTTTTTGTTTGAACTTTATACTTTTACAAAGTAAAGACTTTTTTTGAACAAACTCCCTTTTGAGTCGTGCGTTTGAGTCCAAGTGTCTGTAAGGTTCTTAACAAGGTGACACTAAAAAGTGATGCAGTAAGTCTGGGTCATAAGTGTTTTGTTGGTATATTTGAAATGACTAGATTAGCTAGGTGTGCTAGCTCTTACAGATCTGAAATGATATCAGAAGGAATCATTCGATCTCATTGTTAAAAAAAAAGCCAGTATAACTTACATTTTAGGTAACTTTCCTATAACAGTGACAGGTGGCCAACTTTGTAATCTCCGAAAGTCAACAAGTGCTCTGTTCCCAGCTGTGTGCATCACTTTTTACTGTCCATATTTTGAGCATCTTGCAGCGGTTTGTATTTGCAGCGTTTGTTTATGCAGCCATAACAGTAAACGCAGTGCATCTTTCGTCCAGTTGGTCTATGTTTTCTAAATGCTGCGCATGTGTTGTCAAATTGGTGGAGAATATGCATCTTCATTTGCATGTGTTTTGGCACATGTGTGTTTTTATATTTACTTTTATGTTTTGGGACGTTCTAACCCGTCTGTACCTGTTGGCCACCGTAGGTTTGTCCTCAGTGGGAAGTGGAAGACAAACAGTGTGCTGTGCTGCTCATACCTTAAGAGTACATCCAGCTGTGCAAAGCCTCCGTAAATGTCTCTATGAATTGAAGTGAGTTATTGCCGCTCTTTATTTGATGCGCACACTGACAGTGTTTGCTTTGCTGTTCATGTGTTTGTTCAGAACCCTCACAATAGTTTTTTGTTTCCCTTCACTCACATGATTTCATTTTCTGTGTGATGACACGCCTCACTGTTTTTCTCCTTTTTTAACAGAACAAAAAGGTGTAGTGTACCGTGCTAGCAAAATTGTCAATTTTAATAATATGAAGTGTCAGAAGTGTTGTGTATTTGTCTGTACCCGGTGATGCTGAAAGTACACTCAAGTTTTTTGTGGAATTTAGACTATAATAAATAAATTGTCAGACAAACGCGGCAGTAAGCTGCAAACAACTGGCAGACAGGTTGATTTTGTGAGTTGTTCTTTGAATTCATCTTGAAACAAACAATAAAATGAGTCTTTATCCTGGAAGATTAATTGTGGTAAATTAGGTAACTACTAAACCTCTTTATAGACTTCTTATGAACATAGTCGATTGGCAGAATGAATCTTACTAGAAACACAAATCTGAGCTATCAATCATAATAATGTGAACAAGCACTGCCTTGATGCCAGTAATAAACACAGCTCTGACTTTTACTGTGAATTATAATTTTCACAGATAAGCCAAATGACTAAAGAGTCTGCGGGTGGGCAGGTCATTAGCTTTTGCTGTAACATCATTTTATCTCGCAACATTATCAGTTTGTTAGGGTAACTCTGTTTTACTATAGGGTCTTTTATTTCTATCTGCTGCTACGAATGTAGTTCTCACCAACTTAGAATTACAGAGGCTTTGTGGGTTTTTCCCTTTCCTGTAGTGTGTTATGAAGGTTTTTGTGCATGTTTTAAGTCTGCAACGGCTAAAATCCCAAGTATATGCAGCCATTGCACAACATTTTGCCTCATTTACCAAGCCTCACAAAGGAAATGACGGTGAACAATCTGACCTGAAAAGCCAAAAACACATTTCCCCTGATCTTTAAGTCAACACTGAATACAGTGTTCCAGAGCTGGAGAGGAGGGGAGATCGTTACTCTAGCAGCTCCCGGTAGCTTCAAAGCTGTCTGATTTACATGTTGTATCTTTTTGACTTGTTTGCTAATGTTTGTAACCAATTAGCCTACATTCAGGGATCAGCTGGTTTTGTTCAGAGTTGCATAGAAGGTGAACTTGGAGCCTCATGGAACTCTTACATTAAAGTCATACTAGTGAGCTTGGCTATGTAACATTATTCATATAACAAGTCATGTTATTAAGTAAATGATTGCATTTTTCAAGCGACTTGTCCAATTACTGTAAATCTGTGTTTATTACCAACATTTTGGATGTCAGACCTGGGTATACTCCTGAAATGAAGTAAATGAATACATAACCAATGGGAATGGTGACTTTAACTTAGGATATAAAGCCCAATCCTCATATAAACATGTATCTGTGTTTAACTATTTTGCATTGGATAAAGTGAGTAAGGAGATCAGATGTGCTATACTGCTAACAATGCTCTGATGCTAATAACAGCAGGTTAGCATGCTATTGTTACACTTTGGATTTTAACTCTACTTTATGATACTCTATAAATTACTTCCAGTAAACAGTCATTCGTAACTCTATGTATTCCCCCATGCATTTTGATAGTGAGTTCTTGTATTCACAGGATATACTGATCGATGTTTGTACAATAGTGCAAGCCTTTTCACAAAGCTTTCAATAAATGTTCTTTTTGAACCGGATATTTGTTATAAGAAGAGCACATAATCATAAACATATACAACTTGGAGACATGAGAAAAGCTGAGTGCCTACTAGAAAGAGGTAGAATTACGAGAGGCTTGCTGGACAGAGGACATATGTCAGAGGGGATAAGGAGGAACAGATGCAGGTTGAGAGGTATGAGGAGAGCAGCAGTGAGAACCAGAGTGAAAGAGAGAGTAACCCATACCAATGGAATGTGACATCAATCAGGCTGCCCCTTTAAAACAAAGTGCAGTACAGGACATGGGAAAACTGCAGTATTTGGTATATTTTTCCTCTTCTTACTCGTGCTGTAATAATTGAATTGATATTGTGTAACCGTATGCTCATACACTCCACAATTGCCTGACCATTCAAATGAATTATGTGAAACTTAAAAACAGCAAGGTCAGCAGGAAAATACAGCATGCGCGAAACCGATCACTGAAGCTCAGACCAGGCAAAATCCTCCTCTTTCTTGTTCTGGCAATGGAGAGTATATACTGTAGATGCATTTTGTAAGATAGTTGTAGTGTTTGGGCTTGATATTGATATTAACAGACACAGTGTGTCTCCTTAAATTGATATGGAGAACATTTAAATGTCTGTCTTTTCTTTGACAGAAACAATAGATAGATAGATGGGTTGATCTAAAAAGAGAAGATTCAGTTGAATGCCCAGTCCCATCCGCCTCAGACGCTCCTGAAACACCCTGCAGGACGCCAGAGAAGCCAGCAACTCTCCGAAGTAAACCCGCGACCCATCCTTCATGACCATAGGTGAGGGTAGGAACGAAGATAGACTGGTTGGATGGACTAAATCATTTACATAACATAAAGCCTATGGAATGGAGCAGGGAGAAGAAAGTGTCATTTTATCTGCTCTCTACTCCAAATGATATGGTCTGTCATCACAGCTGCATAGTGACATGAAAAAAATGCGAGTCCACAGTTTAACCCCAATCAAGAGATACAAAACTGCTCGTAAAGTAGTCCGTGCAAACTGATGGCCCAAGTTCAATTCCCTTTGTTGTAAATCAGTAAAACTCACAAAACCCAAATCTTTCAAGGAATTATTTGAATAGGATCTGGTTGCATGAATGGTATATACTCAAGGGTTTTCATGGTTAGTGCTATTGAGAAAAGCAGCAAAATATATTGTGTGAATACAATGTGTATGCTTGGCTACAGTTTTAGAAAAAGGATTAGGACATCTGCTAAGAAGACTATGTTTTCTGATGGTTCTGGTGTCAGTTTGAAAATGATAAACCCCTGACCCGATGTTCATGAAGCTTAATGAAAGGGCAAAGCATGGGCTAAGGATTCTGGAGTTGATCCGAATCACAGGTTGACGTGCATATTATTTTTCACTTATGGAAAATAACTTGCCGTAGGTCTACGTTTTTTTTCTAGGGTTGGTATATGTTAGAAAAATATCACTTGTCACCGACTTGGTCTTCAAAATCAGGATATTTGTATTTATTATCCTTGCAAGAATGGAAGTAGTCATTACACACAGAGCTGCGTGGGACAAATAGTTTGCCGAGTAGAGTCATTGATATGCTTATAGAGAGGGTGTTACAGTCAACAAGATGGAGGAATACTGGTTCAAAGCAGTATTCTGACATTAGTTCAGATTAGCTAAGGCCTGCGTAAGCAATAAACATGACAGTCATATGCCTATCTCTCTAGGGGCCGTGTCATCATGCCAATCTTAGGAACATAGCTATCATAACTTCAACACAGTGTCTCATGAGCGTCATCCATGTAGTCAGACATCCGGCTACGTACATAGCTACGTAGGGCCTCTGTTATCATGTGCTACTCTGATATAGAAGGAACATTCAGTATTTTCCCAACAGCATAAAAGCGAGAAAAGGATTTCTTTGTTTGCAAATTGAATGCAACCCATATGGTGAACAAAAGTTCATGTTCAAAATTAGCACTGGAAAAGAGTGGAGAGCTTTGGGAATGGTTTTAACTGGTAATGGCAAGAGTCCGCCAGAGCCCTGCACAGACACACACAGACACACAGACACACACACACACGCGCGGACACATTGTGAGAGACAGCTCCATCTGCAGTTTCTTCCAGCTCATTCCAACTTTTTAACAAGGACCAGTCAGCTTGTCTTCTTCTTTGCCGCAAAAACAATTACACCAGCACCCCCCCCACCCTCCTCCCACAAAAGTGCATTGTGGTGTGTACTGTGTCTCACACACACACATACCTCTTTTCCACTGAGATGAGTTCTGTTCTAGTTCTGTGCTGGGATAGTTTAGTTCTCAGTTGGTTTAACTTGCGAACCCTTAGAACCATTTTCCACTGAGCAGAGCCCAAGTGGACACATGTCGAACACCAATGGTGGACAAAGTTGGAGCATAGCTCATATTGCTACTGAACTCAAAGCCTAATTGAATTGCAAGCACGACTTCTACAATGTTATACTCTTTTTCAGAGTGACATGGCTAATAGTATGCCGACTTTCGCTCGTGCTCCACTGGTGTATAGCTTAGCGTTTCCTTATGACGCTTATGAGCAGTAATCATTGTCTGACTGTAAATGGTAAATGGACTGTACTTGTATAGCACTTCATCCAGTCTTTAAGACCCCTCAAAGCGCTTTACATACTACATGTCTTTCACCCATTCACACCCATTCATACAGAGCAGTGTACCTAACTCTAGGACCTAACATTCACACACATTCACACACCGTTGGCCATGCCATCGGGAGCAACTCAGGGTTAAGTATCTTGCCCAAGGATACATGGGCTGCATGGGCTGGAATCGAACCCACAACCTTCTGGTTGAAAGACGACCGCACTCCCTCGCAGCCACACCAAATGAATGTTCCTTGACACTTTTTTCCCCCGTAAATGTCGTTTTTCCAGTTCTAATTGACAATGTTCGGCAACCTAGCTCCGTAAATAAAGTGTTGAATGATGCGAAGTTTCTCTCATACAACATGGAATATGTTAGCCTAGCCACAAAAGCTATTTCGACTAATCAGTAACAACATTTATTGAAATTGAAAATAGAAATTGAAATAGTTTTTGTATTGTCTTTGGAAGAATGAGTTCACACATTTTTCTAATACATATAAAACTCTGCGATGCGAAAAATTAACAGGGCAGATATTCTGCATGTAAATTATTAATCATAAATATTTTAAATGAGTTGGTCCTTGTTGCTACCACAATTATAGCAAATGGTAATACATACTATTTCACATGTACACATAGTGAATGTTGCATAACGTTTATGTGGGTTGTCTTTCCACCAAGCAATCTTTGTGCTACTGCTGTGAGAAAAAAAGTTCCACTCTTGCTGTGAGCTGTTGTTGCTCCACCCCAGACTCTGACATATGCAGCTCTTAGGTTTTTGGTGCCAGCCGAACAAATTGTTGATGCCTCAGCTCAGTTGAACCAAAGAGTCGGCCGCTACAGTGAAAACGTGTAAACAAAATACCGTGAATACCGTGAATCAGTGTGTGGAAGGAGGTTTACATTTCAACTTAAAGGATAATGATGGTGGGAAGACGGTCAGCAGGTTACTACCGTTATTAGAATACTCTTTTCGAGACATACATAATATCTAAATGAGATGTTATAGAATTTTCGCTAGCAGTTGTCAAGACTTGTATCTTTTAATGAACCAAGTGTTGGATGGACAGAGGGAATGAGAAATAGGTGAAAACAATGTTTTATTTGCATTGGTGGGTGCACAAAACTAATGTTAATCACCCTGCTTTAGGGGAATAAGGTTTTTCAGCAACACAGGATGAGTAAGAGCACTTATAAATAGAGTTTGATCAATCTGATGAAGCCTCTTGATTAGATTAGCTTGTTTACCACATGGTAATTACCAAGTGGCTGTTTTGATGGTTATGTAAATCAGTTTATTAAAATTAATGAACAAAACTGATGAAACAAGTAGACCAGGGATTACATCTACCCTTAATCATCATTACCTTTAATCACGCCCTTTGATGAACTGTGAAACATGGCATAACACAAACTCTATTTAGTTTGTGTCCAACCCACATATTTGGAGGACGGACATGATGAAAATCTTAACAAGGCACCGTGAAAGTTAGTTTGGTATAAGAAAGCTTTGGCGAGAGAAAAAAGTAAAATATTTTGAAAAGAAAGTGAAGAGGCCATACACAGGCCATTAATGGTCCACCCACACATGTATTATGTATGATTGAACCTCTTCTCAGGTGTGTGTGTGTTTGAGTTTTTACGGATGCACATTTCATCTTCTAAACCAGTGTTTTTCAACCTTTTTGGACCTGTGATACATTTAACAACCTAAAAAGTTAGTAAATGACACATTGTGGCCTAATACAGCGTATATAACAATAATTGAAAGGTCTCCTATCATGCTAAATGCACTTTCTGATGTCCTTTATACATAAATATGTGTCCCCGGTGTGTCAGCGAACTCACAAAGTGTCAGAAAACAAAACCCTCCCTCTTTTCCTTCATACCCAAATCTCTAAAAATGGGGGTACAACGGAGCTGATCCAGATTTGCTGCCAATATGACGTAATATTGAAAATGTGGGCTGGCTTTACACCCACGGTCCTATCAGAAACAATGCCCAACTTTTTTGGACGTAATATGGTCTTTGTTTACATTAGCAAGCATCACTAACACTCAGAGCTAACCTGTACTGGAGAGAGTATGTGTAAAAAGCAGGAAATAAAAAAAGGAACTAAACTTGTAGTAAACCTGCAAGAGAACTGTTTCAGAAATAATCCTTGATGTGGTTTGGAACATGATATGGCGTTTCATCACGGCAGCATTTAGCTGAGTATCTCTCGGTAGAATCCTCCTGAATGAGCAGGTATTAGCTCCCCCCCCTTTTTTTTTTTTCAAGCTAAGGACCCCGAATCAGCGTTTCTCTAACAGGGCTAAATAGAGGGATATGAGGGATGTCTAAAATGCATGATATGTTCGGTATTTTGAGCAAAACACATCATAGACATGTTTTTTATATATTTTAATATATCTGAGACCCATAATATATGCCTAAAATAACATAATAGGAGACCTTTAATGACTAGTCCCTCAGGGTCAAACCTGCACAACGGAGCTGATCAAGATTTGCAGTAGTCATGACTTAATATCGAAATGTGGGCTGGCATTTAATCGCGGCAGCATTTAGCTGGGAATCTGCTTCTCTCTCTCTCTGCAGCATGTGTGCTCCAAAGGGGGCGTGGCCCCATAGCTACTGACCCAGAATCAGCACTTTAGTAACAGGGCTGAAATAGAGGGGTATGAGACATGGCTACAATGTCTGTTTGGAATTTTGAGCAAAACACTTCAGACATGTTTTGTATAGATATGGCCCTATATTATATTGTTCAAATATAGCATAATAGGTGAGCTTTAAGCAGTAGTAGTAGCAATAGTCCATGTTGACGGTGTTTGTTTGGAGATGACGTTTAGGCTTGTATGGCACTGTTGGACAGCTTTTGCCCGGACACCGAGCATAACGGAGTCGGTGCGGTCGAATCCCTGGTAAAAGTAAACGAAATATAACTTTTGCTGTATTGCCTCGAGCTTACCTGTTCTCTTTCTTTTGACCACCAATCATACTTGCCTCTTCAACTGGGTTACGATTTTGTCCAGGACCCAGTTCAGAGTCAAATATGTATTCATCTCTGTTCAAACTCTACTGTCTAAAATTAACAAGGTCCTTAATGTGCTACCTACTGCCACTAACTGGCATGGAAGAGTATCAAATGTAATGTCAAATGACATTACATTTCAGGCACAGACATTAAACAATGGCAAATAATTTCAGCAACTAAATAATATTTGTTGGACCGATTAAGAGAAATTGGACAGTTTCCTGTGACACACTGCTGCAAACATCTCACCATTTTTTTTTTTTACATTCTATCAATTAAATATACTTTTTCATATCCTTAATTTTTTGCATAACTCCACCAACCTGACATGCATTCTTTGTGGCCATAATTATTTAATCAAGCTTGTGTAATTCAGTCTTCAGATAACATGAAGCCTAGTGGATGTGTATTTGCACAACACTCTACCCAAGAGGCATGACCATCTTCTTCGTATTTCATCATTAGTCAATGCTAAATATTAAAACAATGGATTTGTGATTGCTTTATCAAATCATTGACTTTTATCTTCATCTTATTGCCTTTGCTGATCCAATGATATTGTATGTGCTGTAGTGCTTGGTGAGTGGAGCTAATTGAATAATTGCCCTTGCCTGTGATGGATCACTGGCACTTTATTAATGGCGTGCAAATCTGAGTTTACAAATACTTAAGATCAGCAGGGGTCACAGGGGCTAAAGTGTCCATTACAGGATAATGACCATAAGAAGTGGACCTGTCAGTCACAATCTAGACACGCCCAAAATACAATTAGTTGTATTCCCTGTAAACTGTCATTGACATTCTTTGAAATGAAATGATATCAAGATCTAACCATCATAGTTTGTTAGTGAGTTTACAACACCCAATATGGTAGGAATGTAATCATGTATGTAAGTAACGTATTTGACAAAAAAAACAAAAACATGCCGAAGCATAGCTTCAATTGCAAAACACTACTTTCATCACATATGTTCCAGTCAAATGTATTGGGTCTCTATGTGTGTGTCCCTGTAAGTGTTTTATTTTGTTCCAACAAGCGCAAGTAGGCCAGGATATATAGAAAGCAAATATTATTTGAATAGCCAGTTCTGCTCTTGATTTAGATGTGAAAAAGCTCATCTCGATTGATTTTGGATTTAGAATCCAAATGACGACAGCCCTACTGCTGGTCCTATGAAAATGCAAATGTAGGGCACTTCTGTGTTTGCTTCACTTTTCAGACTTGGAGATTGCCTATTCATAATGGCTCATTTCATTTCTTCTTTGTAAAGTAATGACTGTAAGCAGTATTATAAGGCAACATTACTGAGAGTATGTGGAACTATAAACAGAAAACAAATCTGATGAAGTACAGTGAATACATACTGTATTACACATGGGACAGTGTCGTTAATGCTAATTCCCATTCATTTATATAATATAAAAAGATTTATAAGGTTGTTTGTATGTGGTGAATTAGGGATACTTTCAGTGGCTCATGTACAAGTAAAGCACAGCTGCCTGAATCTATGCAGATATGTTTTGCTTATAAACGTATGCTTATTTTTGTATTTGATAGGGACCGCGAGAGACTGTGTGTGTCAGTCATTTTTTGGGATTAGTATCCAATTTGTTCTTGTCCAACAGCTCACGGGCTGATGGAAGGTCCCAGTTGCCGGGATAAGAACAATGATTGCAGCCGAAGATGAAATGACATGCTGTCTGAACCTCCCACTAATAGTGTCCTAAAAACACCCTCACGGCTGCCATGAAGTCCACTTTCCAGGGATTTAGAGGAAGGAAAACAGATGATTTCCCCAGTGCAATGCTTATGTATGTTATAACCTCGCCAAGGAGGTTAGGTTTCTGGCCCGATACCCAATAAATACTACCAGCCCGGTTTTCATGATACTTGGTGAAAGTTGATCTGGGTCATCTGGTAGGTACACAAACTTAAATAATATTTTCTTAACATTGCAAGCTAGGCAGTTGTGCTGCATTCATATAGTGTCGGGATAATTGGATAAAAGTTCCTGACTCGAAAATATTAAGTGAATGCCTCAATGGAGCTAAACTCGTGCCAAACATTTCTAAAAACTGTTAAGTTTCAGATCTTATGCTTTCAGATTCAGAAAATATTGTTTTTTTGTGTCAAATTATATATTTTTGCCTGCCAATATTTTTTTCGCTTTCTTACTTTTTTTCCCGCGGTTTGTCTCGCGGTACCTACTACCATTCCTGCTGGCCACATGACTGAGGAAGGGTCTGATACTCATGCTTCCAAGCCCCTCTCAATTAAGGCCTGCCCCCCACGCAACATCAGTACGAAAAATCTGAAGCAAAAACAAATAATCTGAAAGCAAAAAGATATGATTTGAAACTGAGAAAAGGGACTCAAATATCCAAAAATATTTATGAATCCATTACATGTTTTCAAATAATCAAAACTTTGGACCGGGTTTAGCTCCATATAATTCGTAATAACAACTCGGAATTTTGGGAAAAAGTTTGTACACGTTTTTATGGCTAACCTGATATGTTTCTTTTGCTCATCATCTTAACACTCTGGACACAAAAAATCACTCCGTTATTGTCGGGTCCATAATGTTTCCCTACTACGATTGAAGCATGTAAGTCGGAAGTCTAATGAACAACTTCCCAATTTGGGAAATGGGACCATGAGGTGCACATATTGGCCATGTTTGAAACCTGCGCAGGTCAAAGGAAACTCTACTTAATGTGACTGGGTGCCTTTTTCATGTTTAGTAGTCTTGCTAAACAAAAAAACAAAAGAAAAAAAAATCCAGAGAATGGGGTAATATGTGTGTATGGAATCTTTAGTTTCCATCATAATCACCATGTCAATTTTCATCATTATGAAAACTGCATGCATTATTTCCACCCATATCTTCCACCATTTGCTGAATCACCATCAGCATCATTATCATAGTGTCTTTTGTCATTGTAATAATCTTCATCTTTATTCCAGTCAACACAGCGACCAGCACAGCATCATTATCATAACTGCCGTCATCATCACCATCATTCCCATTCCTCCGTTTGCCCTGCCGTCTTCTCCTCCTTCCCTCCTTCACTTCTTCCCTCCTTCCCCCCGCCCTGCTCCCATTGCCTGCTCACAAATCCCTTTACTAAATCAAATCCCTGGGCTACTGGAAGCTGCAAAACGACCAAGGAGCCGCTAAACCCCCGAAGGTCGCCTAAGCTCTGTCCATCCCTGTTCACTGCCTGCCTGATTGTTTGTTAGTGTGTATATGTAAGCCGCACGCAATCCATCACAATTTCCCATGGCACCTACATACTACTTAGTCAGAGGGAAATATTGTGTGTGAGTAAACAGTCGTGTCTAAGCAGCGCCTTTAACAGGCGAAGGAAGCATGGTGCAACGCGGAATCTCCCATTTCTCTAAGACGCCAAACGCCCAGCGGCAATTCTGAGTGGTGTGTTTTAGAGCGTATCCTGACACCAGTGTGTAAACATAATGGTTTTGAGGTGCTCCATTTTATATTTCTCCCCCATTACTCTTCAACCCATCCACCCGTACTTTTTCTTCCCTGTTTGTTTATAACTTTTTGTTTTGTTTTATCCCTTGGCTCTTCTTTCTTCCCCTTCCTTTCCTTCCTTCCTTAGCTTTCTTTGTCTATTTCTTGCTTCATTTTTCTTTTCATCTTGCTTCAGTTGTACGGCCCCGGGGGTTCTTGGTGGGGGTGTCTTATTACTCTGTCTTAGACACTAGTACATCCAGCGGTGGCACACATACACACGCTGTCCTGAGGCTGGTTGTCTTTGATTGAGACTAATGGTGAAATTACACAGGCTGCTGGTCTAAACAATAGTCTTCACTCTCACTTATCTGGGTCGATGGTACGGAAATGGGAAGCTGGCTCGGGGTGTTGGAGTTGGTGGTCGGGGGTGCCAACAGTTGCTGGAGGATAGTCACAGGGAGGGAGGGGGGTGGGATGCAGAACATGTTCCCTCCAACTGTGGAACATCTCGAAAATCAGGTATTTCCTTTCTTTAGGTCATGCAGGCTTTTATATCTTCACATTCACTCTTCGTATTGAGTAAGCCTACAAATATATGGTAAAAAAATGCAGCTTCTTCACTTTTAACAGAGAGATCATAGGAGCTGCCTGTGATGTGCGGTGAGGTTAATAGATGGGGAGGCACTGGCTAGTATCAGAGCCAGATTTACACAAATTCACAACTCAATTGGGAGCTCGCACAATGACTAGCGTATTGGTTAAAGTTGGAGCTATATATTGCTTTATATTATTTAATAGTTCAACATTTATTTTCTTGCTGTTATTGTTTATTTTTAATGTGTATTTTCACTGGCACTGGGTGATTTGGCTCCTGGTGGTCCGGTATATAATGGAGACAGGTGGTGGTGGGATTAGTGCACCAGGAGGCATATGTTCTTTTACCAGGCTGAAACAAGCAGGCCATAGGAAACTTGAGTCGAGTTTCTGTTTTATTTCTTTAAGTTTCTCCCGCTACAGTTAGGCTTTTGTATGTTTCGTTCAAGTAAAATATGCATATATGCACTTACATCTTACATAAAATGATTATTTTGTTGTATTTTATTTATATGTAGGTTTTCGCATTTTATACTTATCACATTCAAGTAAAAAAGAAAAAAACTCTATAACTAACAATAAAATACTGTAATATATGACTTCACTGTTCACATTAGAATCTAAATAGTATTATAAAGATCATAACTGGTAAATAATTAGTACATGTACCAAATTTAAGAATACATCTAATAAGGAATATTGTAGAGTAAATCATTATTAAAAAGAAAAAAGAAATAGTAACAGTACTGTATGGACAAAATCCAAAGTGTCTCATTCAAGTATGCTGTATCTGACTTCACTTACTGTAAGGAGGAGAATCGATTGGAAAATCAGAAGAACTTTAAGAAATGTTTCCCCATCTAAGAACTTTTAAGACATTAAAGCAGTTCTTCCATTTTCTCGTTGTCGGTTACCACGGCTTACAAATCATTTTTCATTGCAATGGCTTTAGAAATACATGTTTCTAAGGCTTTATGTGCAATAACAGGAATCATTTTTCAAGGGTGCATGCCTAAATATTTCAAATGGATGCATTTACTCAAAAGCAGACTTATGGAAAAACAACCAATTTTATATTAAGTTTTTTAAAGTTTTCTGAAACTAATAAAGCTTCCTTTGAAAAGGGTAGTAGCAAAAGCTCAAACACTTATTAAACTATTTTGAAATAACTCTTGCAAGCCCAAATGAAATGGTTCTCTTCAAAAGGAAATCACATGCTTTATTTGACGATGTAATCATTTATGTAATGCTTCACAGCTTATCCTACAAAGTATTTCAGTCTTTTAGAGGAAGTGTCAACTTACTCGATGACATCCCTAATGCGAACGTTGTGAAAAAAATATGACTTTAGTTGTTACATTTGTTATAAAAAAAATAGTGTTTGGTTTGATTCAGACAGTATTATTTTGTGAATACTTTCCTACAGTCAAAAACTAAAAGATGCATAGAATAGAAATTTGTATATATTGGTGTAGTCAGAAGTTTTGTCAAACAGCAATATATGGAAACAAGTACGCTAAGGTGGGATGTGCATTACATATAACAGGATCACATAATCAGTATACAAAAAAAGTAACTGTATCCCTTTACAGTTCCATACAAAAAGACGTAATCAGATTACTGTTACATTTTTTAAAAATGTAGGATTATTAGCAGAATAACAATGTTGAGCAGAGGCCACATTTCTGATCCTAAATATCTTGGTTTCTTCTTTTATAAGGTCACATTGTTCTGTTGTCTTACATAATATGCTTACATTTTCTCTTTTATTCATTTGCATAGATATTGAGGTCATCTAAAAGTAACGGGGAGTGTCCAGCTTAGTGTCCCGCAGTTTCAGACTCTAAAAAACGTTTTCATGGGTAAATATATGGGATATATCTAGCCTTGTTACGTTTTTCTGGCTGGTTTAGTGATTTAGGCTTTATTTTTATTTGATTTAGTGATAGCTGTATCATTACAGGAAATATTGCTGTAGTGCACCTTTAACGAAGAGTATCCAACCATCTTAATACCATGTGTCTAGAGCTGACAAGGCTGTACTATTGTCACAATTGCATTAAAAATATATTAAAGAGCCTCCGGTGTATTGCACTGCACATCTCCCTGGGTAGAATAGATGGTGGATTGTGTGTGTGTGTGTGTGTGTGTGTGTGTGTGTGTGTGTGTGTGTGTGTGTGTGTGTGTGTGTGTGTGTGTGTGTGTGCTCACAGACCTTTAAGTGCCTGTAAACCGTCCCCAGTCTCAGTGGAATTGTAATGGGCTGTCAGTGGCTCAGTCTCCCATGAGGTTTTGCTATTCATAATGTGTGTGTCTTGTTTTTTCTTCTTTGTGTGTGTGTAAAAGTGACAGAGAAAAAGAGAGGGAGCGGGTGTGATGGTTGTCTGTAGTAAAGCACATCGGCCACTGTGCAGAATGATCCTAATTGACAGTGATGGCCTTTTCCTGGGGGACTCGAGCGAGGGACTCTGCGTGTATATATGTGTGTGTGAGTGTGTGTAATGATTGTGTATGTTTTCACATTGCACTGCTTCTATAATTGAATATGACAATGATAATGTCATATTGGATATATCATTAATTTCAGAAACAGTATTTACAGTCTTTACTTTGGACACATCATTATCTACCTAACGCTAGTGAAAACTGGGGTTCTGGAGTAGTTATTGTATGTTTGAAGAAACTAATGATCTTATTTTGTTCCTTAGGACCTTGTCTAGTGATATATAGATCCAGAGACCTATATCAGTTGCTTTATGATGAAGAAAACTGTTGTCAGTTTGAACACATTACCATATTGAGAAGACAACCTTTCTGTTGGGACTCCAAACTAGGGTTTGAAGAATGAGAACTATTGCATAACCCTACCTTAAGATAAAGTACATTCATAGGTTGTGTCACTTTTTCAGGTACCTAACGTATACCTTAACTCTGTGACAGGACAACTATTAGCTTTTGTTGGCAATACTTCCATTTCTATGCCTCTCAAAGTCTCTTATAATCATTTATTATCAGGTTATTCATAAATATGTTGTGTGCTGTCAATATTTGTGATTCATTCAAACATGTTTCATTTAGAGTTATCGGTATTTGGGTAAAACTGAATGTATGGGCTTACAAGAACCTCAATAAATACAATAAATAATACAAACAAACAAAAAATAACTTTTAAGTTTTACACAAGTCCAATTACTAATATTCAAAGGGTAAAAACCTAAACAGTGAATTCATCATCATCACAGCTTCATCAATATAAATCATCACTCAACAAAGAGTTATACAAAACATTCAATTTTATGTTGCTCCTAAGAACCATGTCTACTGATATATATAGAGATATACTGTATACCACTGGGTTTATGGTGAAGCTAAGCTAAGGCAGTTTTCAGTTTGAACACATTAACATATGGAGGAGACCATCTTTCTGTTGAGACTGCTTTTTGTGACCTCGACCATTTTTCTTTTACCTTTACCCTGACAAGTTCAAACAGCCCTATTAAAAGAATTGGGGGCACAAAACGTTCTTAAAATGCCCTTGCTCTTAAACTGCCTCTACAAAGTAAAAATCAAAAATGTTCTGGCACAAGAGACCACCTGCTTTACTGGATTGCAAAGCTGCAATTAGTCACCCTGACAGAGACTCGCTGAAGAGAGAAAATGAAAAGTAACAAAGTGTTAGAGTCCTGGTTAGAAAAGAGAAGAGTGTGAGTAGATTACAAGCCACAGGAAGTAAAATGCTGTCTTCACACCAGGTATTCCTTTCCTTTGTAATTTGGTGGAAGTGAAGTCAATGCTAGTGTTTGTTGTCACCTGTGTAGCTCGCACTCTGCCTCTAGACCTGATCTGAAGACAGTGGGTTCCTTCTACTCGTCCAAGGACAAAACGGAAAACAGGGTTTTTATGAGGGCTGAATAAAAACGATTTTCAAAGGTTTGAATCCTTTCCCTTGGGATGCTTTCATGAATAAAGTATGATAGAATACTGTGCACAACTCGACCCATGAAAATTGAGAATAAGTCAATGATGGGCTAGAGCAGGGGTGCCCAATACGTCGATCGCGATCGGACCACTGTCGCGGTCAACCGCGCCAGCTGCAAATCACAGGCGAGCTGATTACCTAGTTAGCCTTCCAATTTAATGTACTGACTTGTATTGTGTCATACGGGTTCATGCAGTTATGCAAGGTACACCAGCATAAGGTATACTCAGTATATATATAAATAAATATATGTTTAGCATTTTTAATGTAGGTAGATCATTTTGACTTGGTTATTTTAAAAGTAGATCCCAAGCTGAAAAAGTGTGTGCACCCCTGGGCTAGAGTCTTAGAACTGGGGGGTGAACTCCGAAGCCAGATTAGCTGGTTACAGTATGTCAAGCATCAAGCCAGAGTTTTCCGTAATAAAGCCAGAGTTTTCCATAATACCAAGGTTGCTTTTTTTTAACCCGACTAGATCACCATGGCAATTTATGCTGCAGACTTAACCTGCTCTGGACCAGGTTATGTTCGGAGTTTATGCTTAAAATCGGCCGATACCGGTGTTCACTAACAAGGTCCTTTTAAAATAGCGTGTGTGGTAAATCTATGAGAGGTAAATATTCTTATCTGAGGGAATAAGTCTTAAATGTGAACTTGTGGACCACTAACGTTGCATTTATGCCACCAAACAAAGCTGTGCAGTTACAAAACACATATTCTATGCAACGCACTACTTTCTAATCTTTAACATCAGAACAAGATATTATTTACCAGTAAGAAGTTTACTTGCAAATGGAATGCGGTATAGTTCCTTCAAACCATAATGTCACGACTCTGGAATGTGTTTTTATGACTTGTTCGTATCACACTGCTGGTATATTGCAGCTAATACAAAGCCAATTAGAAAATTGATTAGACTATTTCTATGTATCACGGATAACATTCTATCAATACATTTCATTTAACTTTGATTTGATTGTGGCAAAAAATGTAATTTTATTTGACCGTATCCTAAAGGGGACAGTGTGCAACCTAAAAGCACTTTTAAATATCTATAGTTTAAATCTGCTGCATCACGAGAGGCACAGATTGCATTGAGTGGTAAATTAAACACATTTGTCATTTTATTTTGTCTTTGTCTTATAGGGCGGAATTAGGCGTTGATCGATTGGTTTAATCCGGTTCATGAATCAAATGATGCACCAAATATTGTAGTAAGCCTGAGTTCACGAAGAGTTGATGTCCAGCTTTGTGGTACATGTTATCTCTAATCATAGTTTTTGTCAAGCCAGCTAAATTAAGAAACCCTGGCTCTGTTGAGCTTGCTTCGTAGTATACCCCCTTGAAGGGAACCAAATGTGTTGATCTGTACTTAACTTGCCCCGTATTATTTTTCTGTTGACATCTGCCAATATGTGTTACCGTCCTCTCCCTCACTCTGCTCCCCCCTTCTCTGTCATGTAAGGGTGTCGTCGCCCAGAAATAAATGATGTGCAACACAGCCGTCACAGTGATCACTGCAAAGCTCTTTGATGGAGAGAAGTGTGGGCAACTACACTTTTTTTTTTTGCTGATGTCAACCTGTATTACTTTGTATCATTATTTGTCAGAGAGGCTCTGAATCTAGCAAACAAGATACATGTTGGTACCTTTACCGCTGTGTTTTTATTGATATATTTTCATACTCCTTTGTCTGCTCTGGCTGCAGTTGGTTATTTGTCTTCTCTGACAGAGAGTGTCTTGTTGCTGATAGAGGTCTCTCAAAAGGATGTAAAGAGGAAAAACACTTCCATGAATCGAAGATGTTCCTCCTCTTGCAAGAAACTAATAACTAGTGTCACCAAGCAATTTGAGCCCAGCTCTCAATTTGTGCTTAAGGGCTAAATGTCTGTGCTTAATGTCTGTTCTTAATGCCGGCTTCAACACAGCCACATTAGTCTGAGCAGTTTTTTTGTAGCTACTTCCACCAAATAATGGCATCATATAAAATGCAGCAAGGTAGATGACTGAACATTAGGCTGCATTATTATGATGTATGTTGTACTTAATGTGATACCTCTAAGTGGATAAAATACTTCTATTGTATTGCTTGTGTCATTTATGTTGAGTAATATCTATATTTTGTTAATGTGCGACATGATGTTCAGACAGCTACACTGGCCAAGTCATTTTAATATGACATCATCAACTTTTGAAGCACTATGGAGGGTGACATTTATAGCATCCTAACAGCCTGGCACATGCAGGTGTTCTTAAAAACACTCCAATGATTTAGTGATGCACTCCTGTAATTGTATCAGAATCCTAATGGACGGATTAAAAGAAAAACATTGAAAAAGATCCAGCAAAAAAGCAGATGTCCTTTAAAAACCAAAGGAATCATTGTATGTGTACCCCAGATAACCCACAATGCAACTCTGACATATAGTTAAGATCAGTGGTTTTCAATCTGTCGGGAAGCGTGGGAAGAAGTTGTAAACAAACACTGGTTGCTCAAAAAAATAAATGGAGAAGTTTCTTACAAAGCCGGCAGTTAAAAGAAAAGTGGACGAACCCACGACAAGCTCTCTCTCTCTCTCATCTGTAAAAGTACTCATTATGCAGATTGGTACACGTACTTCAGTACAGTACTTAACTAAATATACTTAGGCTGGAGCCACACGAGAACGGTAACGCAAACGAACCCGAATTTGATATCAAAAAAGTCTTTGGTCCACATGCAATAGGCACAAGAAACGTGTCCGTTCACACGAGACCGCTCGAAAGTACTGGAGACGCTATAGTACATGCCGGGCCTGTAAGTGGCGCTGTACTTCTACCAGAAAATACACCAAAAGCAGCGAAGAAGACTTCCCGCGCATGGTTGCCTTTCTGTTTATTCTCCGCGGTGGACGCTCTGGCTCTTTTTCTCCCTCCCCGAGGCAAGCGTTTTCTCCTGCTGTAATTCTCTCCGGTAGTCCACCAGCAGATGAAAAACACCCACCTCTCCACCTCTTCCAAGGGACGAGGGAACCGTGCGGCAGAGTTTCCTTTCGGTTAACATGTCCGTTAAAGTTGAAATCTTCCGTACACAATTAGAAAAGTGCCGGTCAGAGGTCTTCTTTGTTATTTATTGAGCTTTAAAAAAAATTGATAACGACTATATAATAATATAATAATAATAAATGGAGCCTCTCTTTTCCTCCCCCTCTTCTGACAGCCCAGCAGCTGATCTCTGAGCAGGAGAGGCGGGGCTATTGCTTCAACGTTATCAGGAAATGATTGTATAGGGTGTAAACACGGAGACGTTTGCCCCCCCAGAGCGTTGCGTCCCCAGATCTACCCACCTTGGGACCCGTTATCGTTATCTGCGTTTCCCTGTCGGCCTTCTGTGGCCAAACCGTCTATAAGTTAGAGAACTGTAGCGCATACGACCGTTACCGTTCTCGTGTGGCTGAAGGCTTAGTTACTACCACCACTGCTGTTATGTTATGTGTGCTAGCAGCCCAGAATCCACACTAAATAAAGCAATGTTATTTATGTTTCCAATTTGTTTAGTTTTTCCCTTGAAAAATAACAGAAATAACTCTAAAAATACCCTTAAAGTACAGGATCGATAAGCAGTATCTGTAAGAGTAGTAGTACCATTAAAATCTTACCGATACCCATCCCTACACACAAGTCTTTGATAGGCAGGCTATGTGTGGAATAGGAATGGAATAGTGATGTGATTATTCGCAACCTGCAGAACAAATAGTAGTTAATGTTGATGAATGTATTTTCATAAAAAAATGAATGTGAATTTTAAAATCTACTACTCAGGGATGTAGGGCTTACTTGTTTTAATTAGGCCTATTATTTCACAGTGGCACAGGATAATTTGCCAATACAAGCACTTGTTTGTGTTCAATCCAATATAACATGTACAATTATAGTTGGATATTTGTGTCTTGTTATTATTAGAAGAGAAAATTAAATGTTTGTACAATTAATGCTACCAATAGTTGGGAACCGGGTTTGTGGGGACTCAACAATATTTCCCATTAACCAAGGGGGGCATGACTGAAGAAGTTTGGGAACCACTGGTTCAGAGATTCATATCTGGTATTCTAATGTAAGATTTTTAACACTTTAATTAAGTAGTGTATAGACACTGCGGCAGGTACAAGCAGCATATATCCACACTCCGCGGAGCTCCTCACACACGCTCAGCCAGCCTTATTTTTCTCAGCTGCAGCTCCGCGGATTTCTCAGCCTGAGACAGCGGGACACGGCGAGGCCCGACCCGGGCCCGCAGACCCCACGCAGCAACCAGGAAACAACACCAGCAAGCCAGCTCACACTGTCCGCTCCTTGAGCCTCAAAGGGCAGAGCAACGAGCCCCGTAACGTCCCGCCAACACGGCACCCAGACCCCACGCAGCATTCTCATCTGTTAGTCATTGCTGGTGTCATTTTCTGGTTGCTAAAGCCATTGTAACCCATAATCACTGATGTAACGGTGGTAGACTCATAGAGCTGACCAATCAGAGCACACTGGGCTCATAGGGAGGGGGGGGCAAGATCTCCAACAAGCCGTTTAGGACAGAGAGTGAATACACATACTTTACAGAGATGCTGTATGAGAAACCAATGTGAGTTTGGAACATTGGAACATATAACCCCAATGAACAATAACAATCCACCACACCTTGAACTTTATGTTATGATATGTCTTTGCCCTGTGCTGTGTGTTGTACTTTTTATTGTCTGTTTATTGTATGTTGAATTGTATGGAACAAGCTGTAATACTCTGCACTGAACACAAATTCCACCAGCCTGGTTGTGTGGTCATTAAATATTATAATCTAATTGCACAATGTAAATATATTCCAGTAGACCTCAACAATGGAATTATGATCAGTAGAAAGGCCATGACATGGGACCTTTAAAGCAGTAGACAGACATTTGTACCATGTAGTATTGCAATACTGTAGAACAGTTAGGATCACAGATATTAAAAACAAAAGAAGAATTTATCTACTTCCCCCGAAAGACAACTTGGTCTTTCCATGGCAGCAGATGGTCTATCATTACACATTTGTCTGAAAGTACCTGCTTGATTTGTATTCAGTGTCGATGAGAACAACCATTTCCTCTGTTTTCCCGGTGTAATTCTCAAGAGCATTATTATCACTCCACTCGACAACTGATGTACACCCTGTTAGTGCAGCCCAGGGTTGTCTGAGTTACTTTACAACCAGGGCTGTCAACGTTAACACGTTAAGCAGGTTTGCAATTAATCTGGAAACATTAACCCTCTGAGACCCACATAGGATATTTCCGTTTTTGTATACGTTTTTGTTTTGCCTTATAAATTGTCATTTCTTTACAGTATAATAAAGTTCTACACATCCCAGAAATCAGCACAACCTCAGCTAATGATATATGCCACTCATTAGAGACTTATATACAATATAATATGGGATGCCCATAAAAATGTTTTCTTTTTAAAACGGAGCTTAAATTCTTTACTTATTTCATTAAAAATAACTGCTAACCATAACATTGAAAAAAACATTAAACACAGACAATTGCATGCATTTATTATCATTGTATCAGAACTGATTAGAAGATTCTAACTTATTCTGTGAATTAGTTATGCCCATTCTTTTGGGCAGTGTCCATGGGCGTTTTTTTGCCAGGAATTTTCATTTTTCTTGTCAAGACTACACATGATATATATCATGGTAGTTCCTTTCTACAATCACACATGGCATGCTGAGAAGATTCATCTGAATGTTCATCAACATCGTCCCCTTGAAAAATCAGCTCCAAAGCCTCAGCTGTAGTAAACTTCCTTGCCATACCTCAGTTTACTTTCAAAACACTAAAATAACGTATTCCAACTTTTATTTTCACGCGTGGAATTATACCGGCTCTCGTTTCAGTACACATACAACGGAACTGACAGGCAACCCTCTGAATCAGACTCCTTACATGTACTTGTAATGTACACACACTCATATACGCTCACACAAACAAGCATCCCTTAGCCCTAACACACAGTTCTGACAGACACTCCTCGCCCACAGCGCGTTGTCCGTCTGACGACTTGCCATTTCTCATCAGTCGGCAAGATGAGTGAGACACAAACATGATATCGCCCAAAAGCATACAGATGGAGACGCCACTGACATGAATGTAGATCATGTTTACACCACGAAAACTTCTCATGAATAGAGTTACGATGACACTGCATATCTATTCTAGCCAGAGACTGTGGGAATTGAGACATATTTACTCTATACCTTTGTGAGAGCTGGGGGCAGGAGTTTGATCATGCTGTTGATGGGAGTCAGCATCAGAAGAAAAAATAAATGTGTGAAGGTTTTACCACGTCAGCATTGTAAATTCACACCACATTTTCCCTGGATGGCCTGAGGCTGATAAATAACCCCCCTGTTCTCAGCGCTGGTTAGCCCCGGGTTAAGTGGGTTAAATTCTAAAAAACTGTGCAAGGTGGCTAATCTCGGATCACAGCAGGGTGAGATGAAGTGAACTCCAGTCTCAGATGTGCCTCTTTGACACAATAGTGTGCTTTAATCTCTGTCAGCAGAACGATTTTTTAGGACACTTTTAACACGGCAACGGGTCAATTTTACCCGCAGCTGTTTTTTGATTGTATGTAACTTTTTTTCAATAAAATATTCAAGTCTCCCAGTCCATGACTTTTCCTGAAAGTGTGTTATGTAGCACCCTCTGTTGAAAATGGTCAATATGAAGTCATATTGAAAAAATAGAGAGAGAGAGAGAGAGACAGACAGACAGACAGACAGACAGACAGACAGACAGACAGACAGACAGACAGACAGACAGACAGACAGACATAGACATAGACAGATAGAGAGATTTGTACCTAAACAAAACACAAGTCTAACACCATCCATCCATCCATCTTCTCCCGCTTATCCGTGATCGGGTCGCGGGGGTAGCAGTTCCAGCAGAGAGCCCCAAACTTTCTTTTCCCTGGCCACATCAACCAGCTCTGACTGGGGGATCCCAAGGCGCTCCCAGGCCAGCGAAGAGATATAATCCCTCCACCTGGTCCTAGGTCTACCCCTTGGTCTCTTCCCAGCTGGACGTGCCTGGAACACCTCACTAGGGAGGCGCCCGGGTGGCATCCTTACTAGGTGCCCGAACCACCTCAACTGGCTCCTTTCGACACGAAGGAGGAGCGGCTCAACTCCGAGTCCCTCCCTGATGACCGAACTTCTCACCTTATCCCTAAGGGAGACACCAGCCAGTCTTTCGGTCATGACCCATCCTTCATGACCATAGGTGAGGGTAGGAACGAAAATGGCCTGGTAGACAGAGAGCTTTGCCTTCTGGCTCAGCTCCCTTTTCGTCACAACGGTGCGGTAAAGCGACTGCAGTACCGCTCCCGCTGCTCCGATTCTCCGGCCCATCTCACGCTCCATTTTTCCCTCAAGTCTAACACCAAGCGTTTAAATCAGCACTGGTAGCGATATTTTATACTTCATGCTATCTGCACAAACTGTATCATATGAAAAGCTGAGAGTCCACCGATTCTATTGGTATACGTTTCATCCCTGTGCGATCAAAACTCACTGTTCTACATGATAAATAAAAGAACATTGTACCTCCATTGTACCTCCTCCTTCGTGTCGAAAGGAGCCAGTTGAGGTGGTTCGGGCACCTAGTTAGGATGCCACCTGGGCGCCTCCCGAGGGAGGTGTTCCAGGCACGTCCAGCTGGGAAGAGACCAAGGGGTAGACCTAGGACCAGGTGGAGGGATTATATATCTTCGCTGGCCTGGGAGCGCCTTGGGATCCCCCAGTCAGAGCTGGTTGATGTGGCCAGGGAAAAGAAAGTTTGGGGCTCTCTGCTGGAACTGCTACCCCCGCGACCCGATCACGGATAAGCGGGAGAAGATGGATGGATAGATGGACATTGTACCTTGAAAACCAATAGCGGGTAAATTTGACCCGTTGGCGGTTTTAGGTATACAGCGACCTCTGGTTGTTCTAGTGTTAAGATGTGTCTCTATGTTACATTCCTGCAATGAGCAATAGACCATACTCGGAGCCATTAGCTCACACGAATACTTCTTAAATCGATAATGAATAATGACGGTAAACAAAGATTCACCTTCTTCAGGCGCTGAAAACTGAGACGTTATCTATACAGTATTGAATTTAAGAGCCAGCCATGCATACATTGGAGAGAGAAGTTGCTCAGTGTGTGAAAAGCTTATGACACTAAAGTGGGTTCATTATATATATTTATAAAGCGTTGATCTTTCCGAAAATAGCCCGGTTAACACATTCCGACCTGAGTATTTAGAACACTTTGATTTCCAGTTTTATCTTTTTGTCATATAGAAATCACATAAATTCAACATCTTTCTTATATAGCCAATTACAATGGACCATTTGACTGAGGTATTATAACAAATGCTAAGGAGGTTGCGTTTATATTTAGTTTGTTTCCCTTGTGTTTTGATGTTTATCAAACCTTGGTGGATTATTTTTCATTATGGTTACATTTTGAGCTAGGGTATGACTTTAGTGTATTCCAGTGCCCGTCTAGTTCTGCGGTTCTAGGCTCCAGCACAGCAGTTCGGTTGGTCCCCAATGCGAACCAGTTTTGGGGGACCAAATCTGGCACAGCTGTGCTGGAAACACAGGGAACTGTTTCGCAATCGGACAGCGGATCTGAACCGACCCTGGAACCGTTTTGGTGGAAAAGGGGTAGGACTTTATTAACGTTATTAAGAAGAACCAATAATAATAAGACAGTTTATTAAATCCCGTTTTTAACTCTGTTATATGCATGCCCAGTACAAATACATCCACAGGATCTCCACACTTTAGGACACACACACATTTTTGTTATGGGGAGCTGCCAGGGAGCAGTTGGGGCTTTGGTGTCTTGCTCAAGGACGCCTCTCCGCTCCTCTTCACACCATTTTTGGTCTGAATCGGGGCTTGAACCAACGACCTCTCAGTTCCCAAGCCAAGTCCTTATTGACTGAGCTACAGACGCCCCAATCAATCTGATGTCATGACTGAAGGGGTTTAAATACAATTGTACGTCTTAGTTAGTGCTGTTTGTATTACAATGCAACATTATGCGCAAACTCATTATAAAGTCATTAGAAGCACATTACACTAATATAATCAGACAAACATGGATCATTACATTATTCAATGTGTACTGTATCAACAGTCAACAAACATTCCCTTGCATTTCTGTGTGTTACTATATACCACTTCAATTATAATAAATGACTGATGATAAATGACTATGAATTGAAAGTGTCGTCAAGTATTCCGCCTGTTTGCCTGCAGACCACAGGTATTTGTGTGGCCTTGTGAGATGTTTTTTTAAGCCAGGAGTTGTTTTAAAGTTCAGTGAAATGTGGGATGGCGCGCTGTGACCCTGATGACCTTGTATACCTTTGCTTCCTGGCTGATGTGCTCCCGCCGGACAGATACGGTCAACACAGAGCCCGGAGCTTCAGAGCGGAGGTGATTAGGATGACCTACAAACACTGGATGATGTTGCCGGAATGCACACTGAGAAACATCAGAGCGCTCATTATAGCTTCAATGTTGGAGTAATGAGAACAGGGCTGTGTAAAAATTATATAAATACAAATTCTAATTAGTGACATGGAGATGCTGTAAAAAGACTATAATGCTCAGGGAGGATTACATTCTCACGCACCTTCTCCAGGAACAAGAACAAGAGATGGGATTATCAGTAACAACTCTGTGACTGTATATTGTATCATTTATGCTGCACTGAAAAATACATATTTTTTAATTATCTAAATATGGAATAGTCAGAGTAATTAGTTAAAGTGGCTTTAGGCAATGTTTAGGGGCAGCACATTTAAACTAACATTTACTATACCAATTGTGACATCGGTTATGTAAACAGCAAATTCCTTTTACCCAAAATTATGGTGGCCGCCAAGTACAAATGCGCTACACCGGCCCCATTCAACGCACTGCAACTTCAGAAATGATGCAAAAACATACATAAATTAAGAAACATCTTCACCAACGTGAGAAAAAACTAAACGCTGCAAAAATCTCAAAACTAAAACGGAAACAACCCAACACTTAAAGGGGATGCAAGCGGATGGGACCGGAGTGCTTGTTGACATTCGGGATTATAAAGTTGGCCAATTGTCACTGTTGACAGATTAAGTCTGTTTCATAATTGTAAGTGTTTTATCAGTATATTTAAAATGTATATGCTAGCTAGGTTAGCTAGCTAGCTAACAGCAGATCTGCAATAATATCAGAAGGAATCATGCGATCGCATTGTTAACAGAAGCCAATAATACTAACATGTTCATTTCCAATGACAGTTGGCCAACTGTATAATCCTGGAATGTCAACAAGTGTTCCAGTCCCAGCTGTGTGTATTAGGAAATGTTTTCTAAATGCTGCCCATGTGTTGGTGAATATGTTTATTTATGTGTTTTGGCACATTTGTGTTTTTATTAGGGCTGTCAAACGATTACAAATTTTAATCAGATTAATCACAGTTTAAAAATTAATTAATCATGATTAATCACCATTCGAACTATTTTCCAAAATATGCCATTTATTTATGTATATTGTTGTGGGAATGGAAAGAAGGCGGATATATCCATTTAACATACAGTATCTATGTTTATTATAACATTTTCTGCGTGTCAAAATGAAAGACAACCCACACACCTATCAATCATCAAACCGTGGGGTCTTAATTCATTACGTGTTGATTTCTATCAACGGGGGAGTACTTCAGGAAAGTCGACAGAGGGGGGGGGGGGGGGCTGCTCGTGGAGTACTTCTTGACCACAGAGTGTGAACGTTGTGATCAGCTGTTTTAGCGCAGTTCTCCAGTGAAGGGGGGGGAAAGTCTCCCTCCGTAGCCGGTTGGCGTAGTTTTGGCACAATTCCGTTGTATAGACCGACGTTAACAGCAGCCCTGTCTGTGCACACGGAGACCGACTCTGTCGTCCGGTGATCTAACCGCCTTCTGGAAAAGCTTCACAAGTACGTCGGTACGCAAATGCGCTTTGTGACACAAGTGACGGTACGCATTTCAGATTACGCACATAACCTGCGTACCAGTTATGTGCACCCCTGTACTACAGCAAAAGTATTCTCCGTCGGGACTTCCTGCAACAACACCACGCCGTTATCAAAGATGTTCTATTGAGAAGACGATCACTACGTGACAAAAGTTTTCAAAACCGTGGCTACTGAAATCAATCTTACTAACTGCTGTCTGTACAATTTACTCCGCGCGAGTTGGCAGACTTTATTTTGCTTACTTTAACATCATTTGTCATGGTGGGGCTAAGCCATTTCTTGGTATGGGTGTAGCCTACCCCAGCCATACCCTGGCGCTGCCACTGGTGGCACGTATGGGGCTGGCCATTCTGCACATGCGTTAAATGCGTTAAATATTTTAATGCAATTAATTCAAAAAATTAATTACCGCCGTTAACTCGATAATTTTGACAGCACTAGTTTTTATATTTGCATCGTTTTTGTAACTGCAGTGCGTTTATCCCAATGGAAATGCTTTGGTAATGTATTTGCACCTTTCGGCCACCGTACATGGAGGCGTTTCAGAGCTAACTTGTAAAAGTAAAAATACAACTATTAACGGGATGTGTTATCAATTTATAGCACTGATGGAAACATTCATATGTTTTAATTATTCGGAAATGTATTTTAAAGATGTCAAAATAAATTGAAGTCATTTTGGTTAACTAACCTGTAAACTGAAAGGTAAATTAAAATTAATATATGAACTCTCACTTCTTTATGTTATTGTTAATGGCAAATATTTTGACATAGGACTTAATACGTTGGACATCTGAATTCAATGAATGAATGAAGAGTTAATCATTTTCTGAGATCCATACTTGACCTTCTAGCTAGTGTCTTGATTTGAATAGCCTCTGACTGAGGAAGCACGAAGCATGAATATGAAAACTGGAATTCATTCAATTGGTTTTTCTATACAGCTCCTTAGTCTGCTGCCAAGGCGTGGGTTAGCTCACTGTAAAACACTTTTACAAGTGACTAAAGTCCTTTTTTCTCCCTCTTTTATTTACTCAAAAATAGAAAAAAGGTTAGAAAGTGAAGGGAAGAAGTGTAGGAGAGAATGAGAGGAAGGAGAAGTAGTGCGTTCCAAGTCAATTTCTCCTTCCTCAGATTGACTTCAAAGCAACACGGCTAATCCTCTCACGCCCGCTCGTTAATAATCCGGTTAATAATCCGTTTAACTGCTTTCACGCTGTGCTGTTTTGTTGGCATTATGCTGCTGCGGAAAAGTGAAGGGAGTCGCGGCTTACCCTCCTCCAAACAGTTCAACATTTAACAAAAATAATACCTCAGTAACACCTTAACATAATATAGATTTTTCTTTATAGCTTGAAAAGTAATGTGCATTGTAGTTCTTCACCCTCACTATTGTGTGTGTGTGTGTGCTCAATTTAGAAATATTTGTACTTTACCTGCATCTTTTCAATTTAAGCTACTTTATACTTTTACTCCCCTACATTTACTGATACATATTCCTATTATTAGCTCATAAAAAGTATACAAAATCAAATCGACACATTATTTACAGATGTGGGTACTTAAATCCATGAACACACTGATGCATCACTAATAATAATGCAATAATACGACAGTTTTAAACACACACACACACACACACACACACACACACACACACACACACACACACACACACACACACACATATAAACACATCATCGGCTCTCTTTAAAATCTTTCTCTCCTCCCTGATTCTCTTCCAGTCTCTGATGATCTCTCCTTTGCGCTCTCATTCCATTTATTTTTCTCACAGATGGAACTAAGCCAGCTTTAAAGTTTTTGGACTGGATTCCATATTTTCATAGAGCATGCTGGCTTGCAACTGCCGTTTCCCAGTGAGCCCGAACAAGTGGGTTGCCAGATCCATCACGGATTTATCCCTCATTATCTCTGAGACTCCCGCCACCCCCCCCCTCCCCTCCTCTAGCCTTCTTCAACTGCTGAAAGAGAGGGCAGATGAGAGATGAAACAATTAACTCCCATTCTCAATAATCGGCAGAGAGATCCTGACAGGAGGAGCAGTAAGAAAGAGAGGATGTGGAAATGATTCCCAGCAGTATATGAGAGACCAAAAACAAAAAAAAGTCCAGAGCACAATGCACAATGTGAACCAGGAAGAATGATAGAAGGATTATATCCTTTGTGTCTGACAATTTTCTTTTTAACGTTGAATTAATTATTTGAATTGACTCTTGATCTCAAATTTGTTTTCAATATATATATTGCTATATTATGTGCTTTGACAAAAAATCCATAAAAAAAATTCATCTGTGGAAGCCGTAGTACTGTAAAAAGCACGACCAATCATCTGAGCCGGCCCGGCTAAAATAACTGGATGGCCTACCTGCCTGTCAGCCTTCCATCTGTGCTCAAACTTATCTCGTGCCCTCATTGGTCATGTGCGCGTTCGTGTGTGTTGGAGCACAACCCAGTCTCATGGCATTTCGTGTTCACCAACACGATTTTTAATCTATTGATTCGTGTTCACCAACACGATTTTCCCCTTTTTTTCGTGTTGCACAGCACGATTTTAAAAGCAATGCATTTCTACTGGTAATGTGTTTCGTGCCTGCAGCACGTCTTTTTCTCCGGTCGGATCGTGGAAGACCGGAAGCTTGATTGATCTAGATTTCTTGTCTCGCGGGCCGTAAACGGCCCGGGGGCCGGAGTTTCCCCACCCCTGCTTTACAACATCAGGAGGATACGTTCCCTCCTGACCCAGAAAGCGACGCAACTTCTGGTCCAGGCTCTCGTCATCTCACGCCTAGACTACTGCAACTCCCTCCTGGCTGGTCTACCTGCATGTGCCATCCGACCTCTGCAGCTCATCCAGAATGCAGCGGCTCGTCTGGTCTTCAACCTTCCTAAATGTTCCCACATCACACCGCTCCTCCACTCCCTTCACTGGCTTCCGGTAACTGCTAGAATCCACTTCAAGACACTGGTACTTGCTTACCATGCTGGGAATGGATCTGGCCCTTCCTACATCCAGGACATGGTTAAACTGTACACCCCAGCACGTGCACTCCGCTCTGCATCAGCCAAACTGTTCGCTGCACCCTCGCTGCAAGGGGGACCCAAGTTCCCATCAGCAAAAACACGTCGGTTTGCTATCCTGGCTCCAAAATGGTGGAATGAGCTCCCCATTGACATCAGGACAGCAGAAAGCCTACACATAAAAATAAAAAAGCACTTATATACTAACTAAGCACTCATATACTAACTAAGCACTTATATACTAACAAAGGACTGGTTTATCTAAAGCCAGTTGAGTAGCATTTAAAATGGTTTGGCTCTATGAAACCTAATGTACTTATATGATTCTGTTTTCTTCAAGTTTGTATCTTCTTAGTCGAAGTCGCTTTGGATAAAAGCGTCTGCTAAATGCAATGTATTTAATTTGTTAACCAAAGGGATATCTGCTTGAATGGCTAAATGGCAATTGATAGCACAAGTTTTGTTTGCAAAAATGTGTAAGTTTGGCATGTTTACAATTCCTAAAATGTGTCACATTAATATGTGTTCCGGAACTTGATAAACTAGGAATCATAACTATGGTTTAGCATGACAGGAAGCTCACAATGCAGCTGTGGTTGGGGGCTGGGGTTATTATTTTTCCTGTCAGTTGATATTTTGCTGATAGCTAAATTACTTACATTAAGCTCAAAGTGTTTGAAACCATCGGCAACTCCATCAACCAGCCTCCCTCTGAGCAAATTTGGCACTGTGAACAGCTGCTGCTTTCTAAAGTTAAGCTAAAAAAAGTGCTGCATTGACTTTAATAATGTGGTGGTCAGTGGTCAGGCAAAGTGTAACAGAGCCAGTGTAGTGCAGTGGGCTCGAGCAGAGGGTTCTGGTGTCTTCGCCAGAATGCACCTTTGACAGCACTTGACATACTCTTTGACATCAGACTCCATCTTCGGCCAAAAGAACCGCTGTCTTGCTAGATGCAAGGTCCTAGCCTGTCCCTGATGCCCAGCAACATCATGAATGCCATGTAATGCTTTTTCTTTAAGACTGTCAGGCAGAACATACTGATGCCTCTTTTGTTTACTGAAATGATCCTTAGTGACCCGATAGAGGACACCATTCTGAACCTTCAGTCTCTCCCATTGTTTGATGAGAACCATAACTTTGGCATCTAGTCCTGATCATTCACGTCTGGAAGGACGACGGTTGTGAAGCACAAATGGTAGGAGTTTTGAAATAATGGGATCAAATTCCTGACTGTGCTTGAGTTCCTCTAACGAGAACACAGGAAGGGAGTCTTGGCCCGGCAGCAACAGATCCTGGACAGTCTGAGCCAACTCCACAGCTCTCGTCTCGGCAGCAATCTCCCACTGAGCATGAACATCCAAAAGAGCCTTGACAGCTACAGAATCACTGTGACACATGAGGGGGTCAGACTGAGACTGACCCCCCTCTGAAATCCGCTGACACTGGACTTTGAGTCGGAAAGTGTCTTGAATGCCGTCGTGACTAACACCCTCGGCTTCAGCAAGAAGGTGACTGTACTGCTCTGTGATGAGCCTGTGGCTTACTGATCTTGTGAAGGGATCTCTGCTGAGAGCATCAGCCACTATGTTCTTGGTGCCAGGTATATGTCTCAGGTCGAATGTGTAAGGAGCGAGCCTAGACACCCAGCGCTGTTCTCACGCATCAAACTTCTGTTTTGTCAGGATGTAGGTAAGAGGGTTATTATCAGTCCATACTATAAATTCATGGCCTTTTAACTAATGGCTACATTTTTCACACACACTCCATTTCAGGGCCAGAAACTCAAGCCTATGGGCGGGATATCTCTTCTGAGAGCCACTGAGAGTCTTACTTGCAAATGCAGTGGGACGTGCTTTCTCTTCACCAGCTGGTATCTGTGATAGCACGGCCCCTAGCCCGTCCAGAGAGGCATCAATAGATAGAATCAGAGGGCGAGAGAAATCTGGGTGTGAGAGGACGACGTAGCTCAAGAGACTGTCTTTCAGATTACAAAGAGCCGCATCACATTCCTCTGTCCAATCAGAGGATTTCAGTTTCCTGAAGGAGCCGGTATTGGAGTTTAGCTTGACTCTCCCTCGTCTCTTTTGGCCTGCAGTAAGAGCCAACAGTGGCTTGGCCATAGCAGAACAGTTAGAGATAAAATGTTGGTAGTAGAATACCATTCCCAGAAAAGACTTTATCCTCTTTACTGATAGTGTGCAACCATCGTCTTCCATCAGGTCCAACTTTGAAATGTTTGATATGACCTCAATTCTTGCTGGATCCATAGCCACTCCATTACCATCTATAATGTGACCTAGGAACTTGACTGAAGATCTCATCAGGTGGCATTTCTTTGGACTCATTTTAAGGTTGTGAAGCCTGAGCCGCTGAAAAACAACCTCCAGCCTCTCCAACGCCTCTTCTTCAGTTGCAGCAAACACAAGCAGATCATCAAGATAACACAGCGAACTGCTGAAGTTCAGGTCTCCAAATATGCTGAGCATCATGCGCATGAATGAGGCAGGACTGTTGCAGGACTGTTGCACAAACCTTGGGGCATCCTGTTGAATTCTTACAGTCCCATTGGATTAGTGAATGCAGTGTATTTCTTGTCCTCCTCTGCCATTGGGATGTTATAGAAGCCAGAGGTCAGATCCATTGTGCTGAAGTAGGTGTTCCCACCCAGGGCAGCCAAGCAGTCTGACTGGTGTGGTAATGGGTGCGCATCCTTGAGCGTCCTCGCATTCAGCCACCTGAAGTCTGTGCAGAGTCTCAAACTGCCATCTTTTTTCCACACAAGTACGAGGGGAGAGGCATAATCACTTACTGACTTCCTGATGATCTCCTGTTCTTCTATTTCTGAAAGGACCTGTTGCAGTTTCTGGTAATGGGCTGGTGGCACCCGCCGGTAAGGAAGACGGAATGGTCTCTCATCAGTGAGCCTGATGGGGTGCATGAAGCCCTCTGCCTCACCGCAGTCCAGAGCATGTTTGGAGAAAATGTCATTGTACTTTTCAAGCAGCGCGACCAACCTCTCTTTTCCTCCTTGGCCAGCCTGGCACTGATCAATATCAACCTCAGTGAGTCCAACCTGTTGTAGTCGCTGCTTGAAATCTGTAGGTTTAGCCTTGCCATGACTTTCCTCCTCCTTAACGTTGTTGAGTTGGCTGGTACCTTGAAAAACCTCAAACTCTTCAACAGCTAGACAGGGGAACACGTCGGCCAACTTGCTGTTTCTTTTCAGGGTGATAGGCTTGTCTGACACGTTCGTGACTTTCATTGGGATCCATCTGTCTCCCCACAATGGTGTAATAACACGACCGATCATGATGTTACCAGGCATGCACTTGGATGAGGTGGGCTCAACTATTACTGTGCTGCCTGGAGACATGGGAGCGTTATTTGGCAACTTACCCCAAACAAGATGTTCTTTCTTAGCCAATAGCGTAACCGCATGCTGGAGTTTAACGGTCCCGATTCTGTCTGGAAGCTCCTCGCCTCTCCACCTGGATGAGTTTGCCATGAGATCAAGGAACTGTTCACACTGGGAGAAGATTGCCACTGGAAACCAGGCGCCAATAGTCACTGGTTATTTTCAGCTGATGCATGATAAATCTGATGACATTTGTGCCTATGATTAAGTCATCTCGTTGGCCAGGCACCACAAGGACAGGTACAATACAGCTCTCCCCATACAGTTTCATTTCCACTTCGTACATACACTTGGGTTTGCTAAGTGTCCCTCCACAGCCTATTAGCACAATCTCTTGAGTCAAAGGAATGGATTCTGAGAGTATATTCTCACTCAACATCTTCTGCTCTGCCTGCTCGCTGAGATTACAAGCCATGGAACCAGAGTCAAGCATCCCCTGCACCTGAAATGTGTTGTTAATGCTAACAGGGGTGTAAAACAACTAATCAAAAGGGCCCACTCTCTGTGTATTTTTGCACTATTACCTTAGCATCGGCTGGTGCTGCTGCGCAAGCTTTTATATAATGAGTTTCAATATCACCACTGTTGAGGGTTTCTTCTCTGTTTCCCACACATTCCCTCACTAAATGCGGGCCAGTTAGTTTAAAGGTTGAGAATTATGTGGCAGGAAAGCCGGAGAAACTCGGCCAGCCTGACGGTTAGGACAGGTCTTCTTGATGTGGTTTGGCTCGAAGCATGCTAAGCAGAGGCGTTTCTGCCTGCAGTGTGCAAGGGTGGAATGATCTAGAGATTGGCAGACCCTGCAGGCTTTCTGTTGAAACGGATCAGAGGGGAGTGGTTTGTGTGTAACCTGGTTGTTCTGTGACAATGCTCTGTCAAATAAACTGACTAACATTTTCATACAGTCATCATTACAAGAGGGCTTGGATGCTGTGCTGTTCTCACCTTGCATAGATGACTCCCATGGGTGACATACTGTCTCTGGAACGTCAGGTGCGGAAACCTGGACATGAACTGTCACTGGTTTAACTCTCTTTGATTTGGAAAGCACCTGCTCTTTCATTTCAGTTTGGTAGCGATCAATATGCTCTTGGATTTCACTAGCTGTCCATTTATCTGGTGCCTTAAACTTGAAAACAGCAGCAAGGGTGGGATCTGGGCAGTATTTGACAAACATCATCACTACTTCCTGACAAGAATCCTCCATCTTCCGCCCTAGCCTCTTCAAGCCCTCCTCCGCTGCATCAACTGCCTTGTTTAGCCGAAGCCAGTACTCTACGGGGGACTCTCCTGCCACTGGAACTGTACTGTAGAAATCAGCCATGGGCATACATGAATAGGTCACATCACTAAAGTGTTGTCTGAGGATGTCATAGATCAATTGTGGGTTATCTTGAGGCTTCATGGATGGGCAGCTCCTCAGAGTTATCCTCACTATGTCTTTAGCCTTGCCCATTAACTTAGACATTATCTCAATGTGCTGTTCTCTCAGAGGTGTGGCTTGTTTCCTGAAATACACTCCCATTAACTCTTCCCACTCACAGACTGTGTTCTTGTCAGATCCATCTCCTCTGAAGACTGGAGGCTCTCTCACATCTGACTGCAACACTAACTTTGCACCAGTCAAGTTGAGGTAAGTGTGGTCACTGGGTAACTGGCCAACACCGCTCTGAGCTGGTGTGGCTCCAACACCCCTTTCTTCACATTCCCCCCTGAACTGATCTCTTATAGTCTGTCCTACCTGCTGAGCAATGTGTGTTATCAGGTTATTTAAAGCTGCATCATTTGTATCTGGAAGGCTTGAATGTGAATCCTCCGCCCTCTGAGGTGATGCTACATGACCTGGTATGCGAGTAGAACAAAAAGCTGGCGAATCTACATTAGCTGTACCTCTGACTGGGATAAAAGGGTACCCGCTGATGGGTTTCCCTCTTCCAAACCGAAACTAAAACTGTCAGTTAGAACATTGTCCTCATCTATTTTACCAGTAACATATGTCATTTTTAACCCTGTATACCAAACTTCAAAATTCAGTATACAATAAAATACAGAAATGACAAATGTACTCTCTAAACAATGAATGTAAAACAATTACAGAGAGAAAAAAAACAACAAAAAAAACAGTTTCCTCTATGTAATTCCTTTTCTTCAATACATGAAAGCAAGTGTGCGGCGTGTAGCAACCTCTGGGGACCAAGCTGGTGTTGATCCACAGCCTCAGGAACGACGATGGAACAGTCTGAAGCACTGTGAATCCGGGTCACGGCACCACTGTAACCGGTCTGGTTTGACGCCACATGTGATCTCTGCGTTGTGTTGTGTGAATGCAAACGACTTCTTTCTTGCCAACCAGGATTTATTCTCTGTGCAAAACAGAATATAATAATTAAAGCAGGAAATGGCTTCATCAGCTTTCTAACTTCACACTTCTCCTCAGTGGGGCCTGAAGCTTAACTCAGGCAAGTATACAGCGTTCTAAATAATACAATTAACAGATATACATTTATCCATGGTGGCAAACCGGTTTTTCTTTGTAAATTAATTAGGGCTGTCAAGTTAACGCGTTAATAACGCGTTAACGCAAAAAAAAATAACGCCACTAATTATTTTAACGCGATTAACGCATGTGTATTTTTTTTCCTCGGCCGCCCCGTAGTTTCAGAGCGCATCGAGTTTAAAATACCATCTACAAGCTGATGCTGACAGCCCTGCTCCTGCCGCCCGCTTGTGGCAGACCACACTTCCACGATCACCGGCAGGCACCGACTGGCTATTGGGAAGACCGGGAGGGTGTGTGTATGTGTGGCCCTAGCGAGCGAGAGAGAGACCTTACATGCATTGTTGTTGTTAGCATCTGGTGCTAGCTAGCTGCGCTAACGGATATAAGGAGCTGTTTAAATGAAAACAGAGGAGCGACATTTCGCCAGAACTGCGCCGAGCACTTGACTTTATGCAGGAAGCCAGACAGTGGGACATTGTACGAAAAGTCAGCACACTCAGCACGGATAGTGCGCGCAACATGATTGCAGCGTCCAGGTAGCTCCCGTTCGAGCATATGCCTTGAGTTGCACATAGCTCCAATGCACACACACACACACGCACACACACACACACACCATTTGTATTGTATTATTGTATGAGAGAGGTTCCAGATTGAATTGAGGCGAATATTTGTAATGTTCAGAGGTTGTTGTGTTTAATATTCATGAGAATATTTGTCATTGTTCAAATGATAATAAACATTTGCATAAAGCATATTTGTCCACTCATATGTTGATAAGAGTATTAAACACTTGAAAAATATTCCTCTAAGGTACATTTAGAACAGATCAAAAATGTGCGATTAATTTGCGATTAATCGCGATTAACTATGGACAATCATGCGATTAAATATTGTAATCGACTGACAGCCCTAAAATTAATATATACAAATATAACCATTAATTTACACTTACAAAACAAACAATACAATTTACAGTTACAAAACACAAAAATAATACCCACATACCTGTGCAAAACAGAATATAATAATTAAAGCAGGAAATGGCTTCATCAGCTTTCTAACTTCACACCCACATGTTAGGTTAGCATATAGCCTAGCTAAACTTTAGAAAGCTCCCAAACACTGTTTGAAGCGCTGCACATTATATAAACTACAGTCACACACGGCAAAATATAGATATCAACTGCAAATAGGTTTGGCTTGTGTGAAGTGTAACCAGAGATGGGGTCGTTACTAAAAAAAAGTTATATATTACATATTACATATTACTTTTTAAAAAAGTAATATATTACACTACTTCGTTACTCTCTAGATAAAGTAACTCGTTACTTTGCTCGTTACTTTACTCGTTACTTTGCTCGTTACTTTGCTCGTTACTTTACAAGTTACTTTACTCGCAGGGCCGGCCCGCCCCTCCCTACAGGCAGATCACGCAGACTGCGGCGCACCTACAGTGTAAGCGCGCCACAGTTTTGCCTCTGCGAGACTCCACTTGCACCCCCCAATTACTATTGCATTAAGGAAGACATACACAAGTCTTTCTTTTTATATGCTCTAAAATAGGCTACCAGCCACACAAACAAGCTAACAGTCTGTGAAACGTCAAGACACTAATTAATGAAACCAGTTCAAGACGCATTATTCTTATCATTCTTTATGAGCGCAGTAACGGTAAGGTATCTAATTACTTATTTATTTAGTATTCCATAACTTAGTAATAGAGATGGTCAAACTAAAGTGGTAGAGACAGAATTCCTACAATGAAGCGGGGCATTGAACTGTTCACCCGTGAGAGGGCGATCAACAAAAGAGAGCGAGCGGCCCCGTTGAGGGAGTTTACAGATGAAAAGACTCATCCATGTTTATGCAGCACTGCACGTGGAGATGTGGTCTCGCAAGTCGCGCAGATTACTTAGGCCTACATGTATATAAACCGATATAAACCTGCAGCGGAAACCCCTCTTGTCTGTCAGTGAGTGTGATTTTTTTATAAAAGTAACAAAGTAACGCGTGTCGGGGCAATGTTAGTAACTGTAGTGTGATTACTGAATTATAAAAGTAACGCGTTACACTACTCTGTTACCGACAGAAGTAATATTATTACAGTAACGCGTTACTTTGTAACGCGTTACACCCAACTCTGAGTGTAACATTAAACAATCTATTAACATATAAAATACAACATTTATGACACCACTCGTTCCACTTACTTCTCCTCAGTGGGGCCTGAAGCTAACTGAGGAGAGTAGCACGAGTCTGCAGAATAGTGATGTGTCGGTCGCGAACGAGCCGTTTTTTTTTGTTTTGCGGAGGGATCTAGATCGGCATGAAGGCACATTATGCAATGTGCACATTATCCCGCTTATTACACATGGCCACATTCTCAACAAAATAACGACATGACTCCCAATATTAATTGAAATGCTTTTATGGATTCAGAAAATGATTTTACTGATTTAAAAAATAGTTGTATGTATTGATTTCAATTGACATGCATCCGCTAAGAAAAGTAGTCCGTTGTTACTGTTTGAACTAACGTAGCAACGGCAGGAACTGCTTCGATAGTGTTTTTGAGGAGCTTTTTGATTACAGATTTGAAAACATCGTTGCTTGCTTTAAAAGTAGCACAATTCATGATGTCAAACCTTGGAAAGTATCTAGATATCCCTGCCCTAATGCCAAAGTAACTGCACACTGAATATGTGTCGCCGTTTGATGTCTATGTCTGGACCGCTGCGTAAAAAGGAGGGTTTTCTGCCCATTACTTCTCTTCTTACTTTTATAAGAATAAAACACGGAGGACGGAGATCTCTTTTTCTCCCCCTCTTCTGACAGCCCAGCAGCTGATCTCAAAGCACGCTCCCCTCTCCTGCAGGGGGGCGTGGTCAGCTGCAGCTCACAGAATCAGCCCCCTGCAAAAACAGCGCTGGAAAGAGCAAATAGAGCGAAATGAGGCATGGCTAAAATGCAGGATCTTTTTGGTATTTTGAAAAAAAAACTAGATTTATATACTTTATATAGGTCGATACAGTAGCCCCTTTTTTTTAAATAGTGTTTATAGGTGTTGCTATCTGTTTTGTGTAGCGTGGTTCTACAAGCAAGTCAATGCATTCATTGGGTGGTATCAGAGAGTTGCACGGGTCTGTAAATGCAATGAAAACAATTGGCCACAGCAAATCATTTATATTAAACATGTAATTTTTACTTTTGAATACTTCAGTACAAAGGATGTATTGAATAATTTAAGTGATATATTTGTACACATATAAATCATTAGTCAAAACAGGGCTACATTTGATTTAATTAAAAGGTATAATAAGTGGTAAACTGAAGAGCCGTTTGGGAGCCGAAAGAGCCGGCTCTTCTTGGTGAGCCGAGACAAATGATCCGGCTCACCAAGAAGAGCAGGAATTCCCATCACTGCAGAAATGTGCCGGTGCGAAGAGTACCAAAATAAAACGTACTTTTCAAAATAAAAGCATCTAAAAAATAAAGTGACAGTGACAAGTTTTACAAATAAAGTATGGACAAAAATGATTTTACTGAAATATAAACAAGTGAAGTTATACATCGGTTACACCAGGAAACAGAAGGTTGTAATCCCTACTGAATCCCAGCACACCTTAATGGGACTGGCTTAAGCCGGAGATCATGGAGATTACCTCAACTGAACTGTAAATTGAATTTCACGCACACGCATACAAACACGCTGACCTGGATTAACCTGTTAGTTCATTGAAGGATCCAGTAATTAGATTGTTAAATAAGGGACATTGTCTCCTTATTGTACCGTGAGCTTTGCATCACATGGGTGGTTAAGACTTTCAAACTAGAGCAACCAAGAGGAGGTTATTAACAATAGCTAGTATCACAGTCGGTAACAGTTCTAGATCTAAACTGTAAATACAGTAATCTCATGTTGGGATTGACCAATTGTTGCCTTTGAAAGACTTGTTGCAGTGTGTTTTTGGATGCCTCTGTTGTTGCTGGTCAGTAAATTGTATGTTTTGAGCTGTACTGTACTGTACCCAATATACAAGCTGTTAATAAACTTTTCAATCAATCAATAAACCTGTGTGCAGATGGAGAACGGTCGCTCAGCTGTTATCTTTATTGCAGTTTGCTCTTTTCTACTATGCTATAATGTAGCGGGCTGTGGCTAACTTTAATGCTGGGGTTACCAGAGTTGGTTACTGGATGTGTTATAAAATATCTTGGATGTCAAGTTATCCCGTCTCTTCATTTCAAAATAGTAATGAGAGAGTCATCTGATGTAGGCTGCTGTGGTCACCTTCAGCAGGCCGTCACCGGTTGTAGCTAGGAGCCGCTTGGGCACCGAAGATCGGAGGTCCTTGCAGGGGATCAGGAGAAAGAAAAAGGTGTAACAATAGGCCTCTGGGATATTCAATTTCTGGTGAAGTCATAGGTCACAGCTACAGTAAAAATCTTGTCCTCAGGCTGGAAGGGCACTTCCGGTTGGGGACAGAGGAAGTGGTTTTGTATTTTCAAAACAAAATAGGTTTCTATGAAATTAGGATATATGGCTAAAATTATACACTAGGACTTTGCAATCACTGGAAAATGTATTGAAACAGCAAAACACTCATGAAGAAAAAAACATTATGCGCCAAGTCACGTGTATAAAGTTGACAGGCAAAAACTAAGGACATGGGAGACATATAACAAGTCATGGCCAATCAGCTGACAACCGTCTGGGTTCACTGGTGATGGAACCATTGGTGCATCTTCATTCATTTTCAGTGCATAGCTGCACATGTAAGTCCAAACACAAGCTGTTTCTTTAATACACATACAATTGAACCGGAGAAAATTAATACAGAGCAGTCTTGTGTCGTCCTACGTGCACGTATCTCTTGTGCACTTTGACTGTCAGCTAAACACCTTCCACCATCAAGGACTAGAGACCGTAGATGTCGTTTAATCGCTTTTAATCATGAAGAAAGGGTGAAACTAGGAAATAAACACAATACAAGAAGTACATAAATATGCGGAAGAATATTTACACACATTATACATTGAATCAACACCAATAACATACACACACGTGGCTGTAGCACAAAATGATGGCTGTAGCTAACGGTAGTTCTACAGAGGAGTTTACAACACACATTAACTATCATCTCAAAACTAGTCTCTATAAACATATTCATTGGAAATGAAAGAACACTACGTTTATATCAATTGTACATACCAATAATGCGACCAAAGGCACGGAACGTCAAGGATTAGGGCAGATTGTGGTCACCAAAAAAACATGTGACTGTCCTATTCACATGCAGCTTCCTTATGCACTAGGTCACATGGTACATATTTTACACATTACAACTACCGCCAGCAGGGGGAGAGAAATCCAACAAATTAACAACAATGTCCTCATCAGGACAGAACAAGTCTGTTAATTAAGTATTTGCAAGTCACATCTCAAAGATCAGGTTTTCATTAGGATTTTATATTTTCCTAATAGGGCCAGACAATCCGCAGAAATGGTTCTACTTGTTTGAGGTATTTGTTGGGCCAATTTGTAGCAGCACAACAAGCCATTATCACAACCTTATATATGTTCACCTTTTAGTGTTTGTTAATTAGCGGTTAGCATGTTAGGAAACACTTCCCATGCTAAAACATCCAGGAGACACGGAGCAACATTCATTTGGTGTTCCTGTGCACTCAACAAAGTCCAACATTCAGTTTCCTTTTATATCCGTGTGAGTGTCCAATAACCAGCTACTGTAAATGGTTCAGCTGTTGCTGGGTTAATCAGGGCTAAGTGCTAATAGCTCTGTAGAGCTGAGGAGAACCACAGTGTCATTTTCTGTCTTTTTAAATAACATGTCTTGCTAATACATGAATATGGATTAGTGCATTCCATTTATTGTTACTGATATAAATGTGCCAATTAACGGTGCTATTGATTTCAATTGCTATTTTCCAGCCTTAGTGCTTTTTGAATTACAATGTGAATTATGTGTTGCATGCCTGTAAGTGCACATGCCAACTTGTCTGTGTACTTGTTTGAGCGCAGTATTGGCACTGCAGAGATGTTCAATTATGAGTAGCTTTGCTGGAAGAAAGAGCAGGGACACTATTGGCTAACCATTTCTATAATTTGCTATTAGTGTAAGAACTAAAGCTTGATTTGCTTCCTCTCTTTCAGTCGCTCTCTCTCATCCCCTGGTTTAATTGGCTTTTCAGTGTAAAAATGTGAAAAAGTCACTAAGACGGTGGCAGCTTTCCATTTAAACAGATTATGGATGGAACAGTTACCAGTGAGGGCCAAATAGCCCTTTGTAATCCTCACAGAGGACATTTAATTAACTAGCCTTCTGTTTCTTTCTTTCTCTCCCATTCTGTTTATTCCTTCCTTTGTCTTTCCTGTCTCTCTTTTTCTGTCTCACTCCATCAATCAATCAATCAATGTTTATTTATATAGCCCAATATCACAAATGTTACACTTGTCTCAGTGATCTTCACAGTATGTACAGAATATCAGTATGACAATATGACACCCTCTGTCCTTAGACCCTCACATCGTACAAGGAAAAACTTCCGGAGAAAACCCACAGTTTAAAGGGAAAAATGGGAGAAACCTCAGGGAGAGCAACAGAGGAGGGATCCCTCTCCCAGGACGGACAGACGTGCAATAGATGCCATGTGTAAATTGAAAAGATAATACATTTGCAACATAGGTAGTCCAAATGTTTGGAAATGCATGTGTGTATAATAGGAAGATGAATCCACGAGGATATCCATCCAGGACCTATGATCCAGGACCACAGCCACGACTCAAGATCCAGGGCTCGCGATGCATGACACAGGACCGCAGGATCATACATGTCTCCGGATCCCGGCGTATATAGATACCAAAAAGAAAGACATTTGGGGAAGCTGGGTTAATCGGAACATGAGAGTACACAGGTATAGACAGAGAGAAGGAAGAAGTAAGATGTCCCCCGACAAACTAAGCCTATATCAGCAAAACTAGGGGCTGAATCTAATCAGCCCTAACTATAAGCTTTATCAAAAAGGAAGGTCTTAAGCGCACTCTTAAAAACGGATAGGGTGTCTGCCGCCCGAACACAAACTGGAAGCTGATTCCACAAATGTGGAGCTTGATAAGAAAAGTGTTATAATATGTGAGTCTCACACACACACACACACACACACACACACACACACACACACACACACACACACACACACACACACACACACACACACACACACACACGTTCACACAGTGTTGTCAGGTACAATGAAACTCTTCATAAGACGATGCGGGAGCGGGAAAGTTTGTGCTGCATGTTAACGCTAAATGAAAGCGTGGTGCTAGGGGAGTAAGGAGTCGAACATTCTGCCTTCAGTACACTCTAAAAAGTCATTCAGGTGACCTTTTACCTCCACATAATTAAATGCACTGGTTGCAAGATACACATTTTGAGTTAATTGATTTAGATAAACATTTTAAGTTGCAAACATTAATTTATGAGTTGTGTTGACGTAATGATGTTGGTAATTACATCAACTTAATATTGTGTGTAATTTGAACTCTGATTTCTGCGTTAATTGACTTCAAACAAAATTCAAGTTGTAGTAAGCAATGCAATTGGCTTGATAACTTAATTGTTCTACACCTTGAGTTAAGGATTTCAAGTCTACTCCCACTTAACATGCCTGGATAAGTTCCCACAGTTAAGACAAATAGAAATATACAAAGGACATTTTAAGGTGAGTGTCATCTTTTGTCATTCAAATACAGTAGATAGCCTTGTAGTTGCACTGTATAGGCAAATTGATGTTTGACCAAAATTAGCAGCCTTTGAACTGTGAATAGTGAGAGGACACAAAGTAGTAGAGGCTACTGTGAGAGTAAAAATACTTTGGTCACTATTGTGATATCGCTTTTTATTAAAACAAATTCTTGGTGAAGCAGATCAAGGACATGCTTCTTGAGGTAGGATCGTTATTTAGAGTTGTCATTGAAATGTAAGTTGTTGGCAGTCACCCATTCAGAATATATTCATTTAGGTCATTTCTCTTTTTTTCCTTTTTCAAAAATAGCACAATACAATTGAAGTACGCAGAGAACTATAGCCATCCGCTGCCTTGTCGTGTACCTTGGAGAAAAGGAAGAGGATCTTTTCAAGGAGTTTAGCGACGTAATTAAAAATCTTGAAATAACATAAAATCCACGGGCACAGTGTAAAAACACAGGACAAAAGCACTGCTCTCTGTCAGCTACATTTTGAAGCATATTGCACTTTTGGCCACACCCCAATCAATAATATCTTAGCAACGTTCAGCATGGATAGGTGTTGACAGCAATGGCATGGGAAAAGGATTGTGTCGCATTTGAAAAGTGGCTTCTGCTCTTCACTTAACCAGTTCACATATTATATGGAACCTGCAAAAAAGATGAGAAGGTACACTAAAACTTGCACGGTTGTGATTGACAAAATCTGTCCACATGCATTTAAACACTGGGCAAAGTACTCAAAAGCACCTCTGTGTGTCTTCAGGACCACATTGCCATGACGACTCACACATGCAGACTCAATAGGTGAAAACAATACCAGCATTGCTTTAGCAGCTGGTAATAATGGCTCTGAATTCGCTAAGAGTGACAGTTTAAAAAGTATGCAATTACCTAATTCATTATCTCTTATGCGCTAACCTATTATTTAATGTGCTTCAAAAGGACATGAATATCGCCTTCATCAGTGACCGGTCCACCCCAGGATCTGACCATACGATGGCAACCATCGAGGTCGAGGGAAACAAATGAATGAGCATTCTGCGTTAAATGTGTTCATACTGTTTGAAATAATGACTGTCGGCAGTGCAAACATCTTTGTTACATCTTTTGTGAAATGGATGTGTGTGATCTGCAGACTGGTGGCCATTGAGAGTTTGTTTCTGTAGTTTTACAAAAACTTTACAGATTTTACATATTTGGCACTGGTTTTAAATATGCAAAGGCCTCTAACTTCGATGTGATGGCAGCATGTATTTGATGTGTCCCCATGTCCCATGGTAATATGGCTAATGTGTTTATTTATTATTTGTGGGGCAATTTGTGTTATTTATCTTTTTTTTCTCAAGATTGAAATGAAGCTCAGCGCAAGTTCTTTCAGGAAGACTGGGTGTATATACATTCACTCCGCAGCTGCATATAATCAGCTCATCACAGGCGTTCTCTTTAACCTATTACATTTCACCTCATTCTCCAGCAGCCAATCACCGCGCTGCAGCCAAACTATAAAATGGTTCTCCTCTCTCCTGCAGTCAGCTGTGATTTCAGGTTGTCATGCCGCCGCCCAGCTCCTCCCCATCCACCTCCTTTGATCTCATCCAGTGCCAGGAGAGCTAATCCAAAGACTAATCGCCAAAGACTTAACATTTATCATATGACATGTCTCAATAAATGTTCAAACTAAATGAAGTCTCTCCTGATTGAAACATCATGTGTTGAAATAAACAACTGCAGTTCAAAATAAAAAGTGAATTGCCTAATATTTTTGTTGTGGAATCAATTAATTTCTTTCTTTAAAGGCAAAAACATGAAAAAGCTAAAAAAAAGTATTGAATACAATATATTTGGAGCAACTAAATTACTAAATGGTTGTCAACTTAAAAACTTGTGTTCACAATGATGGTAATTAATTACATACAACTTGAAATTCCTTTTAAATAATGTGGTAAAACTAGTTGGAACAACTTGATCTTTGGAGTAATCAACTTAAAAACTTGTGTTTTTAACACCTCTGACTGTAGAGGAAAAGCCTTCTCCCCTAACTCAAATACGTTTGTTGGTTTAACACAATTTAATTCGAAGTTGTCATAACTCAATAAACATTGATGCAAACTGTTGCGTTGAGTTTCCTTGTTGAGCCAAAGCATCTGTTTTTAGATTGTACTGTCAGCACAATAGAGCAGTAAGGGGGGGGGGGGGGGGGTTATTGAGGTAGCAGAGTGAGAAAGGTGCTAATTGGGGTCATTGGAGGAGGAGGAAGAGGACAGAGGAGGAGGAGAAAATAAGATGAGAAGAGGAGTGGGGGGGTCTGTGTTTGATTCATCAGCTGGTAACTGAAGGCCTTATCTTTTCATCCTCAAGATATATTAAAGTGTTGGACACATGCACACTCACTTCCACATACACATGGAGATACTAAGGATGAACAGTATACATGTTTTCAGCCCACACTGATAACTCATTATCTGCATTATAATCGCCGGTACAGATACCATTTCTTTTTTTGTGATATCATTTTCATTAATTCTTCAAGCCAGCTTCACACGGTGACACAAACAATGCAATTGTACATACAGAAAAATAAATAATATCAAAGACCCGTTGTCTACTTCACCTCTACTTGCTGTTCTAAATAATATGTAAAATAACATTTTATTTTATTTAGTACTTATACACAGTTTATACACGCCTTTAGGTGAGCTGTGGTAAGCATGGGTGGCGATATTTACAATAGACACACTTACTTCCACATACGTTTGTAGATAATAAGGATGAACAATATTGATTCTTTCTTTTAAGCTCACACTGAAATCCAATAATTAACTTCCGTCGTATTGCCAATATAAATAAACAGCATTTTTTTCTTTTTCGGTAACATTTTTATTACAGTAACTGTTCGTCAAACATACAGATACAAATTATACAAATGTGAAAATAGAAAAGTAAATCATGCCCAGGAGCCCCTTTCCTAGTTCACCTCTTCCCATCCCACCCCTCTTGCCGTTCCACAATTATTAAAAGATAGCATTTTAGTATTTAAACATTTCACAACAGTTTATACACAACTGTAGGTAAGAAAGGCTGTAGTGATCATTGATGGATTCATCAGCTGTTAACTGAATGCTTTATCTATGTTCATCCTCCATCACAGTGTTGGACACGAACATTCTTTTCCACTTATATGTGTAGAATACATTTATCTGCTCTTGATATGAAAGTGGAATTGATTCCAACTGACAACTGAAAACATACAGCAGACTCATCATGTTCATTTATTATTTTTCTGGTAAAGCAGATGGGTGTTTCTCAATGTCGAGGAAGGCTGCTCCAGAGCCACTATTTCAAGCATACTACATCATCAAGTGCCGCCGAAGGACTGTTCCAATGTCCTGGATACTTGGAATTCTACCGAGGCCGGCGTACCTTGTAGCGAGAAATTTCGAGGCTGCACATGTGTGCAGTCTTAAAATCCCCACAATGCTTTGCGCACGGACCAATTTCCAAATCTTTGGTGGAAATCGCGTTCCATTTAAGGCGGGGCCTCGCATATGATGCACACCTGCACACCTGTTAGCCTGTTCCACCATTCTTCATTTTCCGAGGCTAGGAAGGATTCTTGCCTCGCTTCTGAAGCAAGTGACTCGGAAGACACGTGCTACCAAGCAAGCGTCCTCGACATTGAGAAACACCCCATGTCTAGCCAGTGTGCTTGTTCTTCTTCTCTGTGTTTATTGTCGCATCACAAACTGATTTTACCACCTATTGTCTAGATGCGACGCTTGTTAGGTCAAGGGAAGCAATCTGGCTCCGTATTATCAGAATAACACATAATCATACCGAGTGGATACGTTTTTGAGTTACCTAAACATATTTGCATATAGACATCCACAGGCCAAAGGGTTCATCAGGAACATCCCCCGAACAGAGTTCATTGCCCTATTGCTTTCTGTATTGGCTTTCTGTAATGTTGACTCATGCACCACTTACATCTACTTGAAAAGCCAATCTGTTTGGCTCATAACTGTGTCCTTGTTTGAGATAATAGAAGTCATTGGAGACTTTATGATTGTTTTCTGAGACACTTTACTGTGGTTTCAGTGACGTTCTTGGCACCCTTGATATGTTGATTATGTGCTGAAGATGTTTTCTTTGTTGGTGTTATATAAGAAAGTGTAATTGGCTTCATAATGCTCGTTTCCCACAGAGATTATAAAGTCAAATGAATCTAATGATGCATAGAAATTATGCAAATACACTCTTCTCTACGCCTACACATGTACTGCCAGACAGATATTATATCATTTAAGGTGAAGTAAGTCTCCAGAGTTGTTTTAACAGAAGTTCATCTATAATTGTGTTATGTTGAAAGAGTGAGGAACACCATGGCTGTGGTCAAAAAGTTAAAAAAAAATGTTGGGTCCTTTGTCCTTCATAAACACTTTTCTTTAACCTCAGTGAACAACTTACTGAGTTTAAGGATGACTCTGAAGCAAAAGACATCAGCGCTGCTAAGAGAATCCAACTGTATTTTGGCAACGTAATTATAATGCACCAAAAGATCTTATTGATGTGCGTCTGCTATGGGACAACTAAGATTTTCCGTTGATGGAGTACTAAAGGCACATCTAAATACCCATTGTGTTGTTTAATGCAGGATTTATACACCAGTTTAATGCAGGATTTATACACCAGCGCGCTGGTGTATAAATCCTGCATTAAACAACACAACACAGGACAACATTGAACAATTTATATTTCATTACCAAGGTTGGAATTAAGAAAAGTTGCTCGCCCCCACTTGATCCTTACCGCTCGTATTGATTAACATTAGTCCCAATTAGCGTTATTATTTGAAACTAATTGAATAAATAATACTTTATGCAGTTTCTCCATAGCTTGTTAGGCCTACGAATCTAACTTTGAAGCATCACCGATCAAACGTGTTCAATAAAAAATGTGTTAAGAAACATCACCCAATATTTCTAGTTCGCCTTTCACAGATTGTTAAAGGTTCCAAACATGACCACTTTGGCAAGTTGAGGCATTAGATGTGGAATGCTAAATAACCCAATAATGCACCGTAACTTACACAATCTGCATTTGCTGGTCACGATCGGTTGTTTCCGTTGACGGACAAATGGAGCGCCACTTTAAATGCTGTGGCCGCAAGGACCTGCCGTCATTATCTCCTTTCCTTCCGTAAAGGACGGTTAATTGTATCCAAAGCTAAAGGACATAACACAAAGGACGCATTAAAGCTCCTTTCCTGTCATCTACAGCAATTGGACAGCTCTTATCATGGCTGCCACTCAGGTACTTCCTGTTTGTTTCACTTTGTTAGGAAGCTTCCTAAGAAAAAACACTGCAACCGTTCATACATTTAGCAGCATTAGATCTTCCTAGCATCTGACCCCAAAGTATTCTCTGGTTCTTAATTTCATCAAGATCGAGCACTCAATGTAAAGCAACAAAACATACTTATGTTAAGGCGGAATAATGATAGCTGCCAGCTATTTTAATTTAATTGAGCAACATTTAAACCAACTGACTTCTTCTGACCTTGTTGTCTATGGTGGTCAAGAGATCACCACCTATAATCGTTGCCAGACTACATGTGATGAATTATGGAAGATACTTAAATCTGCTGCAAAGAAATGTATATTTTTGCCTTTGATTTTAGTTCTGAATTCCACTCAGTTGTATGCATAACGTCAAACTCTATCAACGATCAATATCGTGCATGTTTGATGATGCTTTCTGTAATTTTGGGTTGCACATGCTGATAAATAAAGTAGGTTAAAGGGATAGTGGAAATGGAACCTCAAATAGTTTCGTTTTAACTTATATACAAGCATAATTACGTACCAAAACAATCACACCTGATTAAAAATATATAATAATTACCTTACGCATGTTAGAAGCACTTTATTGCAGCTTCCCCGAAGTTTTTTAGAAACGAAATGTTCGACTCAGCCAAACCGGAAGTGACGAAAACTTAGGAAGACGATACGATAACAAACCATGGCGTCTATGCAGAATGAACGTGGAAGGGCAAATATACCAGACAAAGAAGAAGGATTGTACGAGGTATCCAGTGATGATAGCGAGTCAGAAACATCCTCTCGGCTTTCCTACGAAAATGTCGTTTTAGGAACTGAATCTGAATCCGGTTCAGTAAGCGACGATGGTGACAATATTGAGCCAGACGATGGACCATTACGTCCTTATTTGTTCGAGCCCGAGCCAGAGGTGATGATTCACGGCATGGGCAATGGCGAGGATGACCAGGACCAGGCGCCAGATGATGCACCCCTACGCACAAATAATCTTGACTGGTAGGTCCCTAAGCATAGCTCACGCATCTTAAGATCACCTGTAGCCTTTACAAATATTAATCATTGTTAACCAGTTAAGGCCGAAGGTCCCCCCAGTGGACCCCTCCCACAGTTTTTTTTCTCTCACATGTCTCAGGGCTTCTTAACATTTATGAAACTATTAATGTTTCATACCCTTTTAAAGGTAAGAAACTCCGCTAACTGACATAAGAACAATTGTTAGCTAGAAAAAAACACAAGAGTAATACCAAGCCTTTGAATTAGCATTGAGCGAAACAATGCTAACTAATGCTAACGCTTTTTTACACACAAACACACGGTAGAAATGCCCTTATTACTATCTTAACTGCACAAACAAGATATACGATTTAAAGCTGAGACTCCACAGATTCCACACATGTAATGTCATCACTGTAAGACCTCGAATTCCTGGAGCTATCAGCCAGAAAAGAGAAAGTAAACAACATCCGGTTCCAAAAATATTACAATAATTACGTCTTACCTTTTTGATTACCTTCGGCTCCGTGAAGTTTGCCCGTGTTATCTGAACAAATTTCACCCACTGACGACGAATGGCTGGGTTTCTTGGAAACGCATGCGTCGATACGTCATTCTCTGCATTTGCTGTCGCACTACAGCCATACAAAACACATCTATTCACCATAATAAAGGTCGGCTATTCACATGCAAATGCTATTGAATGTCCGCCATTGTTTGTGCCCGTCTTCCTATGCTCTCGTCATCACCCGAAGATTCCCGACGATTCCCGAAGTATTTCGTTTCATTGAGAGGGCGCAGTAAAATTGAAAATAAAATGAAACTAGGCGCATGAAATAAAAAAAAATTGTTTATTATGCTTCTTTTTAATACAAATACATAAGTTAAACCCAAAATTCGTGGATTTCCACTATCCCTTTAAATATGAAACATGACCTTTGAAATTCATTTCTCTGAATGTGGTAGATCAAATGTAATAAACCTTATTATTAGATTGATGATTGGTATCTGTACAGTGCTAAACATGTAGGGAGATGTGCATTATTAAAATCTTCTATCATTTATTATATATTGTAAGACCTTATAAATTGTGAGTTTCTTTATACATTTTCTGCAACTACATTTTAGATACCGACATAACACAATTGGATTTTTCTTTGGACAAATCCAATTGTATTGAACAAATTCAAATGTTTTATTATGTTGTAAAAATCCTTTAAATTCAATACTACCATTGAGCAGTCTGCAGATTGATTTCTAACAGTGGCGACAATGGATTATAGGAAGTAGAGGGAAAGCAGAACCTCCATAGTTTCAAGGTTGAGCCATACTCCATTTATAATACACTTTTGTATTGCGAGGGAAATGTAGTTAATAAAGCAATGTTTTGAATGAATTATTTAAAAACATCTACAATGTATGAAACATGTTCTAACTGCATGAAGGGGCTACATAATTGACATGTTCTCAATAATTCAAAGAGTGTAAGCAGTCCGTCTCTCGTGTTTGCTCTCCTACAGTATGCACAGTGTGTTATTGATCTGCATTGTATTTCTGTTTGCTTGGATGGTCAGGCTTTGCTTTTCAGTTGTCATCATGTTATCTGATTAGTTCTCTTTGTTTCTGCTGCATTGTTGCCATCTTGACTGTCTGCCCACCACATTCAGGGGTCAGTAGACAGCATCTTAAAAAGTGTATTTGGCTGTTGTTTTCAAAGGCAATTATATGTGCTATGAAAAATTGTCCTTTCTCACAAAAATCTGTCAAATCACCCCTTGCCGAATTGAGAGTTAATTAAAATAAAGTGTCGTTCTTTGTACATCTTCCAGGGGCTCTGTCTGTGGTAGCTGATCTGCTGAATCACGTGGAGTTCAATTTACAATAATAAGTGCATTCAACCATGTGGGTGCAACCCCATAATCAGAATCAGAATCTAAAATGCTTTATTTATTCGTCCAACAGCATGGAAATGTACATCCTTACAACAAAAGTTCAAGAATCAAGCAGGTACATCAACTTTTGTAAATACTGTATGCTGATCTGCTTCAAGAGCTCTATTAACCAATCCATCACATTGTATTCATATCAGAAATTACACATTTGTTTTAGGGACTTTAAGAACTGGACAGCATACAACACCTTGTCTTTAGATTAGTGGAGCCAACAAGGAAAACCTCCGTAGTAAAGCAAAGAAAAAGGGTAGCATGGATAAGGAATTAAGTCGGCCTGGATTGGCCTGAGTCCCAATTCTGTGGATTAGCCTGAGATATCCCTGCTTAGGGGACTTAAGTACCGTAAGTAGTGTTACGGAATCAGCTTTAGGTGTTGAGTAAATACTGCAACCCTTCTGTCCTTCTAAGAAAATGAAAACAAAATAACTACATACTGTCTTCTGTCTTGTTTTAAAACGAAGGTCATTTCTGAATGCATTTAAATGCCTAGCAATACATATTTTGTCCGTTTTTTTTCTTTCACCCAACAACGACAACCGCCTCACGAAACGCTATGTTGTACTGTTGTATGTTGCCTGAGGGCAACAGTATGCCATAGAGGGTTAATAAACAAAACAATTCAACAAAATTGCATGTCAAAATACCAATACCACAGGACCATTTTTCTTTTTAAAAATCAATGCATTATAATTAGTTTTAGGTATAAAAAAATCTCTGGCGGTTCTAGTGTTAACATGACTGCGATTATTTGAAGCCTAAAGTATTAAGCTCACGTTAGCCAGCTAAATCACGGTCTCATGACTTCACGTCACCACTGCTAAGCTAGATGCGGCTAATGTTTGGCATGATGACGTTTAGTAGTTTCATGTAGTCACTTAGCAACCCCCAGTTTATAACACATTATAAGCTTCAGACATTCACCAGTTGGTTTCTACTGACGTATTTTATGTCGTAGAACCAAACTTAAAAATCTCTTCAGCTTGTGTTGAGCATCTTGTTCCAGGTGTCTAACCAAAACAAATTCAAAAAACGTTGACTCTGAGATGAGAGAACGGGACATGGTAAATTGCTAACTCATTTCTGGATTTTAAGACTCATTCCTGCACCACTCTTTATTCCTTTCTTCCCCACATGAAATTAAGGAAATTAAATAGTTCAGTAATACAAGCACAAAGAGGAACAGGCTACTAAAAGATGCTTCTGAATCACTTCCAATTAATCCTATTAAACTTAACACTAAACAACATATAAACAACAATGGAAATCTGAAGTGAGCCTGATGCTTGACTTTTATGAGACTGTCTGCACTTCAATCATGTGAAGTAAACTATGTAACGACATAAGTTAAATCACTACATCCAGCACAAGGCAAAAACAGCTCCTGTTGCCCTTACATAGCTCACTGTTAGTTTGAAAGGTTCTAGTGTCACTGTTGCAATGGAGAGGCCGATGAGGGGGCAATGCAGGGGTGAAAACTGTGTTTCACTTTGTGGGCAAAAGCACAGACCGGACTCTGCCTCGATGGGCTTGTGTTACCATGTTCCACCTCAATGAAAGCCTGAATAGAGCCTGTGTAAAGCCTGAATTGCTGCTTTGAAGATATAATGGGTGTAATAACTGATGCTAGAAAACAGCGATCAGTCTCTTGCGTTTCACAGCTCAGTTGCCTGTGTAAGAGACGATCCACATGATTGGATGAGACTCAGCAGGGTGGACAGTGTGATGTCTGTCAGATCAAACAGCTGTCCACTGTCTTTTTGCTTGATATTAGAAACTGTTCAAAGCTCAAGGAATGGGCGGAGATGTGTGAGTGTTGAGATTAAGTCCATTGAGAGAGACTAAAACCAGATTCAGGTTTTAATCCCTGTAAACCCATCCCTCCCACTCGCTGCAGTGTTGACGGATTTGTTCAACAATGTAATACAAAAGTACCCCTCCACTAGAGATCCCTCAAGCTTTCATTTGGGGCGTTTAAACCCAAAACAAGATTTTTGCTACAATTTAAGTCAGAGAACATCAGTTGGAGAGATTTGCACCATCGTCTGAGTTATTACCAGTAGTGGAAAGTAACTATATATATATACATAAGTACTATACTACATGCAATGTACTTAGATTTTACTTGAGTTTTTTTCTTCCCACTTTGTGCACTACAATACGTATCATAAGGCTATATTGTACTTTTTACTTCAGTACATTATTATTATTATTATTTTAGTTGCGTTATCGAATCTGATTTGTACACAAACAACTTGTTAAAAGCAAGAACTTGTAAAATATGTATTGATATAAGTGCATATAGTCCTTTGATCCTTCTTAGCAATGAAACATCGGACATTTCCAAGTTCACCAATCACAATGGAGAAATCAACTAAGCCGTGTATTTACAGGTATCAATCAATCAATCAATGTTTATTCATATAGCCCAATATCACAAATGTTACATTTGTCTCAGTGGACTTCACAGTTTGTACAGAATATCAGTATGACAATACGACACCCTCTGTCCTTTGACCCTCTGTCCTTAGACCCTCTGTCCTTAGACCCTCACATCGTACAAGGAAAAACTTCCCGGAGAAAACCCACAGTTTAATGGGAACATGGGAGAAACCTCAGGGAGAGCAACAGAGGAGGGATCCCTCTCCCAGGACGGACAGACGTGCAATAGATGCCGTGTGTAAATTGAAAAGATAATACATTTGCAACATAGGTAGTCCAAATGTTTGGAAATGCATGTGTCTGTAATAAGAAGATGAATCCACGAGGATGTCAGCAATCCTGTGGGAGCCATCAGGGAAGTAGTATGGTGAGAGTCAGGCAGGACCGCAGAGACAGGTTCAGCCACGACCCGAAGTCCAGGACTCAGATCCAGTGCTCAGGATAGAGGATCCAGGACACACGACCACAGCTACAGGATCAGGTTTTAATGTAGATTCAAATGTCCAACATTATTTTTATTACACCCAAATACTTAAACAATTATCAAAATTGCTGCATATTAATAATTTGGGGGTAAAACATTTCATGGGTCCAGGTTTTCAAATGTGTAGATTTGCTGATTTTCTTCATAAATATTTAAATGTAAGGGAAACTTCTGCAGCAATGGAGAGTCAGGACTTAGAGAGACACGAGGAGAGTTGGAGCTTTGATGTCAAACACTGGCGGTTTATTACAAGTATCAGCCGGAGAATTTCACATCACAAGTCACAGCAGCCAGAGGTTCTGACTGCACGGAGAGTTGCCACATCAAATCTGAATAGCCTCTCTCTCGATAGCCCTTTTAACTAGTTCAGAGAGAGTAAACAATATATTTGGGGAGATAGACTAAACAGCTGGGCACCCTGAAGACCCTTCATGGCCTCGAAGCAACCATAAACCATTTTGTGACCGAGAGTTGACCGGTCATAAAACTGAGAATATAAACATTATAGCTGCAGCAACACATTCCTTAAAGGAGATAACATAGTCAGGGTTGGTCATAAACGTCAACAGGCAGAAAAGGTTAGACCCCTAGGAGTAAATAGAATTAATCCCCAACATTAAATATATTTTTGGTAATTTTAAATGTTATCCTGCATAAGTAATTTTGCTCGTAATACTTAAGTATATAAGTACATATTCCTGATCCTAACGTTATTATTTTACTTTACCATTATTAAAGCTAACTATTGAGTCTCTCTGTTAATTATACAGCTAACTCATAGTTCAACTTGAAGCTTTCTCTGCATCCTTTTCTAAGCAAGGTTGTGTGACCTTTGGTTCAAACCTGAGAGGTTGAGTTTCTTTTATACAAATGTGAGTAAGGTAGGAAGAAACAGTTCATTTCTCCACAAATCAAGATCAATCATAGAAAAGTCATGAACAATGAATTCAAGAAGAAGTTCAACGATGGAAAACGCTTGAATGTCAAAATGAAAGGGTGCACTTGTCTCTATTTCTTTGTAACTTCTTCAATACCACGTAACAAGCATGATATTTTTCTATTTAGAAGTTTCTCATTATAAAAGTAAGAGGAATATAAAAGTGACATCTCACAAATCTTATTGCAACAGCATATGTATGAAGAAGAGCTTAATTTGTCAAATTAAAACATGAGAGGTCAAGGGAGTGACCCGAGTGTACGTGCAATACTTTTCAAAAGACTTGAATCCCCTGCCACAAAAGCTGGATTCACTAAAGTTATATTGTGAGCACTATTCAAAATGATTTCTGTTTCGAACTTGCTTTTTACACGTAGATGTTTGTGGCAGTGGGGTGTGGTCAGAGCACCGGCTGCTGGAGTCACTAAATAAAAGCATGCTAGTGACCTGGTTCTGTCTCCTGCAGTAGGCTGGGTCCTGAAGCGGAGAAGTAAAAGCCACTGAGAAGCCTGTCCTGAAGAGCAGTATTGCATATTTCGTTGACCCCAGCTCCGTGTAGCTGATCTAACCTGTTCATGCAGAGCTTTTAATAGAATAGAATATAAGCCTTTATTGTCAATATAAAATACAATGAAATGACGAATGCCTGTAAAATTCACACACACATATGCAAACAACTTCAAAACATACAAGCAATAAAAGACAAGAACAAGAATAAAGGGTCTTGGTCTTCTGGGAGAGAAGCTCCCTCTGGAGGGAACTTTGGGATTTTAGACTTTGACCATTTATATGCACACAAACCTTTATCTCACACTACAGGAGAGGGAAAACTCAAAACATCTTAAAGGGCCCCTTTAAGATCCAAGGGTAATTGAACAACTCTTTTTACCTCTGTTAAAAAATACATTATTGAAGATAACATAAAAAACTGACCCTAACCCCAATAGAACTGCTGATTACAAACTTTGACCAGAAGTGTTTGTCAGACATCTTTCAGAGAGTGCTCGACTATGCAGAAATGAGATGGAATCCAGATATAGGTAATCTAATTGATTTGATTTAAATAGTTATCTTGCACTCAGCACTGATTGAGTAAGTCATCTATCAACACTTGTTTTCCTAAGACTGATTACTCCATCTCCCCGTCCTTGTTATTATATTCAACCACCTAAGCTCACACCTTCCTGTCTCCAGCATGACAAGTTGACATTTAGCTTTCCGTCGTAAACACATCATTAATTGTGAAACTTTGGATCAGTCCAAGGTCATAATTCATAGCCTTTTGAGCCTTCACTGATTTTGAGCGCGCTAATGTGAAAAATATGATCCATTTTCTATAAACCTCATTATTTTTCAAAGATGGAACTTTAGTCATAGATTTACTGAAGGAGACACACATATGAAAGTTCTGACAGTAATAAACGATTGAAGGGGAACCCCACTAACACTGGGAATGATGTATTCATGACTCATCCATATAGTACACCTAATTCATTGCCTATGGACAGTCTGGAGAACAAACAAAGACATATGAAGACAGTACTGAGATTCACGCAGTCAACATAATTAACACATTCTCCTCCACATGTCAATATTCTCATTCAATGAGAACACATTTATGACTAGAATATGCACGACAGGAACATATGACACTAACAGAACATAAAGGAAAAACAACATGTCTTTTGTTGGTCTGCTGAGAAGTGCATTGATGTTCCTATGACAATATAACATTTCAAGTCATTTCACTGAATTACTGTAGAGAGAAAAGTCAGCTAAAATGTAAATGTACACACATTGAAAACACATTGCTGAAACTTACAATGTAACGCTGTTCTTGGTCGATTAACGTTAGAAAATAAAAGTCAACTCAAAGAACATAATAATGAACGTTCCATATGAAACTGTGATAAACTTAATGCTGAGGACAATGTTGATTTTAGTTTTGGGCATACTCACTAAATATATATATATTTTTTTTAAATCCACTATTGTTTGGAGACATTTGAGACAGATAACTGTTTCCACTATTCATTCTTTGCAATGAACTGCAATAATTGCTGAAATAAATGATAAGTGTTAATGATTCTACCTGTGCTTGTCATTCAATGACAACGTTTCTGCAGTGGAAAATTCTATGATCATTTCTAATAAAAAAATGTTTCTCCCAAAACGAAGAAAAGCACAATGCAACATTAACAAATATCAAAAAACACAACATGTGGTCAAATGAATATATTGTTCTATCAGTCATTACAAAAATGGACAGCTACTACATGCTCAGAATAGCTGTAAAAATAGAGGTCAGTTTGTGCCCAGCATTTGAAAGGCTTTACACAGTTACAGTAATCTGTACGATAAACGGCAAACTGGCATATCACTGCATCTATTATATTCTCCGTAGAATACTTTATTCAACAACAAAAGTTGATGTAACTTTTATTGCCTAATTAATATCACAGCAACTAAACAGTTAACCAAACAAACAAGGAATATATATAATGGCCGAACCAAGGGGGAATTAAGATGAACAGAATGCAAAATAACTCTGACAAAACCCAACACTTTAATATGGAGCAAATGGTTTGTCCCAATTTGTCCTGATTGGTTGCTTCCTGTATTTAGAGTCCTCAGCCCTCAGCCATACCTTTTGCTGAACCAGGAAGTAACCTCCCCCAACGACCAGGGTAACTAAAATACAAATACAGTTATTGATACAAACAAATACTTGTGTTTAGTGATGGCGAGATGAAGCCTTATGAAGCTTTGAAGCTTTCCAGCCAATTGGTTCGCAAAAGGGTTCATCTCATGAGGCTTCATCATGGGCTTCATTTGAACGCAAACCCCCTGTTGGTCAAAGTGTGTAAAACAGGCAGATTGGACATCTCAACAGTGTGCTCTATCTCATACCGAGTTCCCAATGAGTAAAGCCTTAGAATAACTCTAAACAACCAACATTAAATCATTTTCATGTTAACAATATTGTTTTTATTCCAGTTGAATGATTGTGATTGAAAAGCCTAAGGAGGCTGGTAAACATTGCAAAGAGGGATTTGTATTCCTTAATAATATTCATAAACTTAACCATGTTGTAGCCTGAGAAAGGCTAAACCATATCAAAGAATACATTTATTAACTACATTATCTCATTTAGCTGTAGCTTCTATAAACTACAAAAAATACGTATCGACGAGTCGTTGAACCAGGAACCCTGCGGTCGTGAGTCAACGGCTTTCCAGCTGAGCCACAGCACACACGCTGAATCTCACTGAAAACACTGTAACATATTTATTCCTGTATTTATTCATTCATGTTTTTTTTCCTACATTTATTTATGCTTGTATCTATTTATACTTATGACATGTTCCGACCTCTATATAAGTGAGGTTCTGAGCTCTTTTAATTCCATCGTGTCACCAGCGGGCCCGGGTACAGGAGGGGTAATTTATTATACATCCATAGGTATTATGAGCGTTGTGGTTCAACGGTTCAACCGATCTGAATGGCTTCCTGAAGCAGTCACGTGGTATCGACAGGCAGCGAGGCTTCGTTTGTCATCGATGACGTCACTGGCCCAAAACGATACAAGCCTCGATACATGCTTCACAAAAAGCTTCGGGGATTACTCGACACACGCTCCGAAGCCTCGGCGCAATACGTAACATCACTACTTGTGTTAGCTGTGATGGAAAGTGTGATAATAAACACAATAATGTCAAATACAGAGTTGACCATTTAAATCAAATGAGTGGTGTTCAATGTTGGTGTGGTTTACTGCAACTGAAATGAAGTCAAACTAGTTGAGGCAAGGGTCCAGTGTAGTTGCCTTCCCTGTGTGGCTGTGGCCATCACATACATTTTTAATTGTTGTCTTAGTCCCTACAGAGACGAGAGAAACTGGAACATGGACAATGGCACCTCTACTGCATTCTTTATTCACCAAACAACCAATAATGCACAAGCTACATCATTCATTGTGAATAATATGTGCTCTGAGAGCACGATAACAAGAAAGGGCCGTGAGGAAACATGTAGGGACCCTCGGACTTGCAACCTATTGGAGCGAATGAGGCCTGTCGGCATGGAAAAGCTTTCCGTGGCAGTATTAGTGAGCGCTGGGCCCACCTTTTCTTTGGATTGCAACATATCATTAGATCCAGTGCACGGTGCATTAGTGTGAGGCATGGCAGTAGCACCAAGCTATCTCTCCCTCTGGTCCTTTATTAGCCACTAATCCACTGATGATCGTTATTAGCCAGAAAGAAGTGTGTGTGTTTGCATGGTAAGTGTGTGTGTCTGAGAGATGCATTTTGGCATAGTGCTCTGTATATTAGCCCGGTGATTTATTAGCTGGGTAATGCCGTCCCTTCTTCCCCAAAGCTGCATTGTCCATTTGACAATTAATTCTGAATCGGCTATAACCACGGGGGAGGGGGGGGGGGGGGGGGGATAGAGGGGGAGATACAGAGCGAAAGGGAGAGATCATCAACAAATACATGGGTTGAACCCCAGATCAAGTGCAGAGCTATGTTTTTTCCATAAGATGTGGCTGGTTAATTTCGCTCTTGTGTCCTCTTTTGAAGTCTGCTTATGTTGTTCTTTCAAACGTTCCCTCGCTTCTCCTCTTCTCTAATGCCATTGATTTATGCAATTGCTTGCTAGTGGTGTTCTCTTCTTAATACGGCCATCCTCCACTTTTTGTTGTTGTGCTGTTTTTCTAAGAATCCCAGGGTCATTTCTCCGCCTCTGCCTTTCACTCCCAATCCGGTTCCTGCGACACAACTTGGCCCTCTTGCCTCGCTATAAATGACTAGATTGTACGCTCTTATTCTGAAGATATGTATCTTTCTTAGACTTGCCGTTTTTCTTTTTCACTCTACAGTCAAAACAGATCGATTGTTTTTTATCTCACTAATTGCCTTTGTTATTAAAGTCAGAGAATTTGAACTGTAAGGGATAATGTGCGGCAAACCAGTCATGATAGCCAAATGTATATTATACTCCTTCTTATTTTTGTGGAGAGCAAGGAACTTTTGATTCATGATGGCTGATCTGTTCTCTTTTCCTTTTCATAACCGAGGACAGATCAGCCATCATGAAAAAGGAGTATTCAAATAGTATCTCATGGTATTATCTGATTGAGGTGTTTATTTGGCCACAGCTGATGTTAAATTGACTGGAATTGTTTTCTGCGGATTGATACAGTATGACTTCACATGGTCCCTCGATCAGAGCATCCTTAGCAACGGTGTGATATTATGAAAGATCAGAATTGGATATTCAACTGAGCCGTCTTATAATGATGGATAATATTCCTCATCTGACCTTGTTCAGCCATCACTTCATAATTTTAGCATTACAGTGCCACCGTTTAGTTTTATAACCATTCCAAATTAGAATCACTCATTCTCTGTTTAACGGGGGACAAACTGACACTACAGAGAGCAATCCCCTGGCGTGTGTGTGTGTGTGTGTGTGTGTGTGTGTGTGTGTGTGTGTGTGTGTGTGTGTGTGTGTGTGTGTGTGTGTGTGTGTAGTGGTGTTGTGTGTGTGTGTGTGTGTGTGTGTGTGTGTGTGTGTGTGTGTGTGTGTGTGTGTGTGTGTGTGTGTGTGTGTGTGTGTGTGTGTGTGTGTGTGTGTGTGTGTGTGTCCTAGCATTACTATACTTGTGGGGACCTACATCTGTTTACATAGTCACGTGTGGGGACTCGCCTCCCAAATTGGAGGTCCCCATGAGGGGAATCATTCATTTTAGGGTGAAGACTTGGTAAGGGTAGGTTTAGGGTTAAGGGTTAGGCATGTTATGGTTAAGGTTAGGATAAGTCTCCAGGAAATGCATGTAAGTCAATGTAATGTCCCCTGAAGTGATGTATACATGGTATGTGTGTGTGGTCTTGGGACCTTATAGAGTTTCCACAGTGTCAATATGATTACTGTTTACTACAGCTGCAGATAGCACAGCTCTGATTATAATTGCTAGTTGAGATGCGGAGATGGCCTCCTCTCAGTTTCCACCGCTTGTTGTCCACATTATACATTCTGGAAATAAATACGAGGAGATGACATATGAATAGAAACCAGCATTATTGGAAAACAAACGGGTGAGAAGAAAAATACTGGATGAATTTATCATTGTTAGAAAACATAACTTGAAAAAACGATTTAATTCACAAACATTGGAAATACATACTTGGGTTTTATGTTCAATGGTTTCAAATCATTTTGCTACTTTGCTCAACCACTTGTTGCTCTCCAAAAAGATGATTTGCCATGTCCTCAACAGCAGGGATGGCAATTATTAATATGGGTCAATAAACTAATTGAGTCATAAATTAGGATTAGATAAGATATATATTGATCCATTTAGGAACATTCAAATGTTAAACAGCAAACTGAAGAAACTTGAAGAGAATAGGACAGGTTAGAGTACTTACTAGTGAAAGTGATATACTAGACTATCAATGTAAAACTCTGATTAATAACTGAAAGGAAAATGCACAACGTCAATAGCTGGTAAAGGTTGGTGGATTATTGAGTTCTGTATAGTACAAGGCCCCCCCTCCCCCCTTCTGTGTTTAGATATATTTAGTCAGAGCCGGCAGCACAGCTACATGAGTTTGCTAGTCTGTACTGGCTGTAGTCATCTGAGTGTGTTTTCCTGGAGTAACACAGCGGGCTATCTTTGGCTGACTGTCACAGGGTTTTTCTCCACTTGAAAAGTTGTTGGGCTGACAGAGAGGAACAGTGAAAAAGAAACAATGGTACACAACCACATTCATTTTGGTCTAAATCTGTCACCAAGAGTTTTGGATTTGCTTTGCAGAACAATGTGGGAAACCTCAATTGATTCTGACCCATTACACAAATATATTGTTATGCACTGTGAAACAAACACACAAATGTTTGCATGTTAAAATATAGATCACGCTGAGTAGGGTTGCACAATTTGAAAACATGAATAATGACTTAATAATATTATAACAGTGTGATTTTTTTGTAAGAAGATCTCTACCAAACTAATTTGTTTAGTATAGTCTGGGTTTTAGTATATGAATATAGTCCATGTTTCGATGACATTTTGATTCGATTAATTGTGCAGCCTTAACGTTGAGGTAGGAGGCTTTTCTGAAATGACCCTAACCTTAACCCTCACCACGATAGAAAAAGCTCTTGACTCACTGTTTCCTCTTTCCTCTCTCTACAGGTCCAGAGTGGTACTTGGTCAGAGTGGAGCTGACAGTGACAGATGTAAATGATAATATCCCAGAATGGAGCATGATTCCGGCTCCATACCTGGCGGTGGTCTCCTCCGACGCCCCCGCAGGCTCGCTGGTCTACAAGCTGCACGCTCAGGACGGGGATGAAGGGAACAACGGGGAGGTGGAGTACTTCATGTCTGATGGTGGGTCATTTTCTGCTCTTCCCCTGCATGCCCAATCATTTAACAAGCGTTTTCTTAACTCCTTACTTTGGCAGTACAGAAGGATGGTGTCGTATGCCATACTAAGAACTTTAAATACCCTCCTATCACATGTCTTTTTTTTCTAAGTCAATACTTGTTCAGACATTCTGTGACAACAAAAAAACCCTATGTAAATATTAAGCTTCAAGATCTCAGCCTCTATGATATAAGCGGTTTCATTTCTTAAGTACACTTGCTTCCATAACAATTTACCGGTAATAAAGGTCATTACATGTATGCCTTTCATGGACATTTACTATGGATGTTCCAATGAGTCTGAATGAAATCAACAGTTTGCTTAGTTTTGGATTAGTGTTTCATCGTTGGTGTACAGAAGTAATCACTGTCAACACTGTTCATACAAATGTGTCATAATGCAGAATGAAGTTCATAATAAATATACACATAATCAAACATAGACACATGCAGTACAGTATATAACTCAAGGGCAAAATAAACTAACAAAGTCTCTCTCTACACCAAAGTATAGAGAGGGCAGAGCTTAATGAGATAATAAGCTATTAAAAGAAAACTGAGATGAAATAACACAGCTGGAAATGTATAGTACAAATAGCAGGAGCAACTGCAACAGGCTGCATGGATGGATGTGTCTGAATCTCAGTGTACACTAAATTACATCTACAAAGGTTTGGATACAAGTCATACCATGCCCTGTTATTTTACATACAGTTCATTAATTTTAACATCACAGTCTCGCTGTTCTATGTATTTCCCATTTCAACAACTTGGAATATTGGCTATCCGGTCATATAAAGCGCTTAATTGGCACTTGCCCAGCATGAATTTACAATATTTTGGACAGCTTCTGAGGCAACAGATTTGAAACAGACTCTCGCCTTGTAGTCCTCTTGCACTGCTGGACTCTGAGATGAAACCTAAGCAGTCTGTTACGCTTCCACAGGGCCATTATGTATCCTGCTATTCTTTCATCTTTGCTAAAAAACCTCCTCAGTTTGGAACCACAGAAAGAAGTCCGAAAGAAAAAGATCACGTTCTTCCCAGACTCAACACTTGTCCAGATGACACGTGACTCTGTGCATCTGTGTTTCATCTGCTGGTTATTTAGTGAGAAAGGCGCTACTTAGCACCATGCTGCTAATACATGATTTAATTACATGTACAGCTATCTTAAAACATAACCTCAAAATACTTGCCAACTCATTGCTTTTAATATGATACGTATATTAAGAAGACAAAACACGGAATAGAATACAACTTTTATTTTGACACAAGTTAAATTAAGAATGCCCAATATTTATATAATCATAACAATTTAAAGTAACATGTCAAATAAAAGATTAAAAGAACATTACAGTATACAAATATTCACAAAAACATATGAACGTATTGTTTCCCTATCATCTTAATCTGTGTTAAGATGATATATTGTCTTTCTTCTATCGTGATTCCATATTTCACTAAATATATCCAAACAAGTCCTGATCAGTGTTTGGTAGCTAAACTGAAAGCATAGATTTGAAAGTTACCATTTATTTCAGAATGGAAGAAGTTGAACTTCAGCAAATCTGTTATATGTTTGTTTTATGAGTGATTGTAAAGTAATTTGCAACAGAAATCACTTTGTACATGTGATGTAAGAGTATAAGAACATATGTTACAAAACTTTTACATGCCAACATAAAATGCCACCCAAATAAAGCTATATACAAAAATATGCCCATTACTTTGCAGGTCATGAATAAACTAAATAAAATCATTTGTCACCTTTTCTTTTAAAATTAATTAGATCAACTTGAGCACTGGTCCAAAAATAATGAACCTCTTGTGTAAACTGTTCATTTGACATCATAACAACTCAACCAGTCTTGAACCTGCAGCTCCTGGGAGTATGAGCAGCTTGAACAGTTCTCTAAAAAGTAGGCATATCTTTCGCTGTCAGATAAGAATCAAAGAGAGGATGTTTACAGTGGGGAAGCAATGTTAAATGAAAACAGACATAATTCATGTTGTATTGCCTAAAGATAATTGCAGTTTCGGTATTTCATTACACAAATAAATAGTCAAACAGGGACATGTATGTCACTACTCCTCATCACTGCCAATGATTTAGATTATAGCCTTTCAATAAAAAGTGTTGAACTTTTAGAAAGCAAACAAACGGTTCTGGAGTTGGAATGTAATGTTATCCTCAAACCTATTGCTTCTGTCTGCAGGCGGTGAAGGTCGTTTCGAGGTGGACAGGAAGAACGGCCAGGTGCGGACCACCGGCCTCCCCCTGCAGCGGGACAGGGAGTACCTGCTGACCGTGGTGGCTGCCGACCGGCTGGGGAGCCGCAGTGCCCCTGTGGTGGTCTCTGTGGTGGCGGGGGCCCGGCCCCCCCAGTTCACCAACGCCTCCTTCACCATCGCCATACCTGAAAACACCCCTGAAGGACAGCCGTGAGTTTACACACACACTTGGATACATGATGTGTTTTAAAAAGCCTGTCCTATCTGTGGCCTCCAGATGATATATGGGGGCCTGAAACACAAAATATGTTTACATGCATTTCTTCTTTAGAGATCCACATAGAGAGGTTCATATAACAGACGTTTATGCATCTGTGCACACTTAAATACACGACTATTTTAATCACGACTTATTTAGGAGTCCGATCGAATTTTGGCTTTGTTGGCCGTCCTTTTAAGAAACAGCTTACAGGGGGGAGTGAGGGACGATCATGTTCAGCTGTTGGACATTCATTTCTGAAATGTTAGAAGTGTTGGTCTGCTTTCATCAGTCGATTATTTAAAGAGGCCCTATTCTGCTTTTGAGGTTTTCACTTCCCTCGCTGTGTTATATAGATTTCTGTGCATACAGCAATTGGTCTGCAAAGGCTAAAATCCCAAAGTTCCCTCCAGAGGGAATTTGTCTTCCCCCCCCCCCCCCCCCCCCCCTGCCTGAAACACCTCAAGTAGACTCCTTTGTTTCTATAATATAATCAATACACTAAAACGTAGCTAGCTTTCCTCAAAGTATCTCTTCAAAATGACCTAGCCACACTCTCTACATCTTCTAGCCACTTGCAAGTCCATTCAATACATTTTCTTTTTTTCTTTTAGAACATACAGTAGGGTCAACTTGGCACTAATGACTGTTAGCATTATTGGGAAACGTACTGGGTAACGTTGCAGATCTCCAGTGAGAAACTCAAACCTGCCTTTGAGCTTCAACAAAGTCTTTATTGACACTTATCAATGGAAGTAAGAGTCTAGCATAGTCCAATGGCTGTTAAAACAACATTCTTAAAATGTGTGTATACCCAGCTTTAGACATGGCATGATTGATCTCCACTCAGATGAACATTAGTCTCACATGGCTAAGATGAATAATAAGATGAATCCATCACAGACATTTGATGTGCACACATAATATGTCTTTCTTTTTCTGGAGGTGCTAACACATCTTCATATTTCACAGACTGCTGAATAGATGATATTCAGCACACGAGTAAAAGCATTGCCTTCGAAACTTGATTTACACCCACCCACACACACACACACACACACACACACACACACACACACACACACACACACACACACACACACACACACACACACACACACACACACACACAGTGTTGAATTAATGCAGTGGTTTCATGATGAATGTAACACGTGTATCAGTGTGATAAACTTATGCATGAGTGCCTTTACACTTGAAACTGTGTATGCCTGCATATCTTACACACACACACACACACACACACACACACACACACACACACACACACACACACACACACACACACACACACACACACACACACATGGTACAGCTATGAGTAGTGTCCTTGGATTGGTCTCATTATCTGCCTCCAGCTGCTTTTATGTGACCGACACATTTGGCAAACTACTGAAGTGGATATTCCAGGAGGTTGTTTACGCGGGCTTCATCAGGGGAATGATGTAGGGGTTAGAAAGCACGTCTCATAAATAACAAGCAACGACTACTACTCAGCATCTTACACCTGTACTCTGCTGGTGGACATAGTGTACAGATAAGTACTTTACTGTACTCCACTCTTCAGGTCACTTAGCTCTCAGATATTTAAATCTAATCTATCCTTCTTTCCTCTAATGACCTTTAAGACTTTGCCACATTTGGATCATGTGTTAATTAGAAGTGGTAATGCAGGATATGATCAAAGTTTGGCATTATTTATCAATTATGCTGTACAAATGAATATTTATTTAAATTTTGAGGTTTATCTGATGCAATGTTTAGTAGTTAAATAGGATTTGCTACACTCAAGTACAATCTCAGATCCTTTACTGAGGTTAAGATAGTAAAATACAGAAAAAGTATTATTATTATAACAATATATTATGAATTACAATACTTGAAAATGCACGGTCCACCAATGGTTGCAATGCAATTACAATTCAGTGTACTTCATTCTAATCTATTTATTTCCTTTTAAGGGTACACATATGCACTTTTCTCTTCTGTAGTCAGCTGGCAATTCCCTACTTTGAGGCCATTTCTCCCCACCCAACAACCTCTGGCTTAAAGTGTAATCATTATCGGCCACTGCCCAGAAGGTGATACAACATGCTAGTTCATTTCATTTAGTTGACACACTCCAAAACAACAAAGTGCATTTTACTATGATCTCACACACTAAAAGATTCTGCAAGAACAGGAACTGTCAATTTAAGTGCAACTGCATTGGCGTCATATAAGCCTAACCCGGCATTAAACCAATTAACATGCATGTCTCCTCTCAGAATCGTGGAACGCAACAGCCTGTGTGCACCGCAGCCAACACTGCCAATAATAATGCAGGATGTGTGTTAAGCTAACCACTGCAAAGGAAGTGGATTTTTAGATGCAGGCAATATTGTGATTCACAGTAACATTTATGCTTTGCTGCATAAACTTCACATAGTTTTCAGTGTTTGGAATGCAAGTTGAACACATCTTAAACATCTGTAAATAAGGGAAGCACCTGAAACAAGAGAGCTGGAGAGCAAGGCCAAGAACCTGACTGCTGTATAATGGTCAAACAACTGAAATGTAATGTATTTTTTTTCTAAGCAATTTTCCTTGACCCTGATGGATGACGTCATGAGCTCAAAGAAATATTATTGAAAGCATGTTCATGGATTTAGGAAAATACATCTGTGATGCTAAAGAAAAGCTGCATTTACACTAGTGTGGGGTTTTAGTTTGAGCAACTCTATTTATAACACACAATTCATCAGTTCAAAACTTCAGATTTTTGCCAATTTCCAAACCGACCCTTACACACTTCCCACTCTGTTTCTGAGTGAACTCTGACTGCAGTCACAGTCTAAGCTAAATGAGGCTCTCTTCCTTAAAGTGTAGGGTATACAATAAAAGCAAACTTTAGAATAACCTCCTCTCTCTCTCCATCACAAACTGTTAACAATCCAATCAAATGTGCAAACTCAGTGGAAGTAGTAAGGTGAGGGTATAGGCGCTAGTTTGGAATCCCTATGCTAAAGAATACAATAAAGGAAGCACTGAAGCACAGATTCTTTGGCATTTAGAGAGTTCAAACAGTTCCTATCATGGCGGCCATGTTAATTTCACTCAGTTAGGAAGCGTTCTTAGCAGAAAACCACTATTCTCTCTGCTCTGTTCCTTTGACCTCATTCTGCAATATGATCTTCCGAATGAATTTAGTTATATTTAAAAGAAAATAAAAAGGTTTATTGCCACTGTCACCTTTTTCAATTACTTGTAACCAATGTTTGTAAAAACCAGTAGAACCTTAAAGAAACTCTATTATGCTTTTTTGGGGCTTCTATTGGCTTGTGCTCCAACAAATTACTTGATAGGCTAAGGGGCGGGACTTATCCTAGCACTTGACCAATCACAACAGAGCTGCCCAGATAACCAATCATAGCAGACTTTGCTCTGGTTTCAGACAGAGGGTGAAAAGAAAAAAAACTGCAGGCCAGGCAGTATGAGAAAAATAAAGCACTTTTTGAACATTAAAGCATTGAGACATATCACTGTACACAGGCACAGCATAAACATATGAACGTGGAAATGAGCAGAATAGGTCCCTTTTTAATAAGAAGTTGGGGTTATGAGTTGGGAAAAGGTCTATGTGGGTTAGGGTTTGGGTTCAAATCAAGTCCATTCAGATATACTGTATATACTCTTTTCTACCCCACTCTGTTCTGCACACTCAGTCTATTCGTTCCATGTGTTCCCAGATTCCTAGTCACCCCTGCTGTGTCCTTCCAGAAGAAACCAATCAGCTACAGCCTTCTCATCAATCCCAGCAGCCTCTTCTCCATCTCAGCAGAGACCGGTGAAATCAGCCTGACCCGTCCTATCGACTACGAGAGCGACCAGCATCGCTACCTTCTGTTGGTGCGAGCCAGCGAGGGCCTGGACAGCATGAGCAGTGCTGCCGAGGTTTGTAGGTTTGTGTGTGTGTGTGTGTGTGTGTGTGGTCACAATTCCACTGTCAAATGTAATGGTCTTTAAACCTCAAAGAATGTTGACATTACAAGGTTGTCTCGTCAAGACTAACACAGTCTGTCCAGCACACTGAAAACAATGTTTGACAAGTCCTCAAATGAAAAGGTTTTCTACTTGCCGTCCGACGTCCTCTTGTTCCTCATGAATCACGGCTGACTTTGATCTGCTCAATTTGAAGTTGTTGTCACACACTTCTTGGACAGGGTGCAGGAACAGTTGGCTGGATGACAGATCTTGGACTGTGGTGAGCAGTGGGGATTATGATATATCTCACAGACAATAAAGTAACCACACATAGTCATAAAACCCCCGTCTGCTCTGCAAAGTCCTTGAGCTGGACATAGATTTAAACTGCTGAAATGATGTTAGATTAAATTGTATTGATTTCAAGTTGGTGTACTGACGGTTATACTTTGTAAATGTTGCAGTTAAAATGATCGTTTGGTTTTAGGGCTTCCAGATTGCTGTTTTTTCTGTTTAACGGGAGACATTTTTAACTTATCAATCCTATAGGATGCCTTTGACCTGATGTGCTTGTAGAAATGACTTAATCCTTAACATAAGACACATTTACATGTCCAGTTTTAGTCTCAGAGTGTTGCAGTGCGTTTAAATTGCGAACTTCTGATCTTGTTGTTGAGTACAGTCAACGTATTGCACTCACCGACTGCCATTTGGGCTTTGTAATGGAAGTTTCATGATTGGCTAAAGCCCCCAGGAAGTAGGCTGGACGTTGGAGCACATTTCCCTAGTGGCCAAACGCTGTTCCCATTTGTTCCCATTGACGTACATTGTAAAAGACTCAATGGCAATCAGCAAATACTTTTTTTTAGCTAAATCAACTACCTACGGTCACTTCAATAGGCCTTATTTAAAACATTATGGCCTAAAGGTTGTAAAATAGGCTAATAGCCAAATCCAGAGAGATTAGTGCCCTCCATTAATTTGACTGAGCCGAGATTGCCTGTGACGCTGTATATTGGAGGCGGGCTTATGGAAAATGCAAGCGTATGTGCTCTATTGGCCCAGAGACAGGTACTTACTGTATACTCTCGAGAGTCAGGTCATTTTAGCTTCATGTGCAGTGAGCAACTTTCATAGGAATGAACGTGGCCTCGCCTCCGATGCCGTATCCAGCTCTCTTTCTTCATCCATAGATTAGCCACAATTCTCTTCTCAGGTTAACACAGCACTTTACAATTAAATATTATAAATGTCGATTTTTCCCAATTTTAGTACCACTATACTGTTGCCATAAAGAAGCCACCATTAAATGTATAGTCAATTAGGCTATAATGGTTTGGTACTGAGAACGATTGTTGCTAGCTTGTTAGCTAGTGATCGTCACTTCCGGTAAGGGCTCTGCTGCTGTGTACGTTTTGAGACGACGCTACATGGTTAGAATCCACCCACTCTAAAAGTGTTCACAGTGCAAGACATGGCACTGTAAACACTAGAATTGAGACACAGCATAGGCATATTGTTTTTAGTCCAACCCAAATAGACTTGTCTGTCTAGAATGACTGCTTTGGAATTCCCAGTGACTTCCTTGTGTTGTCAGGAGGTGTGATAACAGCGGCTGACCGCTGCAGGCATTGATGCATCTGGTCTGGTTTCCATCATTACTCTGGCCTCAGGCGAAAACATGTCCTGCTGAACCGATCTGTCCTCAACTGCTCCACTCTGGGCCCCTGTGGACTGCAGAGCACCAAGAGCCTGTGCAGAGAGAAAGAGAGGGAACATGAGAACATTTGTAGAATGAGTTGAGGATTATGAGATCCAATGGTTAGAAAGAAATGGATTGGTATGGTGTTGTGCTCTGCCCCTGTCTGCCCACACTCCTGCCCTGGCTTGCCCTCTGAAGCCGGGTTAAGCTTTTGAACATCCTCATATACAGTCCCATCAGCGCTGCTAAAGCCAGCACCTTTTTGACACTGTAACCTCGGCCCCCACCTCGCTGCCCCTCTGTCTCTGCACACTACCACAGATAACCTGTGCTGTATTCAACTCTGAGCATACTGCCTGTGATGCACATATACTTGATTATATTATGGATTGTAAGACACTTTGATTTTCTTCTTATAGTAAAGGGTGGCTATGGCTAACGAGGTAGAGTGGTTTTCTACCAATTGCTCCCGATGCCATGGCAAAAGGTGTGTGTGAGTCAGTGGCGAACCGTCAGGGCCTTCAAGGTATTCAGAGAATACCCTGGAACACTCAGATAAAACAAACAAAAAAATCGATTTAATTATAAAAATAAAATGTATATAAAATGAATAAATGAGAATGGTATCTGTGTTGTTGATCTGTAATATTACAGTGTTACGTTGATTTATTTGTCCTTCTCGGACGTTTGGACTGACAGTTTGATCAACCAATCATATATTGATTTGTAGCCAATGGGCGTGTTCTTCCAGAGTTTCCCTCGGTTCCAGGGTACTCTAGAGCAGTGGTTCTCAAACTTTTTTCAATAATGTACCCCCTTTGAAAAAAAATTCAGCCAAGTACCCCCTGATCAGCACAAAAACTATGTTAGGGAAGAAATGCCTATATAAAGAGGTACAGTACAGTGCTGCACCATCGGTGTCTGATTTATTAAAACAACAACCTTGTAACTGAGAAACACTTAAATGCTACATTTCAAATAATAATAATAGATATATTTTGTTAGCGCTTTTACAGGTGCTCAAAGACGCTTTACAGATATAGTGTTTACAATCCATCACTAAATTCATGGAAAACCAATTTTAACATCATGCAATAACACTAAGACGACATTAGTTGCATTGAACTGATCTTTTTAATAAGTTGTACTTACAATGTAGTGAGAAACATGGGCTTTGTTATTCTCAGTGACAGGAAGGCCACTGCAGTTGTTACACTTCGCGTTTTGAAATATGTGTTACTGTTAATATAAAACCCACACTGCTCAAAATTTGTTTTTCTTTTCATTAACATAAAATAAATCTCACGTACCCCCTGCAGTACTCCAACGTACCCCTAGGGGTCTGCGCACCCCCATTTGAGAACCACTGCTCTAGAACAGTGGTTCTCAAACTTTTTTCACTCATGTACCCCCTTTGAAAAAAAAATTCAGCCAAGTACCCCCTGATCAGCGCAAAAACTATTTGTTAAGGGAAAAAACGCCTATATAAAGAGGTACATTACAGTGCTGCACCATCAGTGTCTGATTTATTAAAACAACAACCTTGTAACTGAGAAACACTTAAATGCTACATTTCAAATGTTTACAATCCATCACTAAATTCATGGCAAACCAATTTTAACATCATGCAATAACACTAAGACGACATTAGTTGCATTGAACTGATCTTTTTAATAAGTTGTACAATGTAGTGAAACATGGGCTTGAGCTTCACTGAGGATCTTTGTCATTCTGACAGGGAGGCAAACTGCAGTTAGTACACTTCACGTTTTGAAATATGTGAAACTCTGTTAATATAAAACCCACACTGCTCAAACTTCCTTACTTTTCCTAAAATTGGTATATTTATTTATTTGTTTTGGGGCGTGGGGAATGAAGAGAACAAATATAGTAGCATTTTATGAGCATGGGATTTTGACCCCTCATATAAACATATGCATAATGCTGCGCTATACTTTTCGGCCACACGCCGTTGCCAAGCAACGCTTATTGTTTAGGTGTCCTTTGATAAGCAGGCAGTCATATAATTAACTAGAACTAGCTAGATCTGATAGATTTGGACATAGACGCGAGTGAAGTCTAACCGGACGCGAGAGAGAGATCAGATCAGCTGCTGCTGACGGAGAACACGCAGCTCTGCATGATCACAGCTCCGCCGCTGTGACGGACCGTTGAGCCGAGCAAAAATACACTAAGAGTTAGACCTAACACACTTAGCTAGTTTATCTACTCTGGAACTAGCTAAACTAATTATATTTATTTTTTACTGTTGGTCACTTATTAGAGGTTCAGCAAGCTGCACGAGACTGACGGGCTGTCAGGAGAGGAAAAGAGAGCACCCGTTTATTTTTCCCATTTTATTATCCAGAATTACTGTAAACCTTTGAATTAAGTAGTTAAACTACTATTAGTAGTTTGTGTAAATGCATGTGTGTATGAATTATACGTTTTTGTTTTTGTATGATTTTAGTAGAATAAATAAAAAAATAAAAATAAATGTTTTTCTTTTCATTAACATAAATAAATCTCACGTACCCCCTGCAGTACTCCAACGTACCCCTAGGGGTCCGCGTACCCCCATTTGAGAACCACTGCTCTAGAAGGCCCGCTAGTTAACTGGCTCGAGACAGAGGATCTAGATGAGTGCGACGAAGCAATTCATGCCGTTTTATTGTTTTTAACGTTGAAATTACAAGTGCAACAGGTGGAGATGAAGTTGTTGCGGAATTGTTGTGAGTACCCTTTTCAAGACGACAATTCAGTGAAAAGACGGACATTATAATGCCGCGGAGGGGGGGGCAGCGGGGGGGGGGGGGGGGGGGGGGTGTGTGTCTACAGAAGGTCCAGTTGATAGACACGGTTCGCCACTGGTGTGAGTGTGTGTGAATGTTAGTCTTCCTGAGCAGGTGGCACCTTGTAGATCAAGGCTGTGGTTTGATCACATGCCCCTGAACGTAACGTGTGGATGTGTCCTTATGGGCAAGATACTGAGTGGTGGAATGTAACATCAATTGATTTATTTATTATTTATTTAACACTCATTATTATTCATTATTAGTTTTTACATACACAAATACATAATATGCTGATTTCACATGATGCAGGACATGTTTGTTGACAATATATTGACAAACTTGGTGAACTGCTTTTACATGTTTGCTTTTCTGATAAAACAAAATGATATTATATTATACTGTGAAAAGAGCCATGGTGCATACTTAATACATAAGTTACGTATATTTTGCTGATAATACTTCTGCCCTTCTACTTAAGGAACATGTTTAATTCGGTACTTTCTTTTAATGGAGTATTTCATGACAATACTATTTCTACTTTTACTCAAGTGAAGGTTCCAAGTACTTCTTCCACCAATGAAGATACTTGACCCCAAATTGGCCATGGACTTCTACTGTATATGTAAAAGTGTCTTGTTGCGTCACTGGAATAGTGTCATGTCGAAGAAACTTATTGTGAAAGTGTATTCTTTATGTTAGTTTTGTCATGACCCTTTGTTCTGTGCTTTATGTTAACTTGTTAAGTAATTCTCCCTCTCATTCAGGCCTCCATGCTCCCCGCCCCTATCTGTCTCCTGCGTCTGATTGTTTTCCCCGCCCTGATTGTTTCCACCTGTCCCCTTACACTGGGTATATATTGTGCTAGCTCCCTCCTGTCCATTGCCAGTTCGTTTCCTCATTCTGGACCAACGTCCCAGCATACTCCACGGACATCTCACGGACCTTTAAGCTCTTGTTCTTAGTTCTTGTTTTTTCCTCGAAAGAATGTTTTTGTTTTCCCTGTTTTGTTACTGTGCCAAATTCCAGTAAAGTCATTATTTTTTTAACACGATCTGAGTCTGAGTTTGAGTCGTGCGTTTGAGTTCATGCCTCAGAATTCTCCCCGTGACAAATAGTGTTATATAAATGCAGTCCATTCAACTTTAATGTAGGATTAAACTGGTTTCACATTTATTTATTTTCATATCACATTTCGTACGAGAAAACAATTGTCGTAATTCTGTCTCCAACGTTTTACTGGCCACTCTATCAGCAGAGGGAAATGTTGTCATGCAGGCCTCTCTTGTTGACAGGGGAAAACCTTTTACAAGCTTTAATGCCCCTGTACGGGCTCTTTCCTGCTTCCTGAACACAATTCCGGTCGTTGGAACAATTCAGAGGATAATGGAGGGCTGAAAGGCCACAGCAAATATGAAGTGGTTTATTGTGCATGGTGATGACAAAGCAAGATACTGTACACACTCCACATTCAACGGTTTAAATAAGCATACTATTTACATTACTACTGCTTTAAAAATAATCTATATAACGTTTTTTATTATATATATATTTGTTATTTAAAAAAGCAAATCTAATGCATACACCCACATCATGTGTTCCTCATAATGCATTATGTGCCGTGCTAATAGTTAAGTGTGGACTATAGCAGTTATAATATTATTTGGGATAATTGTTATTATTTATTACACTTTTTTCTTCTAATTACGTGATGTTTGAATATCAAAAATCTGATCAATTCAAATTAACAGCACAAATATATAGGTACAAAAATCAAATAATTATTTATTACATTATTTAATAATTTGTATAATTATAATTTCTAAAGTGTTAATTATGTTGACTTGATGTGTTTGAGGGTGCACATGGTGGATAACTTTCATAACAATCAGTGAAAGACAAAACATTGTATAATAAAACTGCAGAGATGACATCCACAAATATGTCATTCAATTGAATGAATGCAGCCAGATTAAAACTGAAGACTTGCATATTACCATACAACAGATTTATTTCTACATTTCTTGTATAAAAATCTCAGACCTGTCAGGTTTGATTTGCTTCTCCTTGTCAAGCCCTCACCTCTTGCACGATTTGCAGCTGACAATTATAGGGGCAAGCCTGTTCTCCATGAAGAAGCACATACTCATTTAAATATGAACACCTTGTTAAAATTGCTACATTGGAGCGTTGTCTCTAGCCTTTGATCCGTCTTATTTTTGGAAAGATACAACGGTTCCTACCCAAACAGTACGACACAACCTGACCATTCCTGAATAATTATTTCCCCAGAGCTGTCGTTCTATCATGATACTTTTGGACTGAGGCAATTCACTCAAATGAGGGTGGATTTAAACATCTCTAAGTGTGAGACAATATGGGTCCAACTAGTGTGGCTCATTTGGCCATCAACAAAACAACATGTTTAATTTGTGCTAGGGGATTTCATTACTTGACTTGAAATGAAGAAATCAAATTCAATCCAATATTTATCGTCATCCATATACACACATGCAGAGCACATACAGTGGAACTTACACTCTGCATTTAGCATCCTAGTATATGCAGCTTCTATAGAGCGCCCACGAAGTAGTGTAGGGGTGCAGTGCTTTGATCAGGGGCACCTTGGCAGGATTTCCCTTAATCCGTAAATTACATTACATTACATTAAGATGATGCTTTTATCCACTTACAATAAGTGCAATAAACAATGAAGATACAAACGCAGAACAGCAGGAAAATTGCAGGTACAACTTCTTCAAGTCGTGCATTAGTTTCAAATGAGCTAAAAGACTTCAAATATGTTCAATGTGATTTAAAAGGTGAAACGTTCTGTTGTCCGGCTATCAATTGGAAGGTTGTTCCACCATTTTGCAACCACAATAGAAAACAGGCGTGTTTTAGTTGAGAACACCTGGGTCCCACGGGCAGGATGGCACTTTCGAGTAGACCAGCCAGGAGGGAGTTACGGTAGTCAGGACGGGAAATGACAAAAGCTTAAAGCAAGTTCAGTAGGCGACGTAGTGGAGTGTATTGTTCAACCATATCCTGGGTGTAGGAAGAACTTGGACCAGGACCTGCGTGGCCTTCTGGGTCAGCAGAGGACTAGTCTCCTGATGTTTTACAGAGTGTACCTGTAGGACTGTAGCAGCGATGTTAGCAGTGAAGGACAGTTGGTCCTCCAGTATCACACCCAGATTCCTTGCAGTCTGAATCTTGGAAACAACAGAGGTGCAGAGGTGGAAAGAAAGGTCATGGATGGATAGTCGTAACCTGGGATGGAGGAAGAGTAGTTCTGTTTTTTTAGTGTTAAGCTTAAAGTACTGAGAGATGTTAGTCAGACAACCACCCTGTAGAAGACGCTGATAATCAGATTGCGTCTGTTCAAGGACTGGATCTGCACGGACTGAGCTACTGCCACCCCTGAATCTTTTCCCCAGCCCCACTTGGGTCTACTCTGGTCTGTTTCTTAATCCCACAAACCTGCACTGAGCTCACATTGGTTTCACTTTATCAAGGGGTAACAAATAGATAAGGAGAAAGACTTAAATCTCCAACCAAAATACTGGCTGTGTCCATCACTGTCTCAACAATTCCATCTCTCTCCTGGCATCTGCCTATGGCTCATATTACATAACACACGCCCACTTGAGCGCAGCAACCAATCTAAAATGACAACCTGGGATCATGCCAAAATGGCATTTTGCTTGTATGCTTTATGTCTAATTCTAGACAAGAATGCAGCTGTCCTGAGACTGCTCAGATTAGAGACATTTGCTCTACTTGGAATAATGGTGACTGACAGCTCAACGGCTTATTTTTTATTAATAGTTTTTCCTCGAATGTGCATTAGAATTGCTTGCTTTTTGTAAGCAGTTCATGTTGAGCCTGTAATCTAGCACCTCCTGAATCTAGGCTTTCTATTTTCCCTTCATTCTCCCCATTCAAGTAGTGGGGAGAGGGACGTGTAATTATCTGCTTAAAGCCCTGTGTAATCATGGTGTAAACACTCAATCATAAAGCTTGATAAATATAACTTTCAAATATTGTATGGCAGTTTATAATTACATAAATGTTTATATAATTCCCATAATTTTAATGAATTATAATAAATAAATGAATAATGCATTATGTTGTGATTATAAATGATTTAGAGGAAACATTAGTATCAGACATGTGCCCTCTGCTCAGAGATCATGCAGCATATTCAGGCGGCAGCCGATTCACCAACACTGGAACACATGAGCACAGACTACAGTTTCAAAAGCAGAAATACAATCTGAGCTGATGCGTTTTAGTTTAACACACAAACTATTGTATGATCATAGGTTCACCTACTGAACTACAAATAGAACAAATGAACCAAAGACAGTGAAAACAATAAAGCAGATTCTGGCAGCATGCTCTTTTTAGTTCTCTTTGTAATCCTGCTAGAAATCCCGTAATTCAATGTAACGGTAATGTAATCACCTCTTTGTTTTATGCAACTATAAGGGAATACAGTTACCCATTTTTTAGTTTTCTTATGAAATCCTGTTAAATGCCAGTTGCTCCCCAAGCTGGATGTGTTCATTATCATCATTGTGATAGGAAGTGTTACCTGGACTGTGGAAGCGATGCATTTTGTGGAGCCATCCTTTTTCCCTTTTGATTTGTATTCTGCTTTTCAGAAATGTGTCTCCGCCTGCCAGAACAGAGCTGGTGTATTTGTGTTGACTGGAGTCACTGAGCATGACTTTATTTTGCAGGTAGTTTCCAAGTTTCTCCTTCCAGGAGTGATAGCTCACCGGCACCATTAGTTACCTAACCAGCCTGAGAGCTCTGACTTTGTGTGTGTGTGCGTGTTCATCATGTGTGTGTGTGTTTGAGCTCATCTCGCTTTATTACAGCTGACTTCCCCTCTCTTCTCAATCTTTTCCTCAGTACACACATGTACTGAACGTTCATATGTCGTGCAGAACCTTCAACCTTTCAGGCAAGCAAAGATTAACAGTCACTGGCAAACACACACAAATCACCTCAGGGAGTTGACATGGTCTGATTTAATTTGTTGTCCACCGCTTCCCAGTTGATCTTTGCTGAAGGATTAACTGATATTGCAGAACTTCATCTTACCTACCGGGATTTGTGTGTGTGTGTGTGTGTGTGTGCTATGTAAATGCAGTCGATTTACCATTACCATTTGCACTGGTACACTTTGCTCCGTGTGTGTGTGTATTTGTGTGTGATCCGTAGGCTGTTTATCCATACTGCTGTGGAAGAGGAAAAAGTCAGAGCGGCTCTCTTACCAGCTATTTATTTATTCCTTCTTAATGCTGCAAGCAGGCAGTCAACATCTGGTAAAGACTGCTGTGTTTGCCTTCGTGCCCTTAATGAACCGGGCAGCATTACAGTGACTCACGCACACGCCTACGTGCACACGCCATACAAATTCATCTTTTGCACAGTCTCATTTGTTAGCTCAGGGCTTCTGTAAAATTGCACAAGATTGCATTCTGCGCTGACCTACTGAAGGGCCGACTCTGCAGAAGCTCCCTCACTAAAGGGGGAAGGAGGGGGGGGGGGGGGGGGATAAACCAGAGGGATCAGGGTCAGGACTCGCCTATGCACGAGGTTGGATGGGGCTGCTTTTTGGTTAAGGATAGGGTTAATTTGGGTTACTCGCAGATGAAAAGGACTCCAGACCCACAGAAAACCAATTCCGGACAGTGCCTGAAGTGGTAATCCCAGATTTAAAATGTTCATAACACCGAGCCTGTGTGACTTTTAATCCCCAGCATTCCTACGTGATTGCCTGGGCCGTTTATGTACATACAGTAACAGCATTTCTGCATGAGATCAGACACACCAAGTCTGTTCCAGTTATTTTTCTTTTATGAATTACAAATGTTTTGTTTCCGTTAAGTGAGGTGATTCCCATTGATTGCCAATGAAATGTCAAGTAGAATTATAGTATTAAAGTAAAATGATTAGGTTATTGAAACTAAGAAATCATTTGTTCGACTTAAACAGTTTTTCTTGCCATATATCACTTTGAAACATGTGGAACTATCCGGCACTCCGCCAAGCCCAATGGTGCATTTCAGTGCTCCTAGGATAGTCCAATTTCTCAGTCATTGTTCGGACTTCAGTGTGTTCTACTTCTGGAGCTTTAAGTCTTGATTTTTAAACAACTAGTACCTCAAAAAGAAGAATGTGTAGTATTTTCTTTTCACACACGCTGAAAACAGTTTCGGAATGGTTGTTCCAACTTTAGAGGGCAGAGTACCTTTTCCTGATTATTCTGACCCCACATAAATGTTCTTTCAAGGTAACGCAGCTAAACATAATATGTGAACCGCTCAGTGAATCAGATCGTCTCAAAAATGTAATACATTTTCTTTGGCACAACTTTCCACCAATTTTAACAAAAATTGGGCCAACCGTTTTTAGTTGAATTTGTATAGTTGATGCTTTCATCCAAAGTAACCTACAGTAATTTAACCGTGAATAACCTTTGCTTTAAATAACCAAACCATTGGAAGTGCTGGTGCATCTTTCAAGCAGTCCTTTGTTGTTGTTGTTGTTGTTGTTGTTGTTGTTGTTGTTGTTACAAACAGGTGGGTTTGCATTCTGCGACAAAAGATGGGAACACTTTCTGCTGTCCTGATATCAATGGGGAGCTTGTTCCACCATTTTGGAGTCAGGATATCAAACAAGCGTGTTTTTGTTGAGGAGTACCTTGTTCCTACTTTCAGGGGGTAGTACAGATCTGATTGGCCAATCCAGAGCAAATTGCGCGTTTTTCTACGATCCTGCCCAAACAAAAACCTAACCTCCCCTTTGACTACATGTGACATTTGTGTCTTTTATATAAGTGAAAAGCGTGTGTTATGTAGGTTTATGTCATTTACTTCCTCCTTCTTTAAATCTTTTCCTCTCCCCTTCTCCTTCCTCTGTCAGGTACGAGTTGTCATAGTTGATGAAAATGACTGCGTTCCAGAGTTCCTCCAGTCCATCTACAGCAAGGATGGCGTACCGGAGACTGTGACAACGGCAACGTCCCTGCTGCAAGGTGAGACATCTGGAATATTCCATTAGTTTATCCTGCAAAACATCAATTAGTGCTTTTCTTAAGTTAAGTCTTCAGATAACATTACATGTAATTAACCTGCACCAAAACAGTCAATCAATCATTGTTTTTCTATTGTACACACTTCCATGGGGATTGGAGATGTTCATATTTCTTGATATACTGATATACTTCTTGACTCATAAAACAAATACGTTTTTGATGAAGTTACCAAACAAAATGTATCACTGTCATAGTTATTTAAACCCAAACAAGTTGTTTCCTATAAAGACGGAAGTGTATTGTAAAGCAGGCTCCAAGTGGATATTGACATGTGTTGTTGGACATGAAATGAGAAATACATTTTAATTGTGTTGAGATAAACCAGGTGCAGCTCAGCGGGTGTGCCTGTGTGGGGTCTGTGTTATGTTAATTTTCGAGGAGCCCTGCTGTAATGGCTTTCAGGACAAAATAAGCGGCTGAGCTGTGTTTTGTAACTATTTGTCGGCAGTTCAGCTTTTGATCTGACAGCATGACCTAACACTGAGAAGACTTATTCTACTTCTCTTCTTCTTTTGCTCAAAGACTAAACATTGTACACTCTTTAACATGGTTGGTATTGATCCAAACTGCTTGATGAATAAAACTATATTTCCTCGTCCAGCGGCTCAAGATCATTTTAGTTACAGCTCAAAACAAAGTGGTGCCTGAGACAAAATAAACAGGTTTACTCACTGTGCGCTGAAATTGGAAACTGAGCTGCAAGTGAGTATTGACAAGAACAAAAAGCAGGCAAATAAACACTGCATGCAGTATGTAAATAATTCATGCATGCTGTTATGACACCACACTGGAAGTGCTCTTTATCCCAGGCTGCAGGCGGGAACATTTGGGGTTGGATTCACATTACAAAGCTTTGTTGTTTTCACACTTGTGTTCTCGCTGCTGTGCGTTGAGGTCACTGCAATCATCCTCATCCCTATCATCATCATCACCATTAATTAGTCCAATAGCTTATTAGACAAAGGTTAGTATGTGTTACATGCTCATTGTTAACAAACACACTGTGTCCCACGCCAAATAATAGAACATCTTTAACCAGTTAACTATTTTAATACTGTGAAGATAGTCGCACTGTAGCAAAGATAATGTTTAATCAAATGTGTCTGATTTTTAAAGAACTTTAATGGCATTTTAATCAACTAGATATAGCTTACCTTCTTTTTGTTCAAATACGTCGCTTCAAACCCATTGAAATATCCTTGCCTGTACATTGGGGAAAAGTATATTTTTAATAATGATGTAAGGGAAATGTGCAGGGAGTTGGTCATTATAGACACAAGACACTTTGAATATTAAAACAAATATTTCATGGAGTTTTTTCAGAATGAGAAACAGAAAACTAATGTGATTTCGACACAACTTAACTTAAAGAGGACCTATCATGCAAAATGCACTTTTGTACGTCTTTTATACATGAATATGTGTCCCCGGTGTTCCAGGGAACTCACCAAGTGTCAGAAAACACAACCCTCTCTATTTTCCTCCATACCCAAATCTCTAAAAACGGGGCTGCAACGGATCTGATACTGACTGATCCAGATTTGAATACTTTACTGACGTCAGTAAAGTGGCGCTACGGCTATTGGTCAATTATCCACCTATCAGGGGAATGAGAGGTTGGGCCACGGGCCGGCCATTGCTGCTCGAAAGCGCTGGAGACGCTGTAGTACATATGCCAGGCCTGTAAGTGGCGCTGTAGTCTGCCACAAAAGCAGCGAAGAAGACTTCCCTTGCATGTTTGCCATGGTTGCCCTTCTGTTTATTCTCCGCTGTGGCTCTTTTTCTCCCTCCCCGAGGCAAGCTTTTGCGCCTCCTGATTTAAAACAAATGAATAATGACTCTATATAATCATAAGTAAGGGATAATGTGCAGCGACGCGGTCATTATAGGGAAAAGAACACCGACAGGCTGATCAGGAGCCCGACGAGAAGCGGAGGGATCTAGATCGGCATGAAGGCACATTATCCCGCTTATTACATGGCCACATTCTCGAACAAGTAACAACATGACTCCCAATATTAATTGAAATGCTTTTATTGATTTAAATTGACATGCATCCGCTAAGAGAAATAGTCCGTTGTTACCGTTTGAACTAACGTAGCAACGGCAGGAAGTGCTTCGATAGTGTTTTTGAGGAGCTTTTTGATTACAGATTTGAAAACATCGTTGCTTGCTTTAAAAGTAGCACAATTCATTATGGCAAACCTTGGAAAGTATCTAGATATCCCTGCCCTAATGCCAAAGTAACTGCACACTGAATATGTGTCGCCGTTTGATGTCTATGTCTGGACCGCTGCGTAAAAAGGAGGGTTTCTGCCCCATTACTTCTCTTCTTACTTCTATAAGAATAAAACACGGTGGATCTCTTTTTGTCCCCCTCTTCTCCCCGCTGCAGCCCAGCAGCTGATCTCTGAGCACGCTCCCCTCTCCTGCAGGGGGGCGTGGTCAGCTGCAGCTCACAGAATCAGCCCCCTGCAAAAACAGCGCTGGAAAGAGCAAATAGAGCGAAATGAGGCATGGCTAAAATGCAGGATCTTTTTGGTATTTTGAAAAAAAAAAACTATATTTATATACTTTATATAGGTATGGCCCTACAATATATTGTTCAAATATAGCATGATAGGTCTCCTTTAAATTGACCAGACATCTTTCTGCGGATGGATATGAATGCACACAATTAATTATATGAGGCAAAATACATAATAATTACAAGTATGGAAGAACATTGGGTTTGTCTAGTAGCAATGGGACATTAGTAATGGGAAAACATAGCCTTTGAATAGAGACTTATTTCTAACTATGTTTGTGTCATGTGATCTCAGGATGGCTTAAGTTACCAAAAGAGACCAGCTCTCTTAGATATATATACATTTTTATATTATATAAGTATGCATTTCTTATTGTACTTGAACCTACCAAGGGCAATCACATCACACCTCATATCAGCTCACAAGAGTGATATATTGAAATTGCCACATTTCTTCTTGTTTTGACATTATTCATGTCCTTTGTTTTTTTACCCAGTTGTTGTTACCCATGAGAATGTGCTCGGCCAATATTGTACTTGAGAGTGAGAGATAACAAAGACATGCTTTATATGAAAAGAACTGGGGAAAAAATCAATGCCAACTAAAACAATTAGCAGAGAGCCCTCACCAGGCCCACAACAAGCACACGGTGAACAGCCATGGAGCACAGCATGATAAAAATACATCAATAGGTTTATGCAATAAATCTAGTCAGTACAAACACAAAAGTAAAAGCAATCCAACACACGGCAACTAGAACAACAGGAGCAGTAGTTTAGAAACTTCTCCAGTTCTATTGAAACTTGGATTTTCTAATATAAAGCAACATTCACATGTTAAGCCATAACAAACCAAAGAAACATTAATTAAAATATGTTTTCATATTTGTATATCCTTCTAAAAAAGGTTAATATGTTCACATCAGATAGTTGTGGAAACGAAACTTTTTTTTTATGACATCACTCTACTGTTGATGTGTGTTTATGAGCGCCAAGTGTACGACACGTTTCTGTAGTGATACATGTTCTCAGTTTACTAAACTAACCGTCATCATAAAACAAATATTTGTTATAACACGGCTTCGATTAATACTCGATTCTAATGGTCTGCACCTTTTCGATAGCAGAACATTGCTAAGCATAGCAGACCGTTGCTGACGACCCTGTGCAGTTTATATCAGTCCGCAGAAAGAAGTCCAATCAATGTCAGCTAGGGCTAAAAACAACACAATTGTGTACCTTCATTAAAAGGTTAAAGGTTAAAAGACAAATAGAGCTGGAGGACAGATAAATCAGCATAGTAAGAAAGACATGATTTAAACACTAAAGGGAACAGCAGAAGAAGACAGACGGGATGTAAACACTTAAGGGAACATGGGCCGTGTCTCATTTCAAAGATTTCCCCTCCTCGACTCCTCGACTCCTCGGTCCTCCGGTAGTGACCCGGAAATGAATTTCAGCGCGCCATGTTGAAGGACATCTCATTTCTCTAAATGCACTTCGAGGACAGAGGATCGAGCATGGAGGAGGCTCTCTGGAGGAGCTCTAACCGAGGATAGACTGATGGTTCCTCCACGGCTCCTTCGTGGATGCATTTCCGGCAACAGAGATGTTTCAAAGAGCCGTGACGCACGGCCGGACTTATCTCAGCCAATGATAGCTCTGCATGCATCCCCTGGATATTATTTTATTAACTGCTCTCAGCGCGATGCGATATTTACAGAGAGAACAGCTGTGAGGTCCATGCAGAAAGCAGAGCAGTGTGTATAATATATATCACTCAGCAGGGGCGTCGCCTGGACCTGAAAACATTCGGGGCTTAGCCCAGAGTGGCGGCGGCCGCGGCGCTACAGTGGAATTTTTTTAAATATTGAAGTTAAAAGCATCAATCTGGTGCACTTTGAGAGCAACATTAAGAGATCTATAGATACATCTCTCAACACCCATATGAAACAGAACTGTAAACAGATTTTCTTTTTCTTTATGGATATTTTACAAATCACTCTCCTTTTAAACTCTATTCTTGTTTTACTGCCATAGACTATAATGATCATAAGGTGTGCCGCGGAAATAATCTTTTGAATAATTTGTGACCAAACCGTTTGAGACCCATTGAGATAACGGTGCATTCACACCAGCCTTTTATAGTCCGGTTGAATCTAACCCTGGTGCGTTTAACCGCTTGGTGCGGTTCATTTGGGTCGGTGTGAAACAGTCCGGGACCTCTGAAATGAACTGAACAACCGGACTCTGGTCCGTTAAAAGAGGTGGTCTCGGAGCGCTTGCTTGCGAACTCTGGAGCGGTTCATTGCTGGTGTGAACGCAGTCTGCACCAAAACATAGGAAGCGTAGTATTTACATGTCACAAGAACGCGGATGTCTTCAAAATCTTTAGCGAAAGAGTCTTTCAAGACATCCGTGGTTGTTAATTTAAAGAGTGAAGCAGAATTAAGTGTTGAACAGTGTCGTGTAAAGTAAAAATGCTCCATCAACTACATAAAAGTAAGAACACCTGTCGTCGGTGAAACGCCCCTCCTTACTGCAGAACATCTCTTTCATGTGTTATAATGTTTTTTAACGGACGTTGTCTGATTATATAATCATATGCGCGGGCCGCTAGTGTCTGTTGATCTCCAGATTAACAGTAACATGAGAATAACCTGCCGAAAGTGCCGATGCTCCATGGTGGAGACTCCGGTAGAAATTGCAGGGATTTGCGTTTTTACCCCCTTAATGTCTGACCAATTGTTGAACAGCATTTCCGTGCACATGACTTGTGTTTAAAGTTTATAGTCCGTTTGAGTTTTGCCCTGTGAACGCAAACCGAACCTTCTGGAAAATGAAACAATGTAACAAACTGTGGTCTGGTGTGCACCAGAGAAGCGGACTATTAGGTGTGAATGCAGGACTAAAGTGAACTATCTAAACACTCAGAGAGTCCTTTAGCTCACCTGAGTCTCTCAGTCTGAGAGGAGAGGACCCTCCTCCAGCTTGTTGTGGAACAAACAGCTCCTTATGTCCGTTAGTGCAGCTAGCTAAGCAGATGCTAACAACACGGTCCCTGCTGGCACCGGTCCCTCTCTCTCTCTCTCTCTCTCTCTCCTCTCTCTCTCTCTCTCTCTCTCTCTCTCTCTCTCTCTCTCTCTCTCTCTCTCCTCTCTCTCTCTCTCTTTTGTTGTCCTGTGGCAGGCACCTTCGATGTCGGGGAAACGATCTTCAATACTCCGAAAATAATCCCACCAGACTCCTTTGCCCGTCCAACAGAGGGATGTCCTTGTCCTTTTTCCTTTTCGTTATTTCAAACGATAAAAACTCTCGATCTTCTCTCGAATTATTAATATTTGTGGATGCCCTCGGCTCGAGTTCAGGGCGTCCCGAGCTGAATAAAGGGGTCAAATGACGGCAAGACGCCCCCCTGGCGGAAACGCTGTTCGGGACTAAAGCCCCGAATGCCCAGGCCAGGTGACGCCACTGTCACTCAGTATAACAGGCCTACATTACTCTCTTTATTTGCTTTAGTTTAGTAGATATCTACAAACAAAGAGTCAATATTTTTCTAAAACCATTTAGTGCTTCACATAATAAAATACACAACGGCTGTAGCCTCATTATATGCTTTAGGAGCTGTATGTGTGTGTGTGTGTGTGGTGTAGGTGTGTGTGGTACAGTGTGTGCGGACAGGTCTCAGTTGGTTTGGTTTCCTCTGCTTACTTTTAATACTTGTAAATACAACTTTTGGCCCGTAATGTATTGTCCTCATTGTAGCTACCAGAGAGAGGGGGGGGGTTATATCCAGTCTCTGATAGTGTTACGTTATTATGAGAGTGCTCTCATACTTGTTTGATTCTGAAATTGTATATATTATTTATATAAATATATATAAATATGTGTGTGTGTGTGTCCGCATCTGTAGCCTGTTATTGTCGCATTATACCGCACTGTCAATGAATCAAAGTAAATATATAAGTCGTCATGAACACATCTGTCCATCAGACAGAGGGCTGCTGTGCCTCTTGTCATCATTAATGGACGTCTCTTTAAAATGACCGCTCAGAGGAGAGGAGTTCTCATTTCTCTAACCGCCTGCTGCTTCCCCTCCTCTCACCTCGGTTCCCCTCCTCGACTCCTCCGCTCGCATCTCCTGTGGGCGGGACTAATGACGCGTTTCCACTGCAGGCCTCGCTCGGCCTCGCTCGGCCTCGCTCGGTTTGGTTAGGCCTTATTAGGCCGGCTCACTTTAATGCTGCGTTTCCATTACAGTTTAGGAACTGGGGCAGTTACTATAGTAACGCAGTGTAGGCGGAGCCGTGACGTCATCTTCAATGAGAGCCCCAGAAAAACAACACAGCCGTTAGCTCTTAGCACTCAGAGCTCACAGCTCCTCATATCTGTTCAGAAACTTGACAAAAGTTAAACAAGTACAAACCACAGACTGCCTGTGTCATGGCGAATACAGTCGCTGGTTTATTTATGTCTGTATAGGCCGTTGTTGTGAGTGTGGACGGTCGGAGCATATATAACGTTAGCTTAGCCAAGCTACATTTAGAAAACACGCATTTTAAAAGGGTTTTTCGCCTGCCGTCTGTCTGCAGACTTGTCAAAGCATTAATTCATGGTTTTTACTAACCGGTATCAGTATGTTGTTACGTCGGCATCATTTAGAAACGTGTATTACAATTAAATCACGGTAAAATATGTTAATCTTGTTGTAGTTGCAGCTCCCTTGCCAGCGATTCTCTCTCTAGTTTAGCATACTCAGCCCGACTCAGCCTGGTTGTTCCTGGCCCTAGAACCACGATTTAGTCGGGCCAGAAAAAAGGTGAAAAAGTAGCCCCGGGCCAAAACTAGGCCAAGTGGAAACGCAACCAAAAACGGGCCCCGCACGGCTCGGCACGCTTAAAGCGAGCTACCCGCTGCAGTGGAAACGCGCCATAAGTGTCGAGGATAGGAGTCGAGGAGGGGAATCTCAGAAACGAGACACGGCCATGGTATGGGCTCTGGCAGTGCCAGACCTGTTAAACCCGGCAGCTTAACTGCCACAGATTCTAGGGGTATTCAACCTCAAAAATGTATCTCATAAAAAAACGTGTAATAACTACGTTGGTCCACAACGTAGGACGTAGTATTTCTACAAAAACGCCTCTGAAATTGTAAGATCCCTACGTTTTTTTTCACCATTCATTCCAATTGCTGGCGTCTATGTCACGTGATCTTCAAATGTCTCCCTGCAGAAAAAAAACATGTCCGAACTTCGTTTTATTCTCGGTGTAAAATGCCTATTTTAAAGTTAGTTTGGCCATTAAAATGCGTTTTGATGTCATTTGATGCGAGCAATATGAGTTGTTATTTCAGATTATGTGTGCAGTGGATGTACATGATCTTTAGTTTGCTAGTTATTACGAAGATTACTTCAGGAAATTGTGTCGATACAACGTTTTCATTGTTACCAAGGTGGTTGCTAGTGACGCTGCTATCGATATTATTTATAGTTATTAGTTAGTTAGATTATATTAGATATTAGATAGTTATTACACGTTTTTTTATGAGAATGGGTTGAATACCCCTAGAATCTGTGGCAGTTAAACTGCCGGGTATCATCACTGTGCGATCAAAACTCGCGGCAGGGGAAGCAAACCTAGACATCACATGACGTAGCTTTACAGAGCAAAAACGGCAAATAGTCTTACCTTTGCTGTTTCTGATCAAAAGTTGTGTTCAATGGCATACAAAGCGATAGAAACGCTGCTGATGGTTAATCCATAGGTTAATCCAACGTCTCTGTGTCACTTTGAAATGATTACTGAAAATCCATCGTCATATTTATGACAAAAACTGAGTTTTCATATATAGCTGCTATGATAGCTACGAGAGTGTATGACAGCTTCCGGTTTTGGGAATTCTGGCTGTGCATCACTCTAGGCTACTCACCAATGGGTAATGTTTAGATGGATTTTAGGAACCTCCCCTCGATTATATTGGCTCTAACGGTTAAAAAGAGGTGTCAATCATCAAAATCGAACGAGGGGGGCTAGAGATATGGAAAATGCACCCAAATGGCCCCAGAAGAGGTTTTTTTTGCTAAATCTGTCTAAAAAGGTCAAATTTCACTTGTTTTGCGTCAATCTTGATACAGGGTACTTATTATATTTTATAGTTTGGATTCCTAAAGCTTTTACCAAGAGTAATGTTTTTTCATTGGACGGACACAATAATTTACATTGTTTTACTATGTTCAATCTGAATCTACTTTAAAATAAAAAACATCTCTATTGATTCTGAGTTTTCTACATCCAACTCACAGGTTTATCATTGCTTTGAGAAAAAAGATTATTAATTTACCCCTTTTAAGAAGTGAAGTTATAGTCATTTGTTCTGAGAATGTCATTTTCGAGCCTGAGACCTGAAAAACAGGCTCAGGGCTTAACAGGTTAAAGACTGGTTAATGGAAGAGACAATGTGAACCGACTTGGACAGTTACAGAAAACCTCGATCAAAGCTGCCATCATTTTAAGTTACGTTGCTGTCGCCGCGGTTCCAGCCATTTCCACAGAAGAATGGACTATTTTTTCTTAGCACAATAAAAAAAAACATTATAAAACCATGTTGAAATCAATGTGTTGTGTCAAACGATTGGTTAATTTAATAGGTTGCCATGTAATAAGCTGGATAATATGCAACGAACTGGTGATAGTGTTGAAAAGATGATCAGCGTAGGGGTCTTAAATCACCCTGAAGGGGTCATTTTCAGCATTATGACCGGCTCACTTACGAATTTATTAATAATAGCACACACATAATCACAAAAGAATAACAACAACTCACCTAATTAAATGTGTTAAATAGGTAATGTGGCGGACATGCAGGTTTTATATTATACTGATATAGTCAATTATTTGATTGCCGTACATTGTAAGACATAATGTTACCATCTTGTATTCTATTATACTATATCAATCTATGTGGATCTTCTGGTAATTGTGAGTCCCTCAGGCTGTGGCAGGCATATACAAGCTGCCAGAAGATCTGCTGTCCCTTCACCTCAAAACACTGTTTCTATTCTGGGGTTAACATAAGGAAGTTTGTTATTTCCTTGGCAATTTACCCAAAGTGGAAATCTCTTAGTGGAGACAACTTTTCACAGAGGAGGAGGAAGTGCATCTCTGTCTCTGCCTCACACATACCCTCTCCTCTCTGGGCAGCCATGTTAGTCTGTGTCTTCGTGTTTCTACTGCCATGTGGTGCGCACTGAGCCTGTATCTGGTCGGAATTACTCTCTGTTCGTAATGTCTGATGCAGAAACTCAACCAATTTATATTCAAATACCAGTTTAGTCTACTTTGGGGTTAAGTGTTATGACTCAATTGTTCTAAATATAGATATCTTTGAATGTTTCATAATTACTTGGGGCTTGGAAATAGGGCCGAACGTTATTTTTTCAACCATGAAAAGCAAAAAGGCTTAATAGAAAGATCCATCTATCTGCGCTCTGTTTGAGTGTTTTGGGCCGCCCAGCTTACACTCCTGCAACCTTATTATTATGGTTGGCTGTGAGTTTAAAAAAAAAGGCTGAGAACCCATGGTTGAATGAACAACATATATCACAAGTCAGTGGGACATTGATTAAACATCCAGAAACCCGATTGAATTTGCCGTGATAGTTACAGATGGATACGTGAAAATAATATAGAGGTGTAGTTCATGTGTGCACAGTACTTGGTTTACATGGCAGCTGGTTTACTACTGCAGGTGTTCGTACAGGAAGTAAAGATGGTGGGCAATAACAAAGTGTGACACAAAAAGTTACTGCAGAACAGATGCTTGAACATACTTCACCTGAGGTTCCAAAGATTCCCCGTCCTCGTCTTAGTATGTTTTAGGAGTAAAGCTACCTTCAGGCAAATAAGATTCCTTTCAAATGTCTTTAAGACAGGCTGTCCACCCTGTAAATTGCGAATGATCAGATTGGATTTGTGTGTCCAGCCTCTCTGCATAGGTTGCTGTGGTAACTACATAGGCTTCAGTAATTAGGTAGCTGCTGGTGATGACGAAGCTTTTCAATGCAGAATAATGGGAAATGGAGCTTTATCATTTCAAAAACAGATTTGGGTTGGCAGTCTGAACAAGGCCTTACACTCTACAGCCACACCAGTGGCCCTAACACTCTAACCCTAACCCATACGTACATGCTCACACACTAAGAAGGTCAACAAGCTAAGGTTAAGCAGGAATTATATTTGCCATTCTCATCATCGTGTAGTTTAGCATGTTTAGCATGTAACATGTGCCACCACATATAGCACTAAACACGTAGTATTGCCAGTGGCGTTTTCTCCCGGAGGCCAAGGGAAGCCAGGCTTCCCCTGTTTTTTTGGATTGTAGTTATAATTTAAATAAATAAATAAAAACACTTTGTTTTGTTTCGATAATTCTCCTCTGCTGTGTGTTGCTGCCGGCCCGTCTCTCCCAAGCCCCCAGGAAGTGCGCCGGAGTCAGATGAGAATATTCGTGCTGGTCAAACGGCGGTACTACACTTCCTTTTGGTTGCTGGGCCCGGAAACACTTTTTCCCATTGACTTACATTGGGAAAGAGTGGTCTGTAACTCGTTGGATAATTTTTTTAAAACTAAATAAACTACCCAGTATGAACGTTTGTATAGCCCTTATTAAAAACATTAGTTCCTCAAGTTGTAAACATTTGCTAATAACGTTATTCTGAGAGTTATTTCCCTCGGCATTATGAACGCGCATCTAACCCACGGGACCGCGCCGCCCGGCACGTTCATGTTACGTGTTCAGTACTACATGAGTTTCTCTTTACCCATGGATGCACAATAACAACGGACCATATCGCCTTACTGCCCACGGAGCTGTAATAATGGATATATTGCACATGTTTGCTGTAATTCATCATTTGTAAAATATTATACTACATGGGCTGTATGATGTAAATCTTGTACCGTAAATGTTGTATTAAATAAAGTTAATATTACCGACGTAGATTAACGTTCCTGTAGCTTCTTATTGTACTTGCAATTGTTTTAGTTACTTGTGGGCTACTTAACATGAATAATCATAGTTACTATCCTTTTACTCCATCACATTTCAAAAAGAAATAGGCTATTGTTATTTTAACTCCACCACAGTAATCCATCATCAGCTTTACTTTTTAGATAACGTTTTAACTCACAATTGATCATAACAGGCTTCAACATATAGGCTACATTTTTATATATTACAAAATGGTTTCATGTACACAAGTACACACAAGTATCATGCTAAATGAAGCTCTGTTGCTTGGATATCACTAGATCCTGATGTCAGCGTAATATAAAAGTACATAACGATTGATGTGTAACTTAGCATCATTTACTAGCTAGCCGCTAGCTGCTAACTGCCGCCTCGTTAATATAAATCCAGTACCATGCTGTCATGAACGTGCGGTGCTGTTACGTGTACGCAAATTCACGTGCTTAATGTGAACGAGCCTTTTGGGCGGCGTGGTTAAAGTTGCGCATGCTCTATGAGCGCACATACGGGTACTTCTCAGGCATGCCGGGTAATCTGTGACGTTTCGCTCTCTCAAAAGTTGGGCCATTTTGTCATCATGCGCTATTGAGCAACTCACGCTGTATCCAGTTCTTATTATACATCCATGGTCTCTCCCCCATTCTCATTGAGTATTTTACAAAGAGTGAAACAAACAGCGCCCCTCTAGATGTTATGGAGAAACAGTAGATTGCACTCACTGTTGCGAGAGGAGGCTAGCCGAATCTGGCTTCCCTTGGTGAAAGATATTGAGGGATTGACCAATCAGATGAGGCTCACGTGATGCCCCTGCAAATCTGTGATTGGTCAGGGCCATGCCAAGGGAAGCCAGAGGCGGCTGGCTTTCATTGCCTCACAATCCAATCAAATCGCATCAACTTAGTGTTGCAGTGACGCGTCCTAAAATCCGGAAGTAAGCTGCGCTCGGTTTCCCTCATGTTTCCCTCGACAAAAAAGCAACGGGATTTCTCCATAGGATTTAGGAAAATAGCTCGAAATAAGGTCAGTGGAAAACGAACCTGTTAGATAAATGCAATGTCTACCCTACTTTTATAATTTTCGAATCATAAATCTAATCGATAGAAGATAGATAGCGTCACTGCACCACTCTCACCGCCGTTAGAAAGTAGCAAGCAACTGAAGCAAGTGAAATTATGGAGGGTGGAGATTTGGAGTATTTAATCAAAAAATAATTGTACTAAACTTCCGCTACAGCAGCAACAACAAATACAATCTGATGACAGGCCAATGCCCAAACTGGAGCTGTGTACAGCGAGGAACAAAGGAGCGAATCGGACGTAGAACGTTAAAGGTCTCCTGATTTAGTTTGTGAATGAATGCTTATTAGAGTTTGGGCTGGAGAGTGCGTGCGGACCTGTCGGTTAGATAGATAACAGGCGTGTGTAAGTCCTGCATCTGTATGATACAAATGTGTGTAAAATGATACCGGGTGCTGTAATCACTCATCTGGTTACGTTATTACATTGACCACCACACCCCCGACCCAAAAGAAAGGACGTATTATTGGCTTCCCCTAATTTTTTCCCCACGCCACGCTACTGAGTATTGCTGAGGCTGATTGCAATGTCTTTAGTTCTGCATGAATTCGATAACAAACCAAAGTATGAGACACATTGATATTTGACTTGATGATGGCACTGAAATCTAAGGGCATCATCAACGTTGTAATAAGTAAACTTTATGGAATTTCATAACAAATATTTTGATAATCCATACCGCAGAGCCCTGCCGATGACGTGGCTAAAGACAACATCAGTCCATGTGCTATTTTTTTTATTTTTAAGAATTATAAATGATAAGGGTTCATTGCACCACCAACATTGTGACATTGCAAGTGTTTGCTACATTGTCATTACTGAAAAGCAGAACCAACAGCTTGTAAATGGTACTGAGTGAGGTAGAAAGTGAATGAGTGTGTGAGGGAGCGAGGTGTATGCTGTAGGAGGCTCAGCAGGCGCTCAGCAGGCTTCCATCAACAGGTGTACCAAGGGAGGCGAGAAGATCCACCCCGCTGTGTGTGTGAGTGTGTGTTAGTGTGTGTGTGCGCTGTGCACCCATACACCTGTAGTGCATTAGAGCTGTCCACACGTTTGTGAGTACATTACATTACATGTCACTTGTTAGACGCTTTTATCCAAAACAACTTATATACATTTAATACTGTGGACAGTCCCCACAAGAGCGATCTGGGGTGAAGTATCTTCCCCAGGGACACAGCGGCATGCTGACTGCAGCGGGATTTCAACCAGTGTCCCCCTGATCCGAACTAACGCACTGAGCGACAACTTCCCCTTATCTATACCTGTGTTTGGCAAAATAAATAATGATAGTAATAATACAATAATACAAATAAAAAGTCATTGTGTCTTGCATTGACTGTTTATTGTAATATCTGAAACTGTATCGAAAACCTTTCCAGTGTTTCCCTTTTTCAAATTTAAACATGGGCAATTAGCTTTTAAACTCGGTGAGGTGGGAAATTGCTAACACGAGGGGGTGCCTTTGCAAAACAAACTCGTGTTTTTCTCATTAAATAAAAAAAATCCTTACAACAAAGATGCTTAAATGCCTGTTAGAATACATATAATTAATTCTACCCGATCCGAGTCCACCTGAAGCTGAACTGCCCAGCCTCCTGAAATAAAGACATGTTTTTTCCCCCCCTCTTACGTGATTAAACGGGTTAGAGGTCACAGTATTAAATGAAATGAGCCGGGAGAAATGGGCATCCAGCATCGTTTTGCTAAATCATGTGCTAGTAATCCCATAATCAGTTCTATCGTGAGAGTGGACAAATGTTTACTTCGCCTGGGTTATAAAAAAAAAAAACTGCAGAGCATCAAGCAAGCCAATTATCTGGCTTTCCATAGAGATGTGAGGCTCCTGCCGTTTCCATCTTCAGTACAAAATCGTTATATTCCATCCAGACAGACATGGGGGATGCAGCCAGAAATGTAGTGATGCCAGCACCACAATGCTGATTCAAGATTACAGAGGGACTTGCTGATGAATACATTCTCAAACAGCGCTCGGAAGAGAACAAATCTGTACTTACTAAATTAAATATTGAGTCATATGTGACTTGTGTTTGGCCGCTGCATGGTATTGGACACTCGTACTGCAGTCCATTTCCTTCCAATCGTCATTGGATGAGAGGTTGTTCATCACTTCACGGCAGCAAACGGCTGCATTTCAGTTGCAATCAAGGAAATGCCAATCCTTGTAAACTGGACTGTAGTGCAGGGTAACACGTGAATTCACTTCATCCAGCTTGCAAATCCGAACATAAATCTAGATAACAGATATTATCAAAACCAGCATTTGTGACATTAAGTGTGGCCAATTCTGGACAAAAATCCCCATTTCCACACATGATTTAAAACAGTTTGGTGCATTGCACTTGTTCGATATAATGCATACATAGGAGCTACTCCGCAGCTGTAAATGAACACTCATTGCAATTTAATGGTGAAGCATCCATCCTGCTTAAAGTGTTGACAATGCATTACATTGTTTTTTTCCATCTGTCATTTGGGATAATTCCAGTTCATCAACAAGCAGCTGTAGCTTTGTTTGAATAACATAGTGTTAGAAATGTAGTCACGTACCGTAAGCTTTAATATATACCCTGTCATCCCATCATCCCCTCTTGTGCTGCTTGCATCTTTACACATTTTCATGCAGTTTGTTTAAAGGTCAATTTGTGCGATTGTGAGATATTAAAGATATATTTTTTGGCAAGAATGCATAGACAGTTTTGTGACTTGAAGTCGTTGTTTCAATCCTGGAAAAGGCCCCATATGTTACAGGCCGGCTTGCAACAAATATGGGAGACCCGACAATGTAACAACAAACATTTATTAACAATATAACAAACTTAACAAACCCTAAAACAAACGTGAAAGTCAGTAACCAGTAATGTATGGGTGTGTGAAAGTGTGCATCACATATAACAGAAGCTGAGCAAAGGAAGAGTCTAAGACACTGTGGGATGGTATTGGATCCAAGCCTCTCAGGTGTGGTTTATCAGGCTGATGAAAATGTCACCTGAAATACAAATTGAGAGCCAGCAACTAGAGAACACACACAGTCAGTCATTTTCCACTACAGAAAATAATCTGTTTTGTTATTATACGGCACATATGATGTTAAAACGTAAAAACAAGGCCATTGTGTGGTTTTTACCAAACAGACGGAAAGTAAACTAAAGTTGCAGTACTGATGAGTGATCCTTTTTCTGTTTCCTGTGCTGCCTCCGAGATGTAGTCAGAGACAAGGACCATTGTGTTGGCTATTATTATTTCTAGTCTTTTTTTAAGATATTCTACAAAATAATATTTAAAAACATAAAAAAAATAATTATAATTTAAATATTTGTTTAGTTATATTTTTCATTAGTTTTACCAAAATAACTTGATTTAAATGTATTTAAAATAACATTTCCAAACAAGCAACAACAACTTCCTGTCAACAGCGTAAACTCACCTTCAAAATAAAAGCATGCCAAATTACATTTAAGACATATATACAACTTCAACGAAAGTAACAAACACAATGCAATATCCTTTTCAATTTCAAAAAACACAAATTCGGTTATTTACAGGTGTTGTTTTGTGTGGTAGAGGGTCGCTGTCATTGATGCATTTTGCACCCCGGGCTGTTGCATCACAGCGTATATTCTACTGAAGTATACACTGTGATGTAATAACTCTTTTTTTTCGGGCGGGGGTGGGGGTCAGAGGGCCTAGGTCTAAAAGTCACGGCTCGCCACTGCTAAATACAAAGTAACCAATTACAGTAAACATGAAGCCATTTCATCGTTAGATCACATATCATCTAGCTGAAGCTTTTATACAAAGCAACTTACAATAAGTGCAATAAACAACAAACATACAAACTCAGAACAGCAAGAAAAATGCAGATACTCCTTAAAGGTAGGGTAGGTAATTTTGGAGAAACCAGCTCGAGTGCACTATAATTTGAAAATACCCCTCCTCCAACACACACGAACGCGCACATGACCAATGAGGGCAAGAGATAAGTTGTGTGCACAGATGGAAGGCTGACAGGCAGGTAGGCCATCCAGTTATGTTAGCCGGGCCGGCTTTTTACAGCGCTACGGCTTCCACAGATGACATTTGATTATGTATTTATTGTCAAAGCATTTAATGTATTCATTGCTATCGGGATGTTAAGAGCATTCCATGGAATATAACAAAAAGTGTTTCTGAAATAAATGACATACCCCACCTTTAAGTAAGCCAAACCATTAGCTTAAAATTGGCTAAACCTTGTAAGTCCTACATCTTTTTTATGTCAGGTTTAATGACCAAGCCAAACAGCCAGGTTTTCGGTTTTCTATGGAATATATGTAGACCTTCTGCTGTCCTGATGGGGAGCTAATTCCACCAGTTTGGAGCCAGGATAGCAAGCAGCCATGTTTTGTTGAGGGGAACCATGGTCCAACTCCCAGTGTGGGAGAAGCGAGCCGATTGGCTGATGTAGAGCGAAGTTCACGTGCTGGAGTGTTTGGTTTAACCATTTCCTGGATGTAGGAAGGACCAGATCCCTTAACAGCGCGGTAAGCCATTACCAGTGTCTTGAAGCAGATTCTTGCAGCCAGTGAAGGAAGCGGAGGAACAGTTGGATAACTTAGGGAGGTTGTAGACCAGTCGGGCTGATGCATTCTGGGTAAGCTGCAGAGGTCAGCGACTCTGGCAGGTAGTCTAGCAAGGAGGGAGCGAACTTGTTCTTGGGACAGTTTTGTTGACTGACGGTCTTGGAGAAATATACTTAAAAACCAAGCTGTTAGCAATTTGAATAGGAATTCATTTCAGTGAATGTTTTCAATCGGATAGGAGTTTTTGTTTGATTAAAGCTTGGTCCAAATCAGGGGTGCCCAACCAGTCGATCGCGAGATGTGTCTAAAAATAGAACAACAATATTCTGTTTTATCGTTAATGTCCTATAACATAATCTTCCTGTGCCAGAATAATGCACTTGAACGCATCAAAGCTTTGTGATTGGCCGGCGTGACCTCATGTGTGTTGCTGGTGGGCAGTGGGCACTATTTCGCTGACGTTGTCCGTGTCAACAGGAGTGACAGTCCGCACACACACAAGACCGCAATTATGGCAGAAGCAAAAAAGCCCAAAATATATAATTTTCACTCCGAGTGGGAGGATGATTATTTTTGTATCTATTCCAAAGTCCATCTGTCTCATCTGCAATGCGAGCGTGGCTTTATCGAAGAAGGGTAATTTAGGAGCGGCATTTCAAAACAGTGCACAAACGCTACGAGACGGTGTAGGTACCATATCTGCACGGCCTATACCAGATTAGCACGGGGTCCGTTACGCTTACTAACGGCCCGTCCACACAGCGGCGTGCGTTGAAGCTTCCAACGCTTCTGCCCATTCACTTTGAATGGGGTGACGTCACTTTTAGCCGAACTGCATCGTGGGAAGCGACGTGGAGCGTTGCTGGCGGCAAAAGTTGAGCAATGTTCAACTTTTGACGCCTCGGCAGAAGCGTCAGCCAATCGAATCATATGCCAGTACAAGCTCTATCCAATCAAACCGCTGCTTGTGTGTCAGGGGCGGGAGATTCATGTGATTGGTTGTTGGTCGAGTGTCAGACACGCCCGCCGGCAAGCGTCAACGCACGCCGCTGTGTGGACGGGCCGTAATGACGTCACGCATTGGCTGTACGGCAACCCAAGAGGACATTTTACACGGCCAAATTCCGCAAAGAATATTAAAAAATAACAATCGACAGTGAATGTATGTTAGTGGAACTGTGTCAGGAAAGTGAAGTGATAATTAAGTAATGTTATTGAAGAACTGAAATGCATAAAATTGAAAGTTAATATCATATCCCTCCGAAATATGGTCGTAGACTTTACTGATGATTTATAATTTATTGGGGGGTGCTACTGTAACATTTAAACATACACTTTATTCTTTACTTTCTCCGTCTCTATGATATCAGATACCGGCATGTTGTTTCCATAGCAACTTCCTGTCAACAGCTCCTGTTTCACCTGCTTAATACAGTTATCATCACTGCTACTGTGGTCACATCAGGGACCCGTAACATTTACAATAGTTGAGATGTGAAGGGGGTTATGTTTTTTTGTCTGTGTTCTGGGTTCCTGCAGTTTTTTGAACAGACAGTACATACGTTCAGAGCAGGGCTCTCGACTAACTTTTTTCACCATCCTCCCGGAACCGTCCCGAAATACAATCCAAGCCGTCCCGAAATTAATGTGGACCGTCCCGAATTTAAAATGTTAGTTTTTCTACATTATCATTAGTTAAAATCATTCAAAGTGACCTTTAACATAAATAAAACATCATACAAATCATTAGATGATAATTCATCAACCTTTTTATTTGAGTAAATCATTCAATCACATAAACAAGGCCAAATATATTTAAACACACACATAAACGAGAAAATTACTCTAATATTTAATCCAATCAAGTCCCATCCAATTAACAAAAAAATCCAACACTCTGTCCTGAAGACAGAACCCAGAGTAACCACTAACCAGGATGACAGTCTGTAACACAGTCAGGAGACCTTTACAAACGGCCCCGCCCCCTCGCATACAGACGGGAGAGAGAGATCTCGTCTGGATTGGAAAGCTCGAAAATACATCATAGACGCATGTTGTAGTCTTATTGCATATTAGAAACGGAGTTGGCGAAACTAAAACTGCGATATAATGTGTATGTAGCAATAATACATATGACATATATTTTTTAAATGTCCCCAGTACCGACAAAAAGTCTGATAACGTCGGAGCTTAACGTTACCACTGTCTTTAATAATTCCGGCCCGGGGTCCGTTTAATACCGGGGCTCGGTACCCATCCCTACATGGGGAGAGGCGCAGCATATTGCTAAGGACTAAATACGATGGAGGGTTCTCTTCTCAGCCTTATTACCCATAGGGGAAGAAGAGGAGTAAGTAAATAAAGAGGCCGGCGCTCCAGGGTCTGGTTCTGCTGTGCGTTTTTGTGATTAACGGTAAAACATTTCAGAATTCCTCCACGGGATGCCATTGTACATCACTCAACCCGCGAAATACACACACTCAGTACATAGCTAGACCCGCAAATTTGCGGGCCAGGAATTCGCGGGCACAGCCAGCTGTGTGGCTGGCTGACAGCCAGCGGCACAGCTGTAGCCACGTACAGTGTGTGTGTGTGTGTGTGTGTGTGTGTGTGTGTGTGTGTGTGTGTGTGTGTGTGTGTGTGTGTGTGTATTTCGCGGGTTGCTAAATGTTTTGGGCGTGTGTTTATGTTGACAAGGAGGTTTAATAACTGTGCTACACAAAACGTGCAGTCGGTTTCATTTTCATTTTCAGCGCCGTTTGTAGTAGAGTTAGCAGGGTATTTTTATTTTAACTCTCGTCCCAAATTCGTCCCAAAATTATTTGTTATCCTCCCCGACACTATTTTTTTCGACGACGGGACGTCCTTAAGCTCGAGCCCTGGTTCAGAGGATGAACGTGTGTACTGTCTGTGGGAGTTTACGCTGTTGACAGGAAGTTGTTGTTGCTATGGCAACACCAGATACCATTTTGGAGGGATATGATACATATTAACTTTCAATTTTATACATTTCAGTTCTTCAATAACATTACTTAATTAACACTTCACTTTCCTGACACAGTTCCACTAACATACATTCACACTCATGTCAAAATTCTTCCCAAAGGTCAAGGAATACCATGATCATAACACCAGAGGGAGCTCCACAAATCATGTGAAACCCAGATTTGGCACAAAAAAGGGGGAATACACGTTTCGCAAGTATGCCACATCAAGGTGGAACGCTCTTCCCACAACTGTAAAGGAAAGTAAAACTATACTTACCTTCAAAACCTCTCTTAAAGAGCACCTTCGGGGGAGAGGCATTGCAAAACTGGCCCCGGTAATGGTACAAATCTCAACCTGTCGTTCAATGGACAGCTTCCCCCCCCATCTATGTATATACTCACATTTTAGACTCTGTTACTAACTGTATATCTGTAGACTTGGTATGTCTTAAATGTCCGGTTAGGATGTATTAGAACGAAATCTAAAATGAAAATTGTAAATAAGCAATCTGTATGTAAAAAACCACCTGTATGTAAATTGTAAATAAGCAATCTGTATGTAAAAAAACACCTGTATGTAAATTGTAAATAAGCCATCTGTATGTCAAATATGTCTTATATGTCTTAAATGACATGATGAATTGGAAATGGGGGACCCTGATGTAAACAAGACGAAAGTCTTTCTCTGGTCTGCATCCCCTTAACAATTGTATGTTTTGAGCTGTACTGTACTGTACCCAATATACAAGCTGTTAATAAACTTTTCAATCAATCAATCACTGTCGATTGTTATTTTTTAATATTCTTTGCGGAATTTGGCCGTGTAAAATGTCCTCTTGGGTTGCCGTACAGCCAATGTGTGACGTCATTAGTAAGCGTAACGGACCCCGTGCTAATCTGGTAGGCCGTGCAGATATGGGCTGCTTCTCAGGTCGATTAAATGAAATCCTTGCTTCCCTCACTTGCGTCGTTTCCCTGCGTTTAGTCCCTCCCACCAGGGAAGCATGGAGGGACGCAAGGAAACCACGAGAAGCAGGGACATGAGTTTTAAGAGCAATGGGACGTCCTTTCCTCCGGAGCGTCACGTGAAGCGACGTCCGTTTGTGATGACGCTGCACAGCTGATCGTCTGACAGCAGCTCTGTCCCCGTTATTTCCACACACACCCCCGCCTCTGTTAGTACACATTTACTGACACAAACATTTGTATCATCTGTTGTAGATCCCAATAAATAAAATAAAATAAGAACTCATTCTCAAAAAAGATAAACGCCATTCTTAAAATGTATAAACGAACAATAGTTTGATTAATATTGATTAGAGTGCACAAAATAAATAAAATAATTGAGAGAAGAAAAAGAGATATGTTATCTATCAAAACCCAGTTAGATTAACATTCATTGGATTGCACACTTTGTTTGTTTGTTTGTTTGTGTGGAGCACATTAACATTTTAATAGCACTTAATGACTGACTGAATGGAAATGACAATAAATGTAAAACGAAAAAAGCATCATGAAAATGTTTCCAACAAATGAATAAAATGATTTTTGACCACTTTGTTGTTCAGATATATCACATATTTGTAACTAAATGAAACAGGAATTGAAGCAAAACACGGTATAAACTGAGGAGTGACTCCCGTGAGGTTCATGTGTTTTCTTCACTCCGCTGGGAAACGGCTCTCATGTCAAGAAGCATGAGATCAGTGCATGCACTGCATCGTCCAATCAGTGAGCGATACACAGTAAGGGGGCGGGGCGAGTATCTGAGGATTTCATCGGAGGATGGTCTGGTGGTTCCTCGGTTATCGCTCCTCCATGATCGCTCCTCGCTCCTCGCTCCTCGATCCTCGGTCCTCCGGCAGAAATAAGAGCCATGGGACGGTACTCAAGATGGCGCAGGCAAATCAACTTCCGGTGAGACCGAGGACTGAGGAGCGAGGAAATGAAAATAGTCCAGCTGAGAAGCAGCCCTAGTACCTACACCGGAATTCCCTCCTAATTCTGCCCTACGCTCCAAAAGGGGAGGGACCTGAAAGGACAGCTAAATGCACAGCAGTCCATTTTCACCAGGCCTAACAACAACGACGCGCTTTTGGGGGACAGTAAAAATAACAGAAGCATTTCAACAGGTTTTTGATACAATAAAAACTCAAGTTGGATACCGTTATTAATCAGCTGTAAGTTTGAGTTTGTTTGAACTTATTCATTATAATTATTGTACAAAATGGTATAAGAATGCAAACTTAAATTGATTATAGTCTATTATCAATTCAGGTTAAGAAACTAGTGTTGCTTGCATCCTATTTTAAAGGCATTTATTTTTATAATCTACTAAAATTCAACAAAAAAAGGGTTTGATTCTATTAATTTTGTCTTTTTTATTGCACTTTGGCAGCAGATTCCTGTGTAGCTTCAGATCTCAGTTGTCTTATTAGTAAGCCTCATTTATACTTTTGTAGCAACAATATCTGTATATAATGGCAAAGAAAGGGTTCAGAGTCTTTTCTTTTTTCCTGTGTCATATGTGGCAGCACTGTTCAATGTTTCTTGAATACATTACCCACTGTAGTATGTGACGTGTGAATAAACTCCAAATCAACACTGTTGTGTGACTTCAGTTAACCCTCTGGAGTCTAAGGGTATTTTCTCGATTTTTTCTTAAATCACCTTTTAAATGTATTTCCTCTAACATGGCACCCCATGTGTTACATATCAAAATGTTCAGGACAATCTCTGGTATTGCTATATATGCATATTACTCACCTTAGAGCACTGTTTGATGAGATAAGTAGCTCAAAAGCTTAAAATGTGACATCTGATTTTCGGAAAATCTTCAAAACTTTTGTGAAAACACAAATTTACTCATGTGATCGAATTGTTATGGTGTTTTAAATTTGGTTGCCAAAGTCCTAGGATCACAAAAGCAGTGAAATATTTGAATTACACTGTATATAAATGTGTTATTCATGTCTAAAATGAAAAAAATTAAATTCGAATTTTGAGTAAAATAGATGTTTATCACTCTACTTTCCCCACAGCAGGGACTGAGATACATTAGGACTGAATAATGACTTCATATTACATACCAAGGTTCATGTGATGTGTACAAATACAAATTGAGAATTCAACCTTTTTTTTCAACCAACAATTTATTATAAATATGTTTTTTTCAACCAACTATTTATATAAATATAAGAAACTGGAAAATCTAACTATTTACAATATTGAACATCAGAACTTTCAACCAACTATCCATTATAAATGTCAAGACAGTGTCAAGGTCTTTGTCTGTCTTCCAAGACAGTGGGTCTGGCTGCTGTGAAGATGGGGGTGATGGTGCATGGGCTGCTGTGTAGGTGGGGGGTACAAGTGCTATACGAGACCTCCTTGCTGGCTGGGTTGAAGGTGATGGCTGTGGTGGAGCCTTTGTGCTGAGGTGTATCTTGACCTGGTGGCAGCCGCAGATGGAGGTGGAGGCAGCTGTAGTGATGCTGGTCTGCTGGTCCTTGGTGGTGATGGCTCTGGTGAAGGCCCTTGAGCCACGGTAGATCTTGACCTGGGGGCAGGCACAGATGGATGTTCTGGCTGCTGGATAAAAGCCGCCTGTGGGCCACTAGGCCCAGGCAGCTGTGAAACATCTCTGTAAAACAAATTAAAATGTAGGACAATAATTACAACTAATTTCATTGAAATAAAGTTCAAGTAAAATGTTGCTCAAGCACAAATAACAATGCACACATAAAAAGAATGTTTGGGAGGTTGGAGAAGGAGTCACACATACGCACACACACACACACACACAAACACACACACACACACACACACACACACACACACACACACACACACACACACACACACACACACACACACACACACACACACACACACAGGTATTTCCAGTTACTTTACATTCAGTATAAAATCACAGACACACATATACATAGGCTACATCTGATTACAAAGTCTCATCTGTACAGGACGGTAACATAATAACAGGCACACATATAAATACATCTATGACAAAGTCTCATCTGTACAGAACAGTATGATAAAATAATCGATGGCAAAAACATGTCACTGTAAATGTCTCCGTTGTGGGACGAATAAATGATTAATGTAATCCTCTACACATGTAATCTCACTTTTACACACCAAAATAACGTTAACACAGAGTAAACGTTTGCTAATGGAGTCTATTTTGTCCAATAAAAAGTTCATGACTATCGATACAAAATATATATCAATAAACCTATTGTTCATTTTCGCGGTATTCCCCACACATTGCCAGTACACTATTACTGTAATATTTACACTTACCCATGTCCAAATGGATCCTTGTTGTTGTCTTTGTGTTCTTCTTCTTCAGAAGAGTCGAAGACTTCAGGTTCTGAGGCTCTATCTTCACTGCTGCTAGCGAAATAAATCTCTAGCGAAGTCGGCAACGGCAACGTTTTTTTTAGCCATTTTCTCTGTCTCTCTCTCTCTCCTCACAGACGTAAACTGATGGGAGACACGTGGTTTACATTTTCTTTACTTGGTGGGTAGGTCCTTAGTGATTTCTCGATGTCCATTGGTCATTTCAGACCATCATGGCTGCCGGCCGAGAATTCCTTGACGGACACACGAATCCACCAATCCCACACAGTGTAAAGTCAAGCTGCTTTGAGTGGCCATATTGGCTGCTGTGCCCTGGGCTGCTTCTCAGGTCGATTAAATGAAATCCTTGCTTCCCTCACTTGCGTCGTTTCCCTGCGTTTAGTCCCTCCCACCAGGGAAGCATGGAGGGACGCAAGGAAACCACGAGAAGCAGGGAAATGAGTTTTAAGAGCAATGGGACGTCCTTTCCTCCGGAGCGTCACGTGAAGCGACGTCCGTTTGTGATGACGGTGCACAGCTGATCGTCTGACAGCAGCCAGCTCTGTCCCCGTTATTTCCACACACACCCCCGCCTCTGTTAGTGCACATTTACTGACACAAACATTTGTATCATCTGTTGTAGATCCCAATAAATAAAATAAAATAAGAACTCATTCTCAAAAAAGATAACGCCATTCTTAAAATGTATAAACGAACAATAGTTTGATTAATATTGATTAGAGTGCACAAAAGAAATAAAATAATTGAGAGAAGAAAAAGAGATATGTTATCTATCAAAACCCAGTTAGATTAACATTCATTGGATTGCACACTTTGTGTGTTTGTGTGGATATGTAGCACATTAACATTTTAATAGCACTTAATGACTGACTGAATGGAAATGACAATAAATGAAAATGTAAAACGAAAAAAGCGAAATTAAAATAGTTAATAGCCCTGGGCTGCTTCTCAGGTCGACTATTTTAATTTCCTCGCTCCTCGGTCCTCGGTCTCACCGGAAGTTGATTTGCCTGCGCCATCTTGAGTACCGTCCCATGGCTCTTATTTCTGCCGGAGGACCGAGGAGCGAGGAGCGAGGAGCGATAATGGAGGAGCGATAATCGAGGAACCACCAGACCATCCTCCGATGAAATCCTCAGATACTCGCCCCGCCCCCTTACTGTGTATCTCTCACTGATTGGACGATGCAGTGCATGCACTGATCTCATGCTTCTTGACATGAGAGCCGTTTTCCAGTGGAGTGAAGAAAATACATGAACCTCACGGGAGTCACTCCTCAGTTTATACCGTGTTTTGTTTCAATTCCTGTTTCATTTAGTTACAAATATGTGATATATCTGAACAACAAAGTGGTCAAAAATCATTTTATTCATTTGTTGGAAACATTTTCATGATCGCTTTTTTCGTTTTACATTTATTGTCATTTCCATTCAGTCAGTCATTAAGTGCTATTAAAATGTTAATGTGCTCCACACAAACAAACAAACAAACAAACAAACAAAGTGTGCAATCCAATGAATGTTAATCTAACTGGGTTTTGATAGATAACATATCTCTTTTTCTTCTCTCAATTATTGTATTTATTTTGTGTACTCTAATCAATATTAATCAAACTATTGTTCGTTTATACATTTTAAGAATGGCGTTTATCTTTTTTGAGAATGAGTTCTTATTTTATTTTATTTATTGGGATCTACAACAGATGATACAAATGTTTGTGTCAGTAAATGTGTACTAACAGAGGCGGGGGTGTGTGTGGAAATAACGGGGACAGAGCTGGCTGCTGTCAGACGATCAGCTGTGCAGCGTCATCACAAACAGACGTCGCTTCACGTGACGCTCCGGAGGAAAGGACGTCCCATTGCTCTTAAAACTCATGTCCCTGCTTCTCGTGGTTTCCTTGCGTCCCTCCATGCTTCCCTGGTGGGAGGGACTAAACGCAGGGAAACGACGCAAGTGAGGGAAGCAAGGATTTCATTTAATCGACCTGAGAAGCAGCCCTGGTTACAGTCTCCCATGAGATACCGCTGGAAAGCTACTCTTCCAGCGATTCCGCGGATATCTGAATCATATTTCTACTCTTTATAATCGAAAATATATGATTAATTACGGAAAATTATGCGCACCTGGACGCGCCGGCGCGTCCACCGAGGGTTACTTGTATGTGTGTAGATTAGAAAGAGGTAAGATAAAGGATCTGCAGTATTTTATGAAGTATTAATCGTACAAAGGTCAGTTTTATACAAGTAGAAGTGTGTATTTACCTGGTAGTAGGCTGTCAGTAATGGCTACGCCTCTCTATTTGGACTGGTAGATCTCGGCAGACTGGCAACTTTAAAAGTAGCTCTCGGTTCAAAAAAGGTTGGGCACCCCTGGTCTAAATGCTGGAATGGCATGGCTAGTTAAACAGAATAAACTAGATTATTCCAGTTCCACAACCAGGATACATGTTAGGTGTGTGAAAGCATTCACGTTCTGACTAATCTATTCTCAACCTGAATTTCATTTGTGTTCCAATTTGTTCTAACAGGAGGCTCTTCTTTGTTGCAATTCAAATGTGCAGTTTAAGTCGCTTTCATCTCGCAGCTCGTGGAGGGGGATCTTTTTAATTTGATGGTTGTTCAGTATGATGAAAGACTGGAGGCCAGCGTCAACAATTCATAAAATCAATTAATCTTTTTTACATTTCAAATAAAATTGGCCGCATACTGAAATAATTAAGGAAAATAAATGATGTGGATAGAAACAGAGTTTGCACACACTGTTTTAATAAGCTAATATCATTTTGTTTTGTAGAGATTGTGTTAAAATAATTAATTCGAAGTGAGTAAGTTCTCTAAAGGCTGAAGAAGTTTATTAAATGGAGCAAGCATTGATATATGTGTGTGTTTGTGTGCCAAATGCAATGTAAGCTGAATTGAAGAATTGAGTTTAATGCCGAAATGACTTGTTATATGCTTATTCATATCCCTTGTTGATCTTTTCAGTTTTAGCAAAGCAATCAATGTGCGGTCGAGCGGCTCCTGGCTCCATAGATTCCCGATGTGTAATGCGAAAACAGAAATGTTGCAGTATGACTTATTTTTCATGCTGTTCAAATAACACTTACTCCTCTTGAGATATGGAATCCGTGGGAGCATCACTTCCTCTACAATCTCACTCTCACACAGCATGAGAAGGAACAGATACGTTGGCACTGTGCTAATGTTGATGTCCTTTGCTCAAATACAAACAATCAAGTAAAACATTTTGCAGATTGTACTTCAGATTCTGGTTATGACTCAGCTACTGTTCTTATATTTCACAATGGCTTAAATCAATGTGCATAATTAGTGTGATGGTTGCAAATTGCGAGCTTCTGATACCACTTATAACCTTTCCAAAAGAGGGTCGCAGAGAAAATGTTTTAACACATTTTGATGAAGCATTGTGTTATCAGCCCTTGCCTTCATGTATTGTTCAATTAAATTAGACACATATAGGGAATTACTTGTCACGTGGTAACTATTGCTTGTGTATGATTGTTTTGGATTTTATCTTTGAACTCTGTATTCTGTTCAGCCTAAATTGAGAAATATGTCTAGAAAATCAAGTACAACCTGGTTCATTTGGAAATGAAGTATTTAAAAGGTTGCTAAACATTAGCTAACATGTATTCATTTGAGAAACCTTTTCAGGCAAATTCAGCCCAGATTATAAAGTATCCCTTCTCTACTCTACAGAGTTATTTTTACTTCGATTATCTTCCAGAAAATTCTCAGGCTGTAAACATTGAACTTTTACAATTGTTCTGTTTTTCTGAAACTCAGACATATTCTGATTGGAGAACTTTGTCTGACTCAAGACTTGATTGGATTGATCACAAGGTATTAAAGTCTGAACAGTGTGGCTGTATTAGTATTTCTACTACACAGCGTTTTTGGTCTCCTTCATTTGTAGATTGAAAAAAAAAGTGGTCAATTTCTCCCGGAGTCTATGTCCTAACCAATTCTAAGCTTTTTTTAAACTGAATTCCAGCCATGCGCATTTAGATTACATTCATCAATTTACCGTGATCAAAGATAGCAACCTTGCTTTCATAAACTTGTCATGACTGCGTTTAGTTTGATTATACCACCAGAGAAATGGTGGTGGCATTAGAAAGTGCATCACATAGATCCAGCTCTGTACTCCTTAGAGAATAGAAAGTCTCGAGCTATGGTTCCTTGTTTTTATCTTTGTTTGGTCCATCTAACTTAAGTTTCTATTTTTCTATGTCTTCCTCTTTAGTGTCAGCCAGTGACTGTGACTCCGAGGAGAACGCAGAGTTGACCTACTACACCCTGAGTCCAGACTTCACCATCTCCCCCCATGGGACCATCTTCCCTGCGGGGCCTCTGGACTTCGAGAGGCCCAACCACCTGTACGAGTTCGTAGTGATGGCGATCGACAAGGGGGAGGTTCCTCGCACCGGTACAACCACCGTACGGATTCGAATGGTAAACGTCAACGATGAGGCGCCTGAGTTCTCCCAACATATGTAAGTGAAAGCCGGGCTTCTACATTTCTGATTGTCATCTGATTACCATCATTCATTCTGAAAAGCAGTTTTGATGGTATGCAATGAAATTAAGGTTTATTTATAACCTCCCATTACTGTAAGAATCCTCTGTGCTAGTGAGGGTGAGCAGGAGAGGCTGATAAAAATACAGCACCGTGTTCCTCAGAAGAACCTCACACCACAATGCCCTGGATTCTCTGTTCTGGAAAGCATTTTTACAGGCAAATAATCTGGGTCAGTCTCTCGAAATAAAATTATTTTGGGTGCCAGGATGATTCATATATATTATCCTGCAGACATTTCCAGTGCATATGTGACCTGCTCTGTCAATCAGTCGGATTTCACAACGGCGCATTCTGAGATAATGGTGGATTTGAAAAACGTGTGTTTTGGTAATTTGAGGGTTTTGGTTTTCTAAATCAAGTCTTGGTTTCTTAGAATGTCAAACTTGTATTGCCCTATTCAGACGATAAATACATTTTTAAAGACAGGCTGTTAACTTTAGCGATCATCGTCTTCTCTCAATCTGATCAGCATTGCTTCCCCATCCCTCCCTACACTTCTGTAAAATAATGAGTGAAAGGCTGACAATGCCACGGCAAGGGGCTACAAACTTCCCGCTGCACTTTCCCTCATCCGAGTAAAATAAACATCCACCTTCCTCAATGCTCAGGCTTAAAATCGGTACAATAGATGGATCTCCACCAACAATAAGCTGCTGACTGTTCCGGGTCGATGTGACTGATTTTGATAGACCAGGTCACATTTTTAACATACAAGGCACTCTAGTCCGAAGAGAAACCCACATTAGTTCAATTTCAGCCGTCAGCTGCCAAAAGTATTTTGTCAGGACCTTGGAGAAAATGTGTAGTTATTTTATATGTGTTCTTCTGTCCTGTTGATCAAATTGACTTGTGGTTGCTCCATCTATCTAACTCTGTCTTCATCTTGACCCAATTTAGGAGGCCAATGCATGCAAGGTCTGAAGAGAAATAGGTTAAAGATAGTAAACTGAAGAATAGTAGAGAGAGACAGAGCTTTATCAGGTCAGCTCCTCACAGCTGCTTCCCGAATCAACGCTACAGCTGCCGCTACTCACAATTCCAGTCCACAATTCCCCCCCCCCCCTACAGTGCTGCTATGGCGCCTGCATCTTTTAATTGGTTGATTTTCTGGCAGAGAGCTGGGCAGATTGGTAAGGCAGGGTCAATCAGCCGTTCCCACCAGCACCCTCAGGAGGCCCCTAGCCCACACTCTGCGTCTGTTCCTGAGTGTGTGATTGTGTGTGTGAGAAGTAATTGAGTAGGTCCCAGCAAAGTGGGGTGTTGGTATGGACAGAGTGATGTAGTTATAAAGTGCATTCATGCGTCATGCATCTCATATGCATGTGTTTGTTGTTTGCAGTGGGACAGGATTTAGTGTGTGTGTGTGTGTGTGTGTGTGTGTGTGTGTGTGTGTGTGTGTGTGTGTGTGTTGGGTTGTATTGATTTCATGTCAGCGAAAGCAAGATAATCAGTCAGTTTTTCTTCCGTAGCACTCAACCCTCTACTGCGGCTCCAAAAAAAACAGTACTGGACAATGATGTGTCATTAGGACACACACACTGGAATGCTCCGACACACACATGCACACACACAGTAATCCATGCAGGCAACGACTCATAAATGCATGTGCACATGCATTTAAATGCACACACAAAAGGGCAGAAACCAATGCAGCACAGCAGTTTGTGTTGATCAAATTGATGAATATTTCTTACTGTGCTGTGATAGCTGGAGTGTGTGTGGGAGGGACTGTGCACGTGTCTGTTGAGTCAATGCATGTGATGAACAGAGCAGAAAGGAGAGGGAGAGGTCATAATGTATTATTATTATTATTATTATTAAATATATCATTATCGAGGCAGAAAATCTGGCCTATTTGTATCGATTTATGGAGTAGGAAGCATGCAATAATGAGTATCCATATGTGTGAATGTGCGTGCTCGCCATTTAAAACTGAATGGTGTTTTATTGAAGTATGTTGGGGTTTATTATTTGAAATCAGTGCAAGGAAGAAAATATGTATATATATATTTTTTTTTTTTCATGTAACCATGAGTTATATATCAGATGTACCTCTTCACTGCATGGCTCTCCCTGGTGAGTGACAGAAAAGCCACCTTTCATCTGTGTGCTGTCACTTAGCTATTATAACCTTTTACTCTACCTACCATCCCTGCTTGTTGTCACAGAAACCGCCCTGGAAGCAGGGGTCTTTCCATAGGAGAAAAAGCATGAGCCTATACTGTGCTCTGCCAGAGAAGACAATATGGTGCAGTGCCTTGCTGGATGCACTTAAATGCAGAAATTATAACATGCTCTTTAGATAGTCACTTTACAACTTTAAATGCGCCCTAAGTGGCTTTTAAAGAGCAACTTGCAGGTTAGAGCCCCCAGTGAATAAATCTGTAGGAAAATTATGTATACACTAGATTTTCATAAACATATACATAACTATACACTACAGTGACATCTGGCGTCGTTTTTGTAAGACATTTTTACTTCCGCGTGTGACGTCCCATGGGGGAGAGCGGCCGGTCTAACGTATTAATAAACATCGATCACAATCTTTATATATACAGTCTATGATCACAATGCTAGTTTTGACACAGAAGAGGTTGAAAATGTATATTCGTATGCATATGACGGACCACAACCAAGCCCTTCTTAACCTGCCATCAGGCCCTGGGGCTGATAGGTTTTGTATTTAAACAACAAATCAAAGTCATTTATAGCCTCGGCAGGCTCTGTGATCGCACTTCTCCACTCTGCTCTACGCGCGCCTGGTCCTCTCCTCCAGATGAGTGACGTATCGGGCCTCCCTCATGTATTTGTCCGGTTGCCGTTGGCTCCCCTCCACGTAGCAAGTCCTCGTCGTCCTCTCCATCTCCTCCAACAGATAATGTCCCTCCTGTCTGTTCCTCTTACTCCATCGCTATCAGAACCAGGCGGCCTACTTGGCTCCAAGGCCCCGCGGCCGACACCGCTGCCGCTCGGTACAGAACTCATCTGTCCTTCCTCCTCATCCTGGCCTTCAGGTTTAAAATAACCTGTAAGCTTCGGCATGTTTTGTAATAGCTGCTTGTCTCGAAACTCCTTTTCCCTCAACAATTTCCTTTCCCGAGCGCCACTCTCAAACTTTTTCTTCTCCGACATTTTCTCCTAAACAACCTTCATCTGTCACTCAATCACTCGCAATTTGAATAAATCACATGTGAAGCATATTCTCATTCTGATTGGCTGTTAAGTGGTGCCCACTGAGTGTTACGGAGTCATCATTTTTGAGAAAAATCTCTGGAATCCATCGATCTGATTGATTAGCGGAGCCAATGATCAAAATAGTATGGAGGGAAGATATTTTCGTTTGGATTACTGGTCTGAGGGAAGCTCACGAGTGTGTGTGTGTGTGTGTGTGTGTGTGTGTGTGTGTGTGTGTGTGTGTGTGTGTGTGTGTGTGTGTGTGTGTGTGTGTGTGTGTGTATACGTGTGTGTATACGTGTGTGTTTGTGTATTTTTGCGTTTGTCTGTATTGTGTTTGTTTCCCGGGGAAAACACTCACGAGAAACACCGGCTGTTGTTGTGCTTGCTGTGACGTCAAGTTATTCCGTTCTCCGCTTGTAATTATGCCGTCACAAGCTTGAAAGCTGTATTTATCATCTGAATTTGCCGAAACAAGTTTAATATTCTGAAAGCCAAGACTTTGTTCAATTGAAATCAGATGAAAACAAACTGTAACGGACCCTGCCGTATTATCTATGATTACTATACGCCTGACATTAATAATTTCAGCGGAGGGAGGCGAAGCGGCGCTGTGGAACAGCAGAGTGGTGAGGGAGAGCTGTCTTCTTCCCTTTACAAGCTTCAAAAATGTATTTATCGTGTGATTTTGGAAAAAAAGTTCCATATTCTGAAAGCCAAGACTTTGTTTTAAAAAAACACCCGAAATAAAATAAATATATATTTGAATTTTTTTTTTTTCTTAGTTGGCTCATGATAGGCCCCCGATCTCCGTAGGCTCCTGGGCTTCAGCCCAGCTCAGCCCGTGCATTAAGGCGGCCCACAACCTTATAATTATGAGCCTGCTAGTGAGACCAGGAGCAGCCAAGGATTAGAAGAAATAACGGCCATCGTAGAGAAATGGAGCTTTGGTGTGAGGAGAACCAGTGGAGAACAGAGCAGCTGTCTTGGTGAGTGACCGGCGTAGCTACAGTTAATGTTAGCTAACGTCGTTCACATCACAACATTGTAAAGTTAGCAATCATATATCAGGCTATAACTAAAGTAGTATTGATAATATAGTAACGTTACTGGCAGGACTGTTGATACTGATCCAAAACAGAAACTAGCGCAAGTATCAGCCGTATCTCGCGTTACCTAATGCAACTCCACACTACGTCTTACGGTGCTGTGTACCAGAGGGGAGAGAGAGAGAGGAGCGAAGGGGGGGAGAGAGAGAGAGGAGCGAAGGGGGAGAGAGAGAGAGGAGCGAAGGGGGAGAGAGAGAGAGGAGCGAAGGGGGGGAGAGAGAGGAGGAGAGAGGGGAGAGAGAGAGGGGAGAGAGAGAGATTTAATACGGTTTCCTGATAACGTTTTGTTTGATAGGCCTCAGTATGTGCTGCAGGGAGGTGGATGCACCTCGCACAACACACCCAGGAACGAAAGCTAGCTCCGGTCCTGTTCCTGTTAGGGAAACTGTGGACTCGATGTCCTGACAGGCTGGAGTTTGTGCAACCTGCACAAGCTCACCATGATTACAAATGGTGAAATGCAATGTGAAAGTACAGAAACAATACCAGCTCACTAAATCACAACCGCTCAAACCAACTACAAACTACTACCGCGGATTAGGCAGCCAAGGAGTCGGAGAAAGTTGCTCCCCCATGTGACGTAATATGACACGTTTGATGTAAAAAAAACAGTTTTTAGTAGCAGAGCTCAAAACGGCTCCTTTCCCTCTGAATTCCTGCCCTTATGTCTCGTAAAACGTATCAAATCATGCATTAACTTTGTTAATTGTAATTTTCAGGCAAGGCTAAGCATAAATCTAGTAAAAAAAAAACCCTGCAAGTTGCTCTTTAAGTAGAGGAAATGTTTTGAGGTACCGTATGGGTTGCCCCTAAATGAAGATGCCATCCAGGGTGCCGTGCCAGTGGGGAAAATGGGATGACGTGTCCTGTTGGATGGCTTTTAAGAGGAGAACAATTGCCATCCAGGGTTCCATTGCAATGAAGAAAACATGATGCAACACCCTGTAGGATGCACTCTATGCAAGCCTTAGGAGTGCCCTATACTGCCTTATGTTTCCTTGAAGAGATGAAGTACCCTATCGGTTGCCCTTAAATGAAGAAAAACTGTAATTGCCATCTGGGTACCCTGTAAGTTGGGCAAATGGGATAAAGTGCCCTATTGGGTGGCCTTTCAGTGTAGAACAAGTGCCCTCTATGGTGGTCTTCCAGTTCCCAAAAATGTGATGATGTGCCCTATATGGGTTGATTTTATAGTTAAAACAAATATATATATATATATCGACTACCAGTGGGGGGAATTGGGATGGAATGGCCAACCAGTGGAGAAATGTCAATAATTGCACTCTTTGGTGCTCTCTCAGTAAAATACATGAAATGCTCACTTTGGCGGCCTTCCGGTTGAGAATGTATTTATTTTTGTTCACGAACCTGTGTCTCAGGGCTTCTTAATATTTAAAAACCTATTAATGTGTCATACCAACTTAACGGGAAGAAACTCAGCTAACTAACGATATGAACCATTTTTACCGAAACAAAACACAAGTCTCACAAGAAGCGTCTAAATGAGCCCTGAGCGAAAAAATGCTAACACACAGAACTCTAGGTATAAATACCCTTATCACATTACATTCGGATCTGCACAAACAAGATCTCGATTAGCAAACTGAGATTCCACAGATTCTAGACTAGGGGTATAAGCATCATCACTGAGCGATCTGAACTCGCGACACAGACATCACAACACGGAGCTTTACGGAGCAAAACGGGACATTGTCTTACTTTAGCTGTTGTTCTGATCAAAAGTTGTGTTCAATGGCATTAAAACGATAAAAACGCTGCTGAAGGTTAACCCATAGGTTAATCCAATGTGTCGGTGTCACTTTGAAATGATTACTGATAATCCATAATTCCATTTTTATGTCAAGATTTCATATTAGCTGCTACGATAGCTACTAGAGTGTATGACAGCTTCCGGTTCCGGGGCATTCTGGCTGCGCATCACTCATTCACCAATGGGTAATAAATAATGAAAAAGCGATAGCTGTCATTTAGGGTGATCTGCCAGTGGGGAAAACTCCTGAGTGGCCCTGCAGCTGAGAAAATGTAAATCATTTCCATTTCCAGTGTCTTCCCAGTGAGGAAAATGGAATGAAATGCCCTGTTGGTTTCCCCTCAATAATTAAGAAAATATAATTACCATCTAGGGTGCCCTGTCAGTGTGGAAAATGGGATAAAATGACCTATTAATTGGCCCTCCAGTGGAAAAAATGTAAAAAATTCCACTCTTGGGTGCCCTCTTTGTGGGAAAAACTTGAGGGAATGCCGTCTTTGGTGGCCTTCCAGTTAAGAACATGTGAAAAGGTGCCCCATGGGTTGTCTTTAATAGAGAAATAAAAAAAAGTATAGGAGCCATAGGGTGACCTGCCAGTGGAGAAAATGAAATGAAATGCTCCATTTAGTGGCCCTCCCGTGGAGAACATTTGAATAATTGCGCTCTCCAGTGCCCTCCCAGTTAGGAAAATGGGATACAATGCCCTAATGGGGGGCCGCCCGGGTAAGAAAGAGTAGGTTAGGCTGATATTCAGTCATGCACATTTGAACATACATACTGTTGCTACATTTGTCAGGCTTTACAATCTAGCACTGGATTTCACAGAGAGGAGGACAATAGCAGACTCCTCATTTTCAGTTATCCATAATCCTTTGACTAGGTCAAATGAAAACTGTAACTTGTGGATCTTGTCAGCTGCTGGTTCCTAATTAACTGGTGCTCTCCAAGTTGTTTGGAAATGCATTCTTAACCTTACTTATGAACATGAAAACCCAACTAAAGGGTCCTAAATATGCAATATACGGTAAACAAGAAATAAGGACCTCTCAGCGCCATGTCACGATGCAAAACAGACTGAAGCCGAATCTACTTCTCCAGGGTAAAGAGTCAATATTCTCAACGTATACTAATTAAGGAATAAAATATAGAGCCGCAACATCCTTGAATCAAACCAGAGCTCTTCCAATACCAAAATAAACTCCTCTTTCCTACAGATACTGCATATAAATGAAAACTCTGCTTATATTGATATAGTGGATTCATAAACGTTTTCTAAGGAACTCATACAATTGGTTCACGTGAAACACTCTGCTCACATATTATACAGATATTTATACCACCACTTTGATAGGAAGGCATATATAAGATGTCAGATACCTCACTTATGATCTTGCTATAGCAAACCAAGCCACCACGCCTGCTTCATTTATTACTCCTGCTCACCGTCGGCCTCACATCCATCCCTGCATTCACCTCATTCCACAAGCAAATGGGAACATATGTGACCATAGATTAATAGGGATTGCAACAGGAGGCATCCAGCTAATAACAAAAACAATCAGTTAGCAGCATTTGGATGGATCAGCTGACCGTCCTGCGCCCAGCTATTCAACACACAAAGACACACTCAATTACCCCCTCTCTTTCCTCCATTCTCCATTTGTGCCTTATCTGGATAAACTAAATTACCGGAATAATTCAATTCAGTAATTAATTTGCACAACTGACATCAGTCACAGGCCTAAGGGACGCATCTGTTTTTCTCCCCGACCGAATGAAAACAAACTGAAACAAAAAGTAAAACTAAAAGGTTAAAAAGTAATTAGTGTGTGGTGGTGTATGTGGTGGTTCCCCATCGATCACATCATTGATCCGGCCAAATTAGAGTTGTGGCGGGGCCCAAATGTGATTGTAAAAGGCATCTCGGTGCTGTCTGGGCTTTTTGCTTCCTTTCAGTGATGCGTCCTGATTTCTCTGCACTCCCTCCCTCTCAAACACTCACACAGGCAGTGCTTCATGTAGAAGAGAAGCATCTGCAGGAAGGAGACACAGAGAGAGGTATTTGATGAAGTTGGGTTGATGCAAAAGTCAAGTAGGATTAACCGTAAAAGCCCTTGTCGCTGCCCGATCCGTACCGGGACACCAATTTGCAATTAACGGCAGTGTGTAGGATTTAAATAAAATAATGTTATCTTTGGTTTGAATAGTTCTGAAGTAGACGATTATTTGTATCTTGTTTCGGAAAAGAATGTCTAAAATATGGAGCTAATTTGACAATTCTTCAACAACAACAAAAAAGCTGGTAAAGAGCTGTAAAGTCTTTTTGATTATGATAAATAAAAAATATATATTAATATATACTTTTTATGATACATTTGAACCTAAAATACTTTTTTTAAATAACATTTAAGTTTACCCCCATCATTTAGCAGTGTAAAAGACACACTAAACATTTGTATTAATATGTATTTCTAAAGATATGTTCCACTCATCAAGATACAGTTATTTCAACTAAGGCTTTCCCTTAAAAATATCTGTATTCAAGAATAACAACAAACACATTTTAGCTTAACACAACCACAGACTTGTTCCACATGTGTGAAACTGCCTGCATAATCACAGACTTTGGGTGGACTCAAGCACAGTAGCTGATGACAACAAATATGTCACATTGATCGTTGTTCATATGACATACCAGCATCAGTACCAGAGACTTCCTCTTCACAAAACACTTTCACTGAGTTTAATTTGACTTTATTCGGTTGGTTTGATCATGGCATAATATCTCTCAGCAGGAAAATGAAGAGAATACAATCCCAGTTACAAACTCTCTAATTCCATTTTCAATGTATCTTGATTCTTTTTGTATCAAGTTTTTATTGTTCAAAATATCAGAACCAATAATTCAAAAGTGTTGATCACAATTTGCCAGACCCAAAGATGGTGTCCACAGATGTGTTCTCCTACTGTTAGAATTCAATTTACAAAAAAAAAAAAAAAAGTTTAACTTTACAAAGAAAATATTGAACATTGGTATTGAACTCCAATTAGCAGCCATTACACTTGTTTGATTTGCTGTTGTTTTTGTAATTAGTTATCAACTAATTGTTTAATCACTGCCTTGGTTGGTTGGAAGTTTATCAGCACATCACAAAGTTGATTGTCTTCCAGACTTATACGGGCCAACATCGGCTATTGTTGCCAAATCAGGCTGCTCATATAAGCCTAATTGTAAGCCATTTGAATGTGGAATGATCACTCTGTCTGCATCTGTAATGAAGAAACAGAGTTCATTTCGGGAGTCAGGACAAAAGAGGCCATGTGAAAGAGCTATGCATAAAACTGCACAGACACAATCTGAAATGGGCGGGGGCGCTGAGTGTGAGCTGAATAGAGTCAAAGGCTGCAACAACAGTCTACAAGCAGAGCAAACGAGTGGCACATCGCAGGCAGGAGTAGTCCAACCGTTGTTGAAGAAGAAAGACGGCAGAACATGATCACAGTGTTCAGATCCTCTAATGAGGGGACATTGTTTACAGTGAAAAATAGATAGCCCTCTTTGCAGGTCATAATGACATACAGTTTATATGAGTTGTTTTAACTTAAGTGTATTATAATAATAATAATAATTAAAGATTTAATTTGTTAGCGCTTTTACAGGTGCTCAAAGACGCTGTACAGATATAGTGAAAAGGAAAGAAAAGAAAGGAACAACAAATAAATATATAGTTAAAGTTAAAGTCAAATAATACAAAAACAATCACACATTAAAAGCCAGATTGAAGAGGTGAGTTTTTGTGAGTTTTTTGAAGGTGGTGAGGTCAGTGCAGTCTCTGATGGGTTGGGGGAGTGAGTTCCAGAGGGAGGGGGCAGCGACGGAGAAGGCTCTGTCCCCCCAGGTCCGGTGCTTGATTCGGGTGGGGATGGATAGGAGGTTGGCTTCTGATGAGCGGAGGCAGCGGGAAGGGGCGTGGTGGTGCAGCAGGTCTGTGAGGTAGGGGGGGGCCGGGGGCCTGATTGTTGAGGGCTTTATGAGTAATCAGGAGGACTTTGAAGTTGATTCTTTGACGAACGGGGAGCCAGTGGAGGTTCTGGAGGACGGGAGTGATGTGGTCTCGGGAGCGGGAGAGGAGGCGGGCAGCAGAGTTCTGGATATGTTGGAGTTTATTGAGGAGGTTGGATGGTATGCCGTAGACGCGTAGAGGATGCTATTGCAGTAGTCGAGTCGTGAAGTGATGAATGCATGAATCAGGGTTTCAGCAGCAGAGGAGGAGAGTGATGGGCGGAGACGGGCAATGTTTTTGAGGTGCAAAAAGGCGGTCCTGGTGATGTGATTTATGTGGTGGTTGAATTTGAGCTAGCTGTCGAAGGTGTCTCCGAGGTTGCGGATGTGAGGGGGGGGGAGATAGAGTGTGGCTGTCAATGGTGAAGTTGAAATTCTGGATGTCTTTGATACGGGATGGGGGGCCGATGATGATGATGTCTGATTTGGCACTGTTCAGTTGGAGATAGTTTGTTTGCATCCATGCTTTTATTTCTGAGAGACAGTTGGTGAGAGTGGAGTGTGTTGTGGGGGTGATGGTTTTTGTTGAGATATAAAGTTGGACGTTATCGGCGTAGGTGTGAAATTGAAGGTAATGTGACCTTAGAAAAGAAGAAACCAAGATATTTAGGATCAAACATGTGTCCTCTGCTCAGAGATTTTATTCATAGGAAAAGCTGCCTTTCATGAAGCATATTCAGGCAGCAGCATATACATCAACACTGAAACACATGAGCACATACTACAGTTTAAAAAAGCAGAAATCAAATCTGAGCTGACAGAAAATGCTCAGTTTTAGTTTAATACACACAGTTAAGCTCACACACATTGTGTTATGAACATATAGGTTCACCTGCTGAATTAAAAACAGAACAAATGAACCAAAGGAAGAGAATACCATAAAGCAGATTCAGGCCGTAACTCTATGATCTTTTTAGGTTTTTACTAACATTGTAATACTGCGAGTAATCCCCATTTTAAAAAAATGTAACTAATCTAATTACGTATTTTTCAACTAACTGGAAGGGAATAGAGTTACCTTTCTTTGTTTTCTGATAACGTCATCTCGTTAAATGTAATGTGTTACTCCCAAAACCTGATTATATGTTAGGAATACACAGACAGTATCCCTGTTGCTTTTGATATCAGTAACCACAACATTATTTATGTAGAGTGACTTAATGCGGACTGTTTAAGGGTCATTCCAGAATTGGAGGACAATTTAGACACCAACATTTTTGAAAAATGTACCTTTTATTTTATATTTTTTTGTTATGTATTTAGGAAAAACAGATAATAAACCATTAAAAAAAAAGATTTGCCCAGCTAAGGCATCAAATGTATATTTTCCAATGAAGAATGAACCCTAACCCTGTTACTCTAATTATAGTAACAGGGTTGCAAGTAACAGGGTTGCAAATCAATGCTAATTTTAGCTTTTACCTCAGGAATGAATGCTAGCTGCGCAATGTAATGCTATTGTCAAGAAATGGACACACTTAGATATTTAACTAAAGAAAGATACATTTGAAATTAATTTGTTTTAGTCTCATAATGTGAGTAACAGGGTTGCGTTTGTATGAGTGCCACACTCGTTCAAGAGTGACAAGATTTGAAATATATTACAAATAAAAGAGAGGACTCAGTGTTGGTCTACCCATGGTAGTAGCACAAGGCTTGCTGATGTCCTTTCCCTTTGTGTCATGTGACAAACAGTTTTTTAACTTCCTCTGCTAAAAAGGTTTCGGTAACAGGGTTTCACGCATGTTGAGGGACACACCTTCTGTGCAAAATTACTGTTATTTAAAATGTGTTTATGATTTAACACATTTATTTTACCATTACAAGATACATATCAATAGAATAATACCACAACAAGTAAATAAAAACCCTATTTTAAATGTTATATTTGACATGCAAGTTGGTCACCAAGAAGCTGGGACAAGAGAAAAGGGCCATTTTAGGGGGTGTTCGAGAGCTATTTGATATTTTAAATATTTTAATTTTACATTTTGAAACCACTTTTTCTACAACTTTATTTGCATCTTGTCTCAAGACAAGTATGTTTAACACAACAAGTGCATGTTTTAGCTTTTTGGGCATAGATTATTAGATTTATTATATGGGGGACATGAAATGTCCTCCAATTCTGGAATGACCCTTAAAGGGGACCTATCATGCAAAATGCACTTTGTGATGTCTTTTATACATGAATATTTGTCCCCGGTGTGTCGGGGAACTCACGCAGCGTCAGAAAATAAAGCCCTTTCTCTTTTCCTCCGTACCCAAGTCTTTTAAAAACGGGTGTACGAGCGGATACAGATTTGCTGCCGATATGACGTTAAATCGGCAGCGGACTCACAGAAAGTTGCTATCAGAAACAATGCCTGACGTGTTTTGGACGTAATCTCGTCTTTGTTTACATTAGCAAGCCTCGCTAACACTCAGAGCTAACCTGTACTGTAGAGCACATGTGTTTTTAAAAAGCAGGAAATAAAAAAGGAACTCACCTTGTGATAAACCCGCAAGAGAAAAAGCATTTGAGCTCAATACTGTTTCAGAAATAATCCTTGATGTGGTTTAAACAGGATGGCGTTTTATCACAGCAGAATTTAACTTTATCTCCGGTAGAATTCTGATCAGGCATTAGCTCCTCCTCCTCCTCCTCTTTTTATTTTTTTAAGCTAAGGACCCAAAATCTGCGTTTCTCTAACAGCCTGCAAAAGAGGGTTTGACCAAGGCAAGGCAAGGCAAGGCAAGTTTATTTATATAGCACTTTTCAACACAAGGCAGTTCAAAGTGCTTTACAAAAAATGAAAGAGATTAAGAAAATGGCATTTAAAATCAGTCATTAAAAAGAAAAGCTAATAAAATAAACATTAAAAGAAAAAATACATGGATAAAAGTTACAGTGCAATTAAACATTAAAAGAAAAAAGTACATGGATAAAAGTTACAGTGCAGTCTAAGATATGAATAGTTCAATTAAAAGCAGCGACAAAAAGAAAAGTCTTCAGCCTGGATTTAAAAGTAGTCAGAGTTGTAGCGGACCTGCAGGTTTCTGGGAGTTTGTTCCAGATATTTGGAGCATAATAACTGAACGCTGCTTTACCATGTTTAGTTCTGACTCTGGGGACAGAAAGCTGACCAGTCCCTGAAGACCTGAGAGATCTGGATGGTTCATAATTTAGCAGGAGGTCAGAAATGTATTTTGGGCCTAAACCATTCAGTGCTTCATAAACCAGCAGCAGTATTTTGAAATCTATTCTTTGACACACAGGAAGCCAGTGTAAAGACTTCAGAACTGGAGTGATGTGATCCACTTTCTTAGTGTTAGTGAGGACTCGAGCAGCAGCGTTCTGAATTAGCTGCAGCTTCCTAATATATTTTTTAGTGAGACCTGTGAAGACACCATTGCAGTAGTCGAGTCTACTGAAGATAAAAGCATGGACAAGTTTTTCCAAATCCTGCTGTGACATTAGTCTTTTAATCCTAGATATATTCTTTAGGTGATAGTAGGCTGATTTAGTAACAGTTTTAATGTGACTGTTGAAACTCAGGTCAGAGTCCATGACTACACCTAGATTTCTGGCTTTATCTGTTGTTTTGAACATTGCACACTGAAGCTCAGCGCTAACTTTTATACGTTCTGCCTTGGCTCCAAAAACCATTACCTCAGTTTTATCTTTGTTTAATTGGAGAAAGTTCTGACACATCCAGTCATTGATTTGTTCAATGCACTTACTCAGTGTTTGAATTGGAGCATAGTCTCCTGGTGAAATTGTTACGTAAATTTGTGTGTCATCTGCATAGCTATGGTAACTTATTTTGTTGTTCTTCATTATCTGAGCCAGTGGTAGCATGTAGATGTTAAAGAGAAGAGGCCCCAAGATGGAGCCTTGAGGAACCCCACATGTCATATTTGTCAACTCAGATGTGTATTTACCTATAGAAACAAAGTTGTTTCTGTCCTTTAAGTAGGATTCAAACCAATTCAGAACTGTTTCCGAAAGTCCCACCCAGTTCTCCAGTCGGTCTAGTAATATGCTGTGGTCAACAGTGTCAAACGCAGCACTGAGATCTAATAATACTAACACTGAAGTTCTGCCACTGTCTGTATTTAAGTGGATGTCATTAAAGACCTTTACAAGAGCAGTCTCAGTGCTGTGGTTTGGACGAAAGCCTGACTGGAACACATCAAAACAGTTATTTAAATGCAAGAAATTACTCAACTGTTGAAAAACAACTTTTTCAATGATTTTACCTAGAAATGGGAGGTTTGATATGGGCCTGTAATTGTTCATTACTGAAGCATCTAGATTATTCTTTTTTAAGAGCGGTTTAATGACTGCAGTTTTCAGGGCCTGTGGAAAAATACCTGAGTGAAGAGATTTGTTTACTATATGAAGTAGATCTGAGGCCATGCAAGGCAAAACATCTTTGAAAAATCCTGTTGGAATAATATCAAGGCAGCAAGAGGAGGATTTCAGAAGTTGAATAATGTCCTCTAGGTTTTTATCATTAATCTGATGGAATTGTGTCATGATGTCTGAATTGATGTTAAGTGGAGATAGGGACAACACATTTGCTGTTCCTGATGCAGAGGCACTGACTGCTTGTCTGATTTTCTGAATTTTGTCAGTGAAAAAGGAGGCAAAATCATTGCACGCCCTGGTGGATAGAAATTCAGAGGCTACTGACACTGGGGGGTTAGTTAGTCTGTCGACGGTAGCAAACAAGGCACGTGCATTGTTTTTGTTTTTGGTAATGATGTCAGAGAAGAACGATTGTCGTGCGTTTTTTCAATTCCAAATTATAAAGGCCAAGTCTCTCTTTATAGATTTCAAAGTGAACCTGGAGATTTGTTTTTCGCCACCTGCGTTCAGCTTTTCGACATTCTCTTTTTTCTGTTTTCACGGTCATGGCCTTTCTCCATGGAGATATTTTCTTGCCAGACACTTCCTTTACCTTAGTTGGAGCAATGGCATCTATAACATTTTTAATTTTTGAATTAAAATGATCTACTAGCTCATTTACTGAGATGTTGGCAGGGGCAAGTGTGGAAGAGAAATTCTGAGTAAACATTTCCCTAGTATTTTCAGTTAAATATCGCTTTGTGGTTACCTCTTTTTGAACATTTTTGTGAACAGAAATAGAGCTCTCAAAGAAAACACAGGAATGGTCAGAGAGTGCAACATCAGTCACCACAACCTTAGAGCTATTCAGACCCTTTGAGATAATTAAGTCCAGAGTGTGCCCCTTATTGTGCGTGGGCTCCGTCACATGCTGAGTCAGTCCATAGCTATCAAGAACACAAAACAGTTCTTTAGCCCCTCTGTCCTGGGGGTTGTCAACATGGATGTTAAAATCACCAACAATGACTAGACGGTCAAAGTCAATACACACTATAGACAGCAGTTCAGTAAAGTCATCAAAAAAGCTTGCACAGTATTTGGGTGGTCTATAGATATTTAGGAACAGAGCTCGAGAGGAGCATTTCAGCCGAAGGGCCACATATTCAAAAGAATCAAAGTTTCCATATGATGTCTTCCTGCATTGAAGGGAATCATAGAACAGAATAGCAACTCCACCCCCTTTCTTATGCATTCTTTCCTGACTCATAAAACTAAAGTTGGGAGGGGTTGATTCGATAAGAACAGTTGCACTGTTATTTTGTTCAATCCAAGTTTCTGTTAAAAACATAAAATCGAGATTGTGCTCAGTGATTAAATCATTGATTAAAAATGTTTTTCCTGCCAAAGACCTGACATTTAATAAAGCTAGTTTAAGTTTGTTAAACACACTATCAGTCATGTTTTTTGTAACAAGCTGTGGCTGACATGGAATCACTGCTAAATTAGATACACTCACACAAACGTTTGAGCGCTTCCTGTTTCTATGATTCACCGCTCTTAATCTATTACCTATCAACACAGATATCGGCAAAGCTACTGGCAGGCAGGGCCCCGACATGTCCTGGAAAGAGTTGAGAGTGCCATAAGCCCTTGAGTCTGGACCCATCACATATCAGTAAGAGTTTGTTGTGTTTTGTACACACACATCCTTATCAGGCTTCGGAGACTGCAGAAGCCCCCTCGAAGGGAGGGGAGGTGGTCGACGTAGGCACGGTGATGGAGACGGGCTAGATGGTGCGGGTGTAGAGGACATGCTGCCAGGGGGGGGAGGTGGTTGACGTAGGCGCAGTGATGAGGACGGGGGAGATGGTGCGCGTCTCCGCGGTGATTTTGGTGGGCGTCGTTGAGGAGCGGGGGTAAAGGACATGGTGCCAGCCCTGCGTATCGCCTTCGTTTGGTCTTTGAACTCCAGGAAGGAATCGGTGCCAACCCTCTGTATCTCCTTTGTGTGTTCATCGATCTCCAGGAGGGTGAAAGGGTGAACGGAGTATCCTCAAAGGCGTTGACAGGGAGGGGAGGCAGTGGAGACTCCTCCATGTGTCTCATATGTCTCCCATAATCAGAACATTCCTCAGGCGGGTGCAGTGATAATTCTTCAGGGTTTTCTGCGTGATGTGTTGTGTCTTTCTCGTGTTTTGATTCCTCTTGCCGCTTGTCCTTGGCAGAGGGAACAGATTGATGACGCAGGCAGTTGAATATGTTAGAGATAAACAATTTCACTCCTGACTTGTTCAGGCAAACTCCATTTGCCTTGAAAAGATGTCTGCGATCCCAGAAAAAGTTAAAATTGTCAATAAAATGAACAGAATGGTCAGTACAGGCCGTTGAAAGCCAGGTGTTCAGTGCAAACAATCTGCTGAATCTCTCCACTCCTCTTCTGACTGGCGGTAGAGGGCCACTGATGAACACCTCTGCATTTAGAGAGCTGGCAGTTTCCAACAAACATTAAAGTCTTCTTTCAGCACTTCTGACTGTTGTTTCACAACATCATTTGTTCCAATGTGCAGTACCACATTCTTCACAATCGGATGTTCAGCCCCAATATGCAGGATCTTCTCAGCCAAGTCAGAGACCACATCCTTGGGAAAACAGAGTACTTTGGTGTTGTTCTTATTACACAGACCTTTTACATCTCTTACAGCAGAGTCACCCACAATCATAGTTTCAGGCCCAGTCGTTAGCTTTCCCTCTAGCCTTTTACTTTTAGAGTAGCTATTGGTCCTTACCCTGCTGCGTGAAGAGGACAGGTTATCCAGGTCATCAGATCTCCGGTTCTCGGTCAGCGGAGCGTATCTGTTCTGGATTGGCACACTTGGTGGTTTAGGAGGATTGTTTGTAATTCTCCCTTTAGCAGCTGTCCACTGCTGTTTCCTAGTATGAATAGGGGTTGAAGAGGCGCTCTTCCTGGGTGATAACAATGCAGGCCAGCCGGTCGCATCACAGATTTCGGAGCTCTGGGCTCTGCCTGTTATCCGTCCTCCCAAATCCCATGGAAGTGATTTACTCTTAGGCTTTGCACCCAGAGAGTTCCAGGGAGGACTATCACTTGTAGATTTATTACCCGGTACACAGCCCTCCTGTTCCTTGGAATCCTTGTAGCTGCTAACTAGCTGTGAGTTAGCATACCCTTCTCCATTACTTTGCAACACTGGTAAAGTCGTGTCATTCCCACGACATAGTCCATTCACTTCCACGTTAACTTCCAACCGTTGCATTTTCATTTCCAACACAGCCATCTTCTGTATAAGTTTCTGGAAGTCATCTGTAGAGAACGGAGGCATTTTGCTACCAACTAGCTTAAGCTAAATAGCAGTAGCCTACCAGGCTTTAGCTGTTGCTAGGCCACGCTATTGTAAGACTGACGTCGTAAAAATGTTGAAATATGGCTGAAACCCTCCGTCTATTTACGAAGATGAACTGTCCCAGTGATAAGTTAATGTCCAGGAGCCGCTGCTCGAAGTTTTCAGAGAATAAGAATAGGAAAATCAGCATAAAAAGTAAGCAGAGGCAAGAGCAAGCAGAAAAGCGTCTGCACTGTAAGAAAGATAAGGCAAGTATGAAGCATGGCTACAATGGGTGAACTGTTCGGTGTGTTAAGCAAAAAAACTTCACAGACATGTTTTGTATGGGTATGGCCCTACAATATATTTTTCCAATATAGCATAATAGGTCCACTTTAAGATGTAATTTTTTAAGCCATGTCAGCACTGGGAGTAACCACTAATAACCGCCTTGGTATTTTGGTGTCGGCAAAAGACAGACTTCAAAAGAAACAGCAATGAAGATTAAACGTTCTGCATGGCTAGATCGAAGTAAAGCTATATGTAACCCCCCGGTAGACACTGAGAAATAACACTGAGTAACATGTACATTTTATTTTAAGGATTAGCACTACATACACACACAATATAAATTATTTGAAACTAAAATAGTAACAGTATAGACACACAATATGCAATATAGGACAACATGATTTAGAAAATTCTTCATGAAAACATTTAACACTAGAACCGCCAGAGGTCGCTGTATACCTAAAACCGCCAACGGGTCAAATTTACCCGCTATTGATTTTCAAGGTACAATGTTCTTTTATTTATCATGTAGAACAGTGAGTTTTGAGCGCACAGGAATGACATTTATACCAATATAATCTGTGGACTCTCAGTTTTTCATATTATATAGTTTGTGCAGATAGCATGAAGTATAAAATATCGCTACCAGCAGGGCCGGCCCGTAGCACTGGCGTTATAGATGTGTTATTTAATATTGTAGTTATTGCCTGTACAGCACTTTGATCAACTGAAGGTTGTTTTAAATGTGCTATATAAATAAATAAAGATTGAGATTGAGATTTTATGCATTTTTCAGAAAAAGTGGTAGTTTGGTAAACAGTGACATCAACGACATGTTTGGTCTGTAAAATGCCAGAAAAGTAAAAGAATGGGAGATAAATATCCCAAAGTCTCCACATTTTATTATATTTTTAATGTGTTTCTGGTCCTCTTTCAGTTGAGACAGTGTAGATCAAGGATGTGTCAGGATGTAGAACTCTTGTGTGAACATTGGATAAAGCCAGGTTCATATTCTTGTTTCATGTTGTTGACATATGAGTCAAAGGTTTGCACAGAGCGAAATATCTTTGTGTTGCGCCATAAATCAGAAAATACTGCAAGTCATTTCCTGCATTTGTCTACTGATAAAGTGTGATATGAATAATCTACAGGCTTTCAGATTGCTGTAGTTCACTAAACAACCTCTCCACGGACCCGGTTCCGGGGCCGAAATCGCGTCATTTGCAGGAAACAACGTCTAAGGAACCTTAATATTTAATAAACTATGAATATTTTATATCCATATAACGGGAAAAAAAACTGATCTTTTTAATTTTCTTTTTTTTTAAAAACACACAATGCTAACAGTGACCCTCTGAATTAGCCTCGAGCGAAAAATGCTAACCTATTACTGCACCGAAAATCACTCTTAGCTCCATTATTACTTATCCTAGCTGCACATCCAACACATCGTTTATGATCGTAAAGACAAAGAATCTAACGATGCCCACCTCAACACTGAAAGATACAAACTCGCGACGTTATCAACAAAAACGTACATCAAAACATGTGGCGCTAGGTAGCCTAAAACGCTAACATGGCTTACCTTCATCTTTGTCTGGTCTAAACTGGTCTTCAATGGCATTAAAACGATAAAAACGATGCTGTAGTTAATCCATAGGTTAATATCCAATGTGACTGTGTCCCCTTTGAAATGTTCTGATAATCTATAAGCAATAAAACTGCAATTCCGTTTTCAAATATCAGAGCAGGGGTATTCCTACGCTCTGAAGCAAGATTGCATGAGCGAAGACGGCACCTTTTTTTTAACATGAGTGTGTGCGGGATGATTTCCCTTCGATTCTATTGGCTCTAACGGTCAGAAAGAGATCTCACATGTCAAAATTGAACAAGGGGGGCCAGAGATAAGGAAAATCCACCCAAATGGCCACAGAAGAGGTTTTCTTTGCTAAATCTGTCTAAAAAGGTCAAATATCACTTGTTTTGCATCAATCTTGATACAGGGTACTTATTATATGGTGTACTTTGGATTAATAAAGCTTTTAGTCTACTAACCCATCATCCAAGGTTAGTTTTCACTATAAGTACAAAATAATTTTTGGACGGACACTATAATTTACAGTTTTTTACCATGTTCAATCTGAATTTTCTTTAAAATAAAAAACCTCTATATAGATTCTGACTTTTCTACATCCAATTCACAAGTTTATCATTACTTTGAGAAAAAAGATTATTAATTTAACCCTTTTAGAAGGGAAGATAATGGTCATTTGTTCTGGGAATGTCATTTTCAAGCCTGAAACCTGAAAAACAGGCTTGGGGCTTAACAGAACGACATGTTTGGTGTTGAAAATGTCAGAAAAAGTGAAAGACTGGGAGATAAATATCCCCAAATCTCAAAATGTTATTATATTTTGTGTGTGTTTGTGGTCCTCTTTCAGTTGAGACACTGTAGGTGAAGGATGATTTGTTAGGGCTGGGTCAAAAGTTCAGGACCTACAATGGCAGAGACCAGATGGATTCAGTCTTTTAACAAAGTTTAATAAAGGAAAAAAGGAGCAACTAAAAAACAATCCACAAAATGAAGGTGGATCTAGTTCACGCCAGTGGCAGCGGCAGGACTCAGGCTGGCTCGAGCAGACACTGAAAAAACAGAGGAAAAAACAATGTTACTCTTCAACAAAAACAGCGAGAGAAAATCACACTAAGCTAGGATACTACGACGTTCAGCTCTACCGAGTGAGACGGAATTATCTGGCACTCGAGTGTGAACATGACCAGGGTTTTATGGAGGAGTTGATTAGATGAGTACAGGTGCTCCTCATTGTGAACCAGCTGAACCTTCTAACGATCACCACACTGCACAGGAGAGAGAGAGAATACAGAGGGGAGGAGGAGAAAGCAAAACACCTAAACCATAACAGTACTCCCCCCCCCCCCTTCCTAACGGACGCCTCCTGGCGGCCTTCCTGGCTTGTCAGGGAATTCCCTATAGAAATATTCCAGGAGGGTGTGGTCCAGGATAAGGGATTTTGAGATCCAGGACCGTTCTTCAGGACCATATCCCTCCCAGTCCACAAGGTATTGGAAACCCCGACCACGCCGCCGAATGTCCAGCAGCCGGCATACTGTAAATGCAGGGTGATCGTCAATGAGCCGGGGAGGTGGGGGGGGGTCAGCCGGAGGAGAGAGTGGACTAGAGACAAAGGGCTTGAGCAGAGACACGTGGAATGAGGGATGTACTTTGAGAGCAGGAGGAAGGCTAAGGCGGACGACACTGGGATTTATGACACGTTCGATTGCATATGGACCAATATATCTTGGGGCCAACTTGCGCGACTCAGTCTGGAGTGGCAGGTCACGAGCAGATAACCAGACCCTTTGGCCGACCTGGTAGTCTGGAGCGTGGGTTCGGTGGCGATTTGCCAGCCTCTGGTTACGGGCAGCAGTCCGGGTGAGGGCTGCTCGGGCTTCACGCCAGACTCGGCGGGCACGACGGAGATGGGCCTGGACTGAGGGAACAGTCACTTCCGTCTCCTGGCTGGGGAACAATGGGGGCTGGAAGCCGTTAGAGACCATAAAAGGGGACATACCTGTGGCGGAACTGACCAGGGAGTTATGGGCGTATTCCACCCATGCCAAGTGCGAAGACCAGGAGGCAGGGAGACGGGCAGCGACACAACGTAAGGCTGCCTCCAGGTTCTGGTTGGCCCGCTCTGGCTGGCCGTTAGTCTGTGGATGGTAACCCGAGGAGAGACTTGCAGTGGCCCCCAGTGCCTGACAGAATGCCTTCCAAACCCGGGAAGCAAACTGGGGACCCCGATCTGAGACAATGTCCTGGGGAATCCCGTGAAGCCTAAAAACATGGGACACTAGGAGGTCTGCCGTCTCCAGAGAGGGCAGCTTGGGCAGGGGGACATAATGGACAGACTTGGAGAAACGATCAACAATGGTGAGGATGGTTGTATTACCTTCTGACGGAGGAAGTCCTGTAACGAAATCCACAGCAATGTGCGACCAAGGGCGGTTAGGTATGGGTAAAGGGCGTAGGAGGCCAGCAGGAGCACGGTGAGAGGATTTACTGCGGGCACAGACAGAGCAGGCAGAGACAAAAGCCCTGGTGTCAGCAGACATGGTCGGCCACCAAAACTTCTGCTGGATTAGGGTCAAAGTTCTGTGAAAACCTGGGTGACAGGTAACTTTAGAAGAGTGCCCCCACTGGAGCACTGGAGATCTCACGGAGGAAGATACGAACAGCCGATCGGAAGGACAGGCCGCTGGGGCATGATTTCATTTCATTTAAAACCTTTATTTAGACAGATAAATCCCATTGAGATCATTGATCTCTTTTTCAAGGGAGACCTGCTCAAGTAGTTCCACATGAAACATAACAACATAAATAGAACAACAAAAGGACATCATACAGCATCATTTACATAATTATCCACATAAACAGGTACCTATAGCTTCCGATTGAGTAGCATCCAACCCAGCTTTAAAAACATTTAGTGGCACCAGATTGTTCAGTTTCCATTTAATTTGCAGACTATTCCAAGACAGAGGAGCTGCGCATCTAAAAGCTGTCTTCCCTAAGACAGTCCTAGCAGTTGGCACATTTAATAAAACCACAGCATTCGATCTCAGGCAGTAGCCACTTACACTTTTCCGTGAGATCATTACATTACATTACATTGCATTTAGCTGACGCTTTTATCCAAAGCGACTTACAATAAGTGCGTTCGTCCAACAAAATACAACTTGAAGAAAACAGAATCATATAAGTACATCAGGTTTCAAAGAGCAAAAACATTTCAAGTGCTACTCAACTGGCTTTAGAAAAGCCAGTCCTTTATTAGTATAAAAGTGCTTCGTTAATAGTTCTATCGCTCGAAGTGGAGTCGAAAGAGATGAGTTTTCAGTTTGCGCCGGAAGATGTGCAAGCTATCTGCCGTCCTGATGTCAATGGGGAGCTCATTCCACCATCCTGGAGCCAGGACAGCAAACCCACGTGTTTTCGCCGTTGGGAACTTGGGTCCCCCTCGCAGCGAGGGAGGCAGCGAGTCGTTTGGCTGATGCAGAGCGTAGTGCACGCGCTGGGGTGTACGGTTTAACCATGTCCTGGATGTACGAAGGGCCAGATCCATTCGCAGCATGGTAAGCAAGTACCAGTGTCTTGAAGTGGATTCTAGCAGTTACCGGAAGCCAGTGAAGCGAGCGTAGGAGCGGAGTAGTGTGGGAACATTTAGGAAGGTTGAAGACCAGACGAGCCGCTGCATTCTGGATGAGCTGCAGAGGTCGGATGGCACATGCAGGTAGACCAGCCAGGAGGGAGTTGCAGTAGTCTAGGCGTGAGATGACGAGAGCCTCGACCAGAACCTGAGTCGCTTTCTGTGTCAGCTGGGGACGTATCTTCCTGATGTTGTAAAGCGTGTATCTGCAGCAACGGGTTGTAGCAGCGATGTTTGCAGTGAAGGACAGGTTGTTATCTAGGGTCACACCCAGATTCCTTGCAGTCTGAGTCGGGGAAACAACTGAGGTGCCGATGTTGATTGTTAGGTCAAGAGTGGGACAATCTTTTCCCGGAAGGAAGAGCAGCTCAGTCTTGTCAAGGTTGAGTTTGAGGTGATGAGCAGACATCCACTGAGAGATGTCAGCTAGACAAGCAGAGATGCGTGCGACGACCTGGGTCTCTGAGCGGGGAAAGGACAGAATTAATTGGGTGTCATCAGCGTAGCAGTGGTAAGAAAAACCATGCGGGCTAATGACTGATCCGAGCGAGTTTGTGTACAGGGAGAAGAGGAGGGGACCAAGAACAGAGCCCTGAGGGACCCCCGTAGTTAATTGACAAGGGTCGGACTCAGACCCTCTCCAAGTCACCCTGTAGGTACGGTCTTTCAGGTATGAGGTGAGGAGGGAAAGTGCAGAGCCTGAAACTCCAAGTTTTTGGAGAGTGCGAAGGAGGATCTGATGATTCATCGTGTCGAATGCAGCAGACAGGTCCAACAGGATGATGACAGAGGAGAGGGATGCAGTTTTGGCAGTGTGCAGTTCCTCCGTGACAGCAATGAGAGCAGTTTCTGTGGAGTGACCTGCCTTGAAACCAGACTGGTGCGGATCCAGAAGGTTGTTCTGATTGAGATAACAGGAGAGTTGTTTAAAGACAGCGCGATCAAGTGATTTAGACAGGAACGGGAGGAGAGAGACAGGCCTGTAGTTTATAACATCAGACGGGTTGAGAGTGGGTTTCTTTAGGAGAGGGTTTACTCTTGCCTCCTTGAGACTGTTTGGAAAGTGACCAGAAGTTAGAGAAGTGTTGATGAAATGGGTGAGAAACGGTAGAATATCAGGAACGATAGTCTGAAGGAGGTTTGAAGGGATAGGGTCCAGAGGACAGGTGGTAGGGCGGGCAGAGGTAATGAGGGTAAGAACCTCACTTGGAGAGAGAGGGGAAAAGGAGGTAAGTGTGTTGGTGACCCAGCGGTGAGTAAAGGTGAGTCAGAAAAAGAAGAGCGAATATCATCAACCTTTTTTTCAAAGTGGGTAACAAAGTCGCTTGACAGAAGTGAGGAGGGGGGAGGAGCTTTTGGAGGGTCCAAGAGGGTGGAGAAGATGGAAAATAGTTTTTTAGGATTGGAATAGGAAGATTGGATCTTATCTTGAAAGAAAGTGCTTTTTGCCTGAGAGATCGAAGCAGAGAAAGAGGAGAGGAGAGCTTGATAGGTTAGGAGGTCGTCACGATGTTTGGATTTCCACCATTTCCGCTCTGCTGCCCTAAGGACGGTTCTATTAGCACGCAGTGCATCATTTAGCCAGGGAGCAGGAGGGGACTGACGAGCCTGCCGAGATGTGAGAGGACAGAGCGAGTCCAGAGTGGATGAGAGAGTATAGAGGAGAGTTTCTGCAGCAGAGTTTGGAGGCAGGAGTTGGAACGAGTCAGAGGAAGGGAGGGCTGAGAGCACCGACGAGGCAAAGGTAGAGGGGGAGAGGGAGCGAAGGTTACGGCGGACAAGTGCAGGATGAGAAGAGATTAGTTTGTTATGTTTGGAAAGGGGTAGAGAGAATGAAATGAAGAAGTGATCGGATGTGTGGAGCAGGTTTACAGAGAGGTTAGAAGTAGCGCAGTTCCTTGAGAATATGAGATCAAGGACATTGCCAGCTTTATGAGTCGGTGGGGACGGAGACAGTGAGAAAGCAAAGGCGGTTAACAGAGATGTTAGTTCGTCTATCTTCCCCGTCTGGAGGTTGAAGTCTCCGAGAAGTATAGCGGGAGGGCCAGTTTCAGGGATGTGTGAGAGGAGATTATCTAATTCTTCCAAGAAGTCCCCCAAGGCGCCTGGTGGACGGTAGAGAACAACATTGGTTAGCTGTATAGGATGGGTTACTGTGACTTCATGGAATTCAAAGGTGGAAGGAGTGAAGTTAGGTAGCTTGAAGAGGGAAAAGCTCCATTTGGGAGAGAGCAGGAGACCAGTGCCACCTCCTCTGCCAGTTGGTCTGGGTGTATGGGAGAAGGAATATGCTGTGGAGAGAGCTGCTGGGGTGGATGTGTTGGATGGAGTAATCCAGGTCTCAGTGAGAGCAAGGAAATCCAGAGACTGCAGGGAGGCGTAGCCAGAGATAAAGTCAGCCTTAAGAACAGCTGACTGGCAGTTCCACAGGCCACCTGAAACTAGATGTTGGATCTCAGTGGAGCATGTGGGATAGACGAGAGCAGGCCGGTTATATCGATTACGAGATACACGGGGCCAGTGATAATTGCGAGAAGACACATGAACAGGAATGGAGAAAATACACATGATTATAGCATGAGGGGCTAAACAACCAAATAAAATGAAACAAGATCAGGGAGCAGATATAAGATGGAAGTTTCCCTAACATGGCTTTGTATATAAAAATGTACCAGTGACTGAGCCTCCGTACAGTTAGTGAAAGCAAACCAGCCCTTGCATACAGGGTACAGTGATGGGTTAATGCTTTACAGTTTGTCACACATCTTAGTGCACTGTGATACGCAGCATCTAACTTGACCAGGTAATTGGCAGGTGCATTCATATAAATCAAATCACCATAGTCCAGCACAGGTAAAAAGGTCACAGTGACTAGCCTTTTCCTGGCCTCAAGCGAGAAACAGGACTTGTTCCTGTAGAAGAAACCTAGCCTAACCCTCAGCTTTTTAAGCAGGTTATTGACATGAAGCCTCCTTAATGGAGGGACCTGCACAATACATCACAGTATCATCCGCATAAAAATGTAAAGTAGCTTCATCCACATTTTCACCTAAACTGTTGATATATATGGAGAATAAAAGTGGACCTAAAACAGAACCTTGGGGAACACCATTAGCAATGTTTAACCACTCAGAAGACAGCCCATCAAAGTGAACACATTGGGACCTTTCAGAGAGGTAGTTCACACACCACCCCACTGCATGGCTGGACATGCAGTGGGCCAGCCTTTGCTTTAAAAATGTGATGATCGACGGTGTCAAACGCTTTTGAAAGGTCAATAAATAGAGCTGCACAACTCTGCTTATTATCTAAATCACTCGCCACATCATTCACCACTTTCATTGTGGCAGTGATGGTGCTGTGTTGCTTTCTGAAGCCTGACTGATGTTTAGACAGGATGTCATTTGTACATAAAAACACCTTTACCTGTTCACTCACTAAGCGTTCAAGAACCTTAGCCAGAACTGACAACTTAGAGATTGGCCTATAGTTATTTAATAAGGTGGCCTCCCCTCCTTTTAGCAAAGGCAGGACATACGCTGACTTCCACACTTTTGGAATTGTGTTAGTGCTGAGGGAGAGGTTAAAAAGAGTAGTGAGAGGTGGAGCAATACAATCTGCAGCTATCTTTAAAAAGAAAGGTTCTACGTTGTCCGGGCCAGCCGGTTTCTTAGGATCTAACTTGGTTAAAGCATAAAACAACATCAACAGTAAAAGGGGTAAAACTAAAAGGGTTTTCCAACACACGTTTTTCAGAGTCACATACTGTAGTGTTCACAGAAGCAGAGTTAGTGACAGAATCAAAAAGAGAACCACAGGATACAAAATGCTCATTAAAGCAATTTAGCATAGTAGCCCTGTCCGATATAGTGCCAGATGCTGTGGTAATGCACGGAGGTAGATCATTACGGATATCGCCGGTGGATAACGATTGAATGGCTTTCCAAAATGTTCCAGGATTATTCAGATTCTTTGTGGTTACTGACAGATAGTACTTTGATTTAGCACTTTTGATTTGCGATGTGAAGCTATTCCTTAGCTGCCTAAAACGCAGCCATTCTATCTCTGAGCCTGATTTCCTAGCCTTTGCCCAGGCCTTGTTTCTCTCATGAAGGAGACTGTACAGATTAGCAGAAAACCAAGGATTGTCTCGTCCCTTTACTCTAAATTTACGCAGGGGTGCATGTCTATCAATGATCTCCATAAAACCAAGAAACAATCGGTAGGGTTGGCAGGTATGCTAGGGCGCCAGATCTGGGGAGGCTGGCAGCTCTGGTTGGTGCTCATCCTAATTTTCGGCCTTGATATAACAATATTCATAATTAAGTAAATGTAACACCCTTTCCCCCCCGGTTACACTTTTCATTTGCCCTGTACGATGGGCGCTGTAAGTGATGAAAATGGGGGATGTTGGCTTATCAGGCACACGCAGCTCACAGCCAAAGTGCGAGTGAGCGTGGGAGCGTGTCTGCCCAGGAAGTGAGATGCACTGTTTATTCTTTTGGGACACACCTGTCAGTAGCAGTAGCACTGTGTGGATTTTGAGATTGTAGTTATTTGGAAGAATTTAGATATTGATTGACCGACTTTGCCACAATTTCCAAAGAGCATTTACTCTTATATGATACCTTGGTGAGTTGCATGTGAAAATACGGATGCTAAATATGTATTTTAATGAAATTATCGATGCTAAATCAGCCGCAGCTAACCGTTGCTAACGCGTTAGCCTAGCGTGTATCAGTGTTGCTTTAATGTGTGCGGAGCGGAGGAAGGTGAAGCTCACTGCAAGGAGCTATTGTCTGTGGTTTTGGCGGTGGTCTTCACGTTTGCTTTGCCGCCTTTTGTGGCACATTGAAGGGGCATTGACCACAGCTTAGTCTATTGTTTGTTGGGGAAGATGAGCAAAGTTGAGCTAACTGTGGCTGGCTATATGTTGGTTGAAAATGAGTTTAGTACACTTTGTTAAAATAATAACATGTGTGACAGATGTGTTAAATAAGCTGACTGATAATTGTTGTATTTATAATTGTTTGTTTCATATAATTTTAGGAACATGTTCAGTGTATTTTGTTGATTTGATTAAGATACAGAGAAGTGCTGTTTCAATTTGCATTTACACTATTGTATAAGCATTCATTTGACTCTTGGCCTTGTTGTCAGGTCGGGTCTTTTTTCTCTGCTTATCTGCTGGTGTACTGTGGCGAATTGCAGTCTGGAGAGCTACCCATCGTCCTACTGTATCAAAAAGGAAGATAACTGTTACACTACCCACAACGGTGGTAGGACAATAACTTGTGCATCTTTTTCTCTTCACAAGAAGTCAAGAACTGATTGATTATTGATTGTTTTGATACTATGATGAATATTTTATAACTATATGTGTATAGAAGTAATTTGATAAGTTTTCTTTCATTTTATTCAAGAGTCTGAAATAAGATTTCAAATGCAGAGTCCTGGTTCCAAAAATTAGAATATATAGCAGTGTTTCCCCTAGGATAGAGTCATAGCAGCGGTGCTAAGGCACGCGGGCCAAGCAAAATGTGAGCGAAGAGCGCGTGGAATTTTTTAGTGCGTGTGAAGTGCGCCCCGCCAATATGTTTCTACAGTATGTGTCTGCCAGCACAAGAAAGGCTCTTGAGGCTCTACAGGTGTATTTTGCTAAATCACCTTTATTGAACATACTGTTCAGTAACACAAATACTACACATCCACATAACAAGCAATCAAAATAAAATGTATGCAATTTAATTATTTTAACCTGCTTTATTTGGGGGTGGACCTCACCTCCTAGGGGGTTCTGGGGGCATGCACCCCCGGGAAGATTTGTTTTTAAATGTTGAAGTTAAATGCATCAATCTGGTGCACTTTGAGCACAAACTGAATTTATGGATACAGCTCTCAACACTCAGATGAAAGGGAGCTGCATACTTTTCAATAATCCAAACATCTTTAGAATATGATCACAACCAATAACAAATAATTTAAACCTCTTTATTCTTATTTTATGTTACCTAGTTAGCATTCTTTCTTTTATTTATGCATATTTTACTAATCACTCTTTTTTACAACTATATTAAATAGATAAAGGTGTGCTCTGTCTCTCTCGCTCTCTCTCTGTCTCGCTCGCTCACAGAGGCTGTGTGCTCCTCCGTGGCGATGACTGAGCGCCGCTGCTGAATCTATATAGGGGAAACACTGTATAGCTTAGCTATTCAAATTAAATAAAACCATTAGTTTATATTAAATAGGGATATTTAAAACAGAAGTAATAACACTAAATTATATCAAAATAGTTATAAAATAAATAGGTACAAATAATTAGAACCAGGATACTTTCAAATTCAATAACACGGTAACTGAATATACAGCATATGTTAATAAAATGTTTATCTGAAAGAAAGAGGGAACGGAGAATAAATATTATAGCTTTCTTTACCTTTTCCAAACAATGTCTGCTTTGTGTCTTTTCACTTTTGCAGAGTATCCATTTTCTCCTGAGCGACCTAGACTTCTGATTAGGGTTGGGTCTTGGGTAGGGTTGCCAACTTCCAGAAATGGAGAAACGGGACACATGAAGATTTTCGGGTTTCTGGCGGATTTAGTTACTTTTTTTGTTACTTTATTTCGGTTTTAGGGTTAGGTTAGGGTTATGTTATTTAATTCTTTTGGGGGAGCCAGCCCCTAGGGTTCGAAAATGTTTTTGGGGGTCAAACCCCCAAAACCCTCAAAATGCATAGAAAACTATGCATACCTATAACACAATACAAACACAATGGTCTTACACCTGCATTAGGTACATCACATTGTACATCAGGAATGTTCAAATCGGACAGGTGGGCCCTAGGGACATCTGGGCACCTCGATGTACAATTGGCTATTTTGTCCAAAATGTTAAAAAATAAAATATTTGAAAAATGGTATTAAGTAATGCAAAGTATACATGATGTCAACATGCACTGTACATCATTATTAGACTTAATGTTATCCTTCAACCAACCATTTTCCCAGCATTTTCCCATCAATCAGCTGACTGACTCTCACACACACACACACACACACACACACACACACACACACGCACACACACACACACACACACACACACACACACACACACACACACACACACACACACACACACACACACACACACACACACACACACACACACACACACACACACACACACACACACACACACCCCATTTGTATTGTATTATTGTATGAGAGAGGTTCCAGGTTGAATTGAGGCGAATATTTGTAATGTTCAGAGGTTGTTGTGTTTAATATTCATGAGAATATTTGTCATTGTTCAAATGATAATAAACATTAGCATAAAGCATATTTGTCCACTCATATGTTGATAAGAGACTTGAAAAATATTCCTCTATGGTACATTTAGAACAAATAAAAAATGTGCGATTAATTTGCGATTAATCGCGATTAAATATTTTAATCGACTGACAGCCCTAATATATATATATATACATATATATAGAGTGCAATAATTATTTCATGCTAAATGAAGCTCTGTTAGATATCACTAGATCCTGTTACAGCGTAATATTAGTACATAACGATTGATGTCACATTAGCATTATTACTAGCTAGCCGCTAGCTGCTAACTGCCGCCTCGTTAATATCAAATCCATGATAACAACAAATCATTACCATGCTGTCATGAATGCACGGTGCTGTTACGTGTACGCAAATTGACGTGCTTGATGTGAACGAGCATTTTGGTTAAAGTTGCGCATGCTCTATGAGCGCACATACGGGTACTTCTTAGGCATGCTGGGTAATCTGTGACGTTTCACTCTCTCAAAAGTTGGGCCATTTTATCATCATGCGCTAATGAGCAGCTCTCATAGGAATGAATGAGGCCCCGCCTCCCCAGGGTTGCGTTCCGATAATCCAAAAATTAGCTCCTAAATTCTAACCCTATCTCCTATTCCTTGAACTCTGAGTGAAACGTCACGAGGTTAAGGGATAGTGGATAGGAGAATTCAAAAGGACTTAGGAGAAGAGACTGCGGTGTTTAGAGAATCCGAATGCACTTTCACTATCCGACGTGTTTATGATGCGCCAGCGGACGTCATGAATGTGCGTCTGCTGCTGTGGGGAAACTATGGAAACTACAGTTTTCTATACAGCGGACTACAACATGGATGTTTAATAAGAACGAGGGACTACTGTAAACTCATCTAGAGACTCTGCACCGTGCTCTGATGCTGTTGTGTTATGCTTTATGAACATGGACAACAGAGAAACATATTCTTCATGACCAAAGTTGGAATTGAAATAAAAAAGGAAAGTGAAACTTATGCTTGTCACCCTCTCCCTCCGGTCCACACATGCCTGGCGCCGTGGGAGGGCCAGGGAGGGCCAGGGAGGGCCAGGCCCTCCCATTTGACATTCCTGCCCTCCCCCAATAAACACGATTTTATTATTTCTAAAAATAAAAAATATATTTTTATTTTTATAATTATAAATAAACTGTGAACTTTTATGCTACGATGTATGTGATGTCAGATAGTAGGCTACTAAAACAAAAATATCGCAGGCTACGTCAAATAAAGGCATGTGTCTGTTGTGATTTGTGATCCGTCCACATTTAGACCAATCAAAGCGTCACACTCTGCCGCCTATTCTGGATTTGTTTATTGTGCATTCTGTAGACTCCCATTTCTGTTTGAATTACACAATGGACATCAGAAATTGGCTCAAAAGGTCTAAGGATTTATTAAAACGAAATAGCGATGAAAGAACTGCAGCCGATGGTGCTGCTGGCGACCCTGCACCTGCCGTTGCAGCAGCACGCCTTACCCCCTAATCGCACCAGGAGCGTCTGCGCTGCGTTGCACTGCGGCTGTGGCGTTTTTAGCGATCGCGGCCACTCTAGTCAATGGGTGCTATTCCACCAGACACGCTGCGCCGCGCTGCGCCGCGGCTCGAAGCGTCCCAGAAGCTCCTCGCCGCAAGGAATTTCTAAACTATAGGATGAATCCTATTTTTGACGCGGCGCAGCGCGGCGCAGGCAGGAAGTGGAATGTTGTTCCAACAACGTCGCAGCGCGGCGCAGACGTTCCTGGTGCGATTAGGGGGTTACCCCCTAATCCCAACAGGAGCGTCTGCGCTGCGTTGCGCTGCGGCTGCGGCGTTTTTAGCGATCGCGGCCACTCTAGTCAATGGGTGCTATTCCACCAGACCCGCTGCGCCGTGCTGCGCCGCGTTGCGCCGCGCTGCGGCTCGAAGCGTCCCAGAAGCTCCTCGCCGCAAGGAATTTCTAAAATATAGGATGAATCCTATTTTTGACGCGGCGCAGCGCGGCGCAGGCAGGAAGTGGAACGTTCATCCAACAACTGCGAGGCTGCACACACGACGCTCCGCTTCCGCAACGTTTTGAAACGACGCAGGAGGAGGTCGCAGCGCGGCGCAGACGCTTCCGGTGGGATCAGGGGGTTACCCCCTAATCCCACCAGGAGCGTCTGCGCTGCGTTGCGCTGCGGCTGCGGCGTTTTTAGCGATCGCGGCCACTCTAGTCAATGGGTGCTATTCCACCAGACACGCTGCGCCGCGCTGCGCCGCGGCTCGAAGCGTCCCAGAAGCTCCTCGCCACAAGGAATTTCTAAAATATAGGATGAATCCTATTTTTGACGTGGCGCAGCGTGGCGCAGCGTGGCGCAGGCAGGAAGTGGAATGTTCATCCAACAACTGCGAGGCTGCACACACGACGCTCCGCTTCCACAACGTTTTGAAACGCGCCTGGTGGGTTAGGACGCAGGAGGAGGTCGCAGCGCGGCACAGCCGCAGCGCAGACGCTTCCAGTGGGATCAGGGGGTTAATGTCACAAGCTTGACCTCGGCAAACCTCGGGGCTGAGTTAGCGAGCCTTGACTCATCAAGGCGGCCGCCACCAACGCTGTCCTCTGAGGCACAGCTCCTTGTGCCCCTACCATCACCACCTGCGTTGCCACACCCTGCACCACACCCGCCAGCATCCTCCTCCTCCGTGCCGGTGCCTCCACTACAGACGCTACCTTGCAGCACATCAAGAGGTAGGCCTACTATTGGGCCAGCAACCGCTCAAAGACCAACAGCCCCAGATGATCTTGGGGTTAATAAACCCAACCAGGTGAAACTGGATCGTTATCCAGGGAGATTGTTTTCAGGAAAGAAGCGCACTTTTGCCGCTTTATGGTACAACAACAGACCATGGCTTGAATATTCGTTAAAAGCAGACGCAGCCTTTTGTTTCCCCTGTAGACATTTTAAACAAGTAACTACGTCTTCATCTGATGTGGCTTTTACTGTCAAATGTTTTTGCGACTGGAAACACGCATTACAGACTGATAAAGGACTGCTAAGACATGCCGCATCAAAAGAACACATTTCATGTGAGAGTGTGTGGAGAGAGAGACAGATACGCAAGGAAACAAATAAGGAAATAAGTACTTTGGTGCAGATCAGCTGGCACGGAGCCATTATTACGTGTCAGCTGTTGTTGATATTATAGCTTTTTTAGCTTTCAACCAACTCCCTCTCAGAGGTGACCACGATTCACTCCACAGCATGTCCGAGTGCAGTGCATATAGGAAAATAAACCATGCCCAAGGCGGGCTAAACAGTTAATCGTCTCCGTCTCTACTATTTCTCTCCGAGTGCATCGATGAGGAAGCTGCCATCCGTAACCAGTGTGCCTTGCTCGTGATTTACCAGTGTTTGTGCTGCCACGCACACAATGTTTCAAAAGTGGTTTCTATGTTGCCCTTTATTTGTGTATGTATTTACGATAAGTGTGCGTCTTTACGCAATGCTGTTGGCCTTGCTGTTTGATATATATTGTGCCGCAGGCCCGCAGCACGTGACTGTTTTGTGTGCCCTCCCATGAAAATCATATGCCCTCCCTTTAGATTTGTTCTGGCGCCGGGTCTGGGTCCACATTAATACAAATGATCCCAATACGTATGATTGTATGAACTATTAAAATATCATAAAATTAATACAAATGTATTTATTATAAACGTTAGTCCTTAACATATATCACTGTGTAGGCTATATCACCATTCAAACATCTTTTAAAAGTTGAACAACCTCCACACAGCTCAGTGAAATGTTGACTTTATTTGATCATTTCAGTAAAAACTAACGTTCATATTTCTCTTTTTGATTATAATACTGATGAACGTTCAAAACAAAGCACTTTGGCAACTTACCACGTACGTTTTAAAATGCTTAATAAGCACCGTAACTTTCATGATATAATTTCTCCCATTATCGTTTGTGTCCGTGAACGGCCGACTGTTGAGTGACGGCAAATGCTGCGGCTGCAATGCATTGTGGGGCAGCATTTTCTCCTCTCCTTTCGGTTAGGGAGGTCCAGTGGTTCCTAAGCTAAAGGAGGTTATAAAGGAAGTTTGAAACCTCCTTTCCTTTCATTTGGAGAATTGGAATGGCACTTATCATGGCTGCCACTGAGGGACTTCCGGGTCATTTCACTCCGTTAGGAAGGTTCCTAAGCTAAATGGACTATTGGAATGGGCCCCAGTTCTTATTATACATCCATGCTTATTACCCGTCGAGTCTGAACAGTTCACAAGAGAGCACGCTCGTGAACTGTCAACGGGGGGAGGCGGTGTTATGCCGTGTGTGCATGCACCTCGCGGGAGCGCGCACAGCGTAAAGCAAAACCTCCCAGACGTGTTGATCTGAACGGCAAAGTACGGTTTGGAAACTATATAATTTCCTTTTGGAGGGCATGCATAACACGGCATAACACCAGAGCCTCGCTGCGGGGAAACGTTGGCGCTGTTCCGAGTTTGTTCTAATCTGTCAAAATGACAGACTGCTTTCAGATTTTTCCGTCATTGATAAATAAAATATTCGGTTAACGCGACCACTGCTGTCCCGGCAACATCAGTACCAAGCGAGAGAGTTTTTTCCAGAGCAGGGGATATTGTAAACGACCAAACATCCCAGTTTACAAATACCTGGAAATGTGGACATTCTCATATTCCTAAAAACCTGTCTGATGATGCTGAGTGAGTGACTAGTGAGTTTGAGTTGAGTTACTTGAAAAACTAAAGTGAAACTTGATTTATTTTATTGCAGGGTCTGATTATTACATGTCCTTGTTTATTTGTGAGATGCAGTGGCACAAAGAACATGCCTACTTTGTTTGGGAGTACTATAGATACAAAAACACTGGTTTTCTTGTTCCAGTCTGTTACTGTCACTGTTTTTGACACTTTAAAATACTGCTATCCTACTAAAATGCTGTACAAATCAGATGTATTATGTAATAAAGAAATATTTTCAGAGTAAAAAAAAATGGAATTGAAAAAAAAAAGTGTAATAATTGTTTTCTTTATTATTCAATATCGCGATAAATACCGTACCGTGGACTTGTTATCGCGATATTATCGTACCGTGAGTTTTCGGTATCGTTACATCCCTAATGTATACTAACCAGACATATCGTTTTAAACTGGAGAGATAAAAAAATATGCATAAATAAAATAGTACAATAAGATATGAATGAACAACAAAAATAAAATACGTTACATGTATTTGTTATTGGCTATGGCAGGTTATTGGTTATGTTCACATACTTATTTAATTATTCAAATGTAAACCCATCTTTTTCTTATGGGTGTTTAGAGTTGTACCCCCTAGATCTAGTCTCTAGTAATTCTGCTTAAAGTGCATCAGATTGAAGCATTTTACTTTAAAATGTTCAAACAAGTTTAGCTTTCAAGCGCAGCCGTGGTTCAGAGATGCATGTGTAAGGCCAAAAGAGTTCAAAGCTGAGGTTCAAAGTGCTACTCTAAGATACAAAGACAAAACTGAAGGGGAATTTCAGAGAAGCTCAGCTCAGTTTGGTATGCCTGGGCTGGTAAGAAATGCATGTCAAGGCAAGTTAGCTTGGATGGGATGTATGTATTCAAACATTGGTTTGGATCAAAGCGTCTTGTTTGCAAGCTTTACATTGGATTTTAAAAGGAGAGCATTTGTTAGTTTTGGATCATGCATTTATCATCGTATTTATTGCTAGATTGCATGAGTACTGAATCTGTAACCGTATGGTTGGAGGATTCTTCGTGTAGTGTTATGATGCTGTTTTACATTTGTTGCATACTTTGACGCAAAAGGGCGTGCATTATGTTTAACATAAATTCATATTTATTGTTTTTTGCTGAAGAAGCAGAACATTGCACATGCTGCATACTGTCGGCTAGGTCTTATGAAAAATGCATCTATAAACAATAATGTACCTGTTTAAACATAAAATAATAAAAAGTCCTGCTTACAATTAACCCGCAAAACACACTGACTGACCATATTCAGCATAAATACACAACTTTTGTTGAGGAAGGAGTGGTTATAGTGCTGAAATTAGCCAATATAAGCAACACGTATTGCAATGTTTTACACGACACACTCATCATTGTCCATCTCTATCACACATTTTTCACCAATTTTGCTCACCTGAAAATACAGAAACACAAGCAGAACAATTCAAAGTAGCTGAATATTGTCCGCTTGACATTCTAAATATCATAGTTTCTATCGAGCCTGAACATTTATCAGATAAAGTGTTGCAGTTAAGAATCCTAAAATTCGGAGAAGACTTCACATTTTGCCACTACAGGTTACCTCTTATTGATGTCAAGAGTTTTTTTGAACGTGTTTGTGGTTAGATACTTGAAATAAGGACTGTGGTTAACACAATATTTGTTGACATAAAACACGTCAGTAAATACTCCATTCCAAAGATTCTGAAGCTTCTACAGTATGTGTCATAAAAACAGCTGTCTGCAAACAATTGCCTACATAAAAGACAAAAGTCATCACGCTGACACAAGCTTTAGCCTAGCATTTGTGATGCGCAGCCATGCGACTGCAATGAAGTTTGTTTATAGTTTATTATTAGCTTTTTATGTTTGTCGTTGCACAAAGCTTATTTTCTGCAATATACCGAACTCCAATAGGGAAATCCCAATGCTTGTTGTCGAGGGAGCCCTTTGCGATGTTAACTTCCGGCTCGGCCTACATGTATACATCATCACTGCACCACACTATAAAACAAAAAACAAAAGTGCTTTTTACAAAATAATATGTTTTCCATGTCTATCAATAGTCCGGGTTTCATTAATTAATTAATAGGCCCAATATTACTGTGAGTCCAACACATTGTGCCGGAAAACCTAATTTTAGGGAAATCACAGGAAGAGACAGTTTCACAATCACCAATCCACCACTTTACTCTTCTCACTCTTTCACATGTTAGATTGCAGGTACAGTGCTCTATGATGGGGGGTGTGATTAAGGATGGGTGGTGTTAGAAGTCTGTGATGCTACTGGGAAACTTTCTTTACATCTATGCTGTATGTTCACATTCATGAGGTATGGTAGTTATTAGAATGGTATCTAAACGTGACATTTCTTAAGGTTATTTTGAATTTTGCCCCGCGGTAGTTCTGTATTCTGCCCCTTTAAATGTCCTTGTTTGTGTTTTTGCTGCTGTTCAGGGACTGATTAACACCTGGGGCTCACTGAGAAGCAGTGGCGAGCCATCAGGGCTCTCTAGGCCCTCTGTGAGGGCCTAAGATATTCTAAAAAATAATATTTGAAAACATAAAAAAAACATTTTTTTTAAAATATTTTTTTTTAATATATTTTTTTGTTAAATGTTTCATTAGTTTTACCTAAATAACTTGATTTAATTGTATTTAAAATAACATTTCCAAAGAAATAAATCCTTCGAATCTGCCTGTTCAGTTTCTGTTGGAATGTGAAGGGTTAAATGCCATCTCTGCAAGTTATGTGAAGACGGGAGAGCTTGTTGGTCCCTCTCTACATTCACAGAGGGCCCGCTATAGTAACTCAACGAGAGAGTAATGTCAAATGACAGTACAATTGACCAATCATATCTTCCCTCTAAATGAGCGGGCTTTATTTTGGCGGACTTTATGACAAGTTCCGCCCGCTGTGAGGTTTATACATGTGTTTGAAGTGGTGCAGTGACGCATCCTAAAAGCCGGAAGTAAGCTGCGCTCGGGTTCCCTCGACAAAAAAAGAGGGCCTAGGTATAAAAGTCACAGTTCGCCACTGCTGAGAAGCCATCAGCTAGCTGGTGTAACAGGAAGTGCTAGGCGTTTTGAAAAGATACCTCTCACAGGATATTAAGCATCTCAGTACGTGGAGTTTGCACATTGCACAAATTGCACGTCTCGGGGTGTTTTCTACAGTGATGTAAGCCCTGCTTTTCTGAAAAGTTGACATTTTCCACTTACTAAAAAGACGCTGGGTGCCGTGCTCTTTCTCGAGACGGCCATATCTGAAGGAACACTCTGTTTGAATTTGAATCAATTGCAAAAGGACACTGGCGCTATGTGTTATGACCCTAAGCCTATGGGAGCATAACCAGGATTGGAGCATGACTCCTGGATGTTTCTACTGATTTCCTGAAAGCTGGTTTGAAATGTTTTCAGTATATTGTGCTCCTGTGATCACAACTAAGAAGCACTCCAAATGGAAGTTCACAGAAAGGCCATCTTGCGGCTGCAGGTGTTACCTTTCATGTAATTCCCTTCTGATCCAGTGTTTGCTCTGCAGATTGAAAAGAAAATCTTCCAGTGTTTCATTCCCACGATGTCACACTGAATAATTGGCACAAAATCTCAGCCTAAATATGTGACTTCTGATCGTTTACGCCAGTGGTTCTCAACTTTTAATTTGCACAGGGCCCCCTTATCCCTTATCCATTGTACAGGTCCCTATCACCCCTTTCATCAGTTTTAATTGTCTTCCCTGAATAAATAATGATGATTATTTTATATGATGTAATTAATAATGCAGTCCTCATTGAAAATAATGCCAATAATCATATTATTAAACTGGACGATTGGAATATCATGATCATTAGTTTCCTCGGTGCATCTGTATTTCTGAAGTGATGTACCGCTTAGAAATTTGACATTCAAACTTTAATTAGTCCTTTTTATTGATCTGAAAGCCACTTTGAAGACAAGGCAAGGCAAGTTTATTTATATAGCACCTTTCAACACAAGGCAATTCAAGGTGCTTTACAAAAATGAAAGACATTCAGACAAAGGCATTTAAAAACAGTAAAAGATAATAAAAGAAACATTAAAATAAAAAGTACATGAATAAAAAGTTACAGTGCATTAAGATATGAATAGTTCACACAGAAGTTCCACTTTACTGATGAACACAACGGCTCAGTTTCAATTAAAATGAAAAGAAGCGACAAAAAGATAAGTCTTCAGCCTGGATTTAAAAGTAGTCAGAGTTGCAGCGGACCTGCAGGTTTCTGGGAGTTTGTTCCAGATATTTGGAGCATAATAACTGAACGCTGCTGCTTTACCATGTTTAGTTCTGACTCTGGGGACAGAAAGCTGACCAGTCCCTGAAGACCTGAGAGATCTGGATGGTTCATAATTTAGCAGGAGGTCAGACATTTATTTTGGGCCTAAACCATTCAGTGCTTTATAAACCAGCAGCAGTATTTTGAAATCTATTCTTTGACACACAGGAAGCCAGTGTAAAGACTTCAGAACTGGAGTGATGTGATCCACTTTCTTAGTGTTAGTGAGGACTCGAGTAGCGGCGTTCTGAATCAGCTGCAGCTTTCTAATAGATTTTTTAGTGAGACCTGTGAAGACACCATTGCAGTAGTCGTGTCTACTGAAGATAAAGGCATGGACAAGTTTTTCCAAATCCTGCTGTGACATTAGTCTTTTAATCCTAGATATGTTCTTTAGGTGATAGTAGGCTGATTTAGTAATTGTTTTAATGTGACTGTTGAAACTCAGGTCAGAGTCCATGACTACACCTAGATTTCTGGCTTTATCTGTTGTTTTGAACATTGCAGACTGAAGCTCAGCGCTAACTTTTATACGTTCTGACTTCGCTCCAAAAACCATTACCTCAGTTTTATCTTTGTTTAATTGGAGAAAGTTCTGACACATCCAGTCATTGATTTGTTCAATGCACTTACTCAGTGTTTGAATTGGAGCATAGTCTCCTGGTGAAATTGTTACGTACATTTGTGTGTCATCTGCATAGCTATGGTAACTTATTTAGTTGTTTTTCATTATCTGAGCCAGTGGTAGCATGTAGATGTTAAAGAGAAGAGGCCCCAAGATGGAGCCTTGAGGAACCCCACATGTCATATTTGTCAACTCAGATGTGTAATTACCTATAGAAACAAAGTTGTTTCTGTCCTTTAAGTAGGATTCAAACCAATTTAGAACTGTTTCCGAAAGTCCCACCCAGTTTTCCAGTCGGTCTAGTAATATGCTGTGGTCAACAGTGTCAAACGCAGCACTGAGATCTAATAATACTAACACTGAAGTTCTGCCACTGTCTGTGTTTAAGTGGATGTCATTAAAGACCTTTACAAGAGCAGTCTCAGTGCTGTGGTTTGGACGAAATCCTGACTGGAACACATCAAAACAGCTTTTTAAATGCAAGAAATTACTCAACTGTTTAAAGAATACTTTTTCAATGATTTTACCTAGAAATGGGAGGTTTGATATGGGCCTGTAATTGTTCATTACTGAAGCATCTAGATTATGCTTTTTTAAGAGTGGTTTAATGACTGCAGTTTTCAGGGCCTGTGGAAAAACACCTGAGTGAAGAGACTTGTTTACTATATGAAGTAGATCTGAGGCCATGCAAGGAAAAACATTTTTGAAAAACCCTGTTGGAATAATATCAAGGCAGCAGGAGGAGGATTTCAGAAGTTGTATGATGTCCTCTAGGTTTTTATCATTAATCTGATGGAATTGTGTCATGGTGTTTGAATTCATATTAGGTGGACACAGACACAAAACATTTGCTGTACCTGATGCAGAGGCACTGACTGCTTGTCTGATTTTCTGAATTTTGTCAGTGAAGAAGGAGGCAAAATCATTGCACGCCCTGGTCGATAGAAATTCAGAGGCTACTGACACTGGGGGGTTAGTTAGTCTGTCGACGGTAGCAAGCAAGGCACGTGCGTTGTTTTTGTTTTTGGCAATGATATCAGAGAAGAAAGACTGTCGGGCAAATTTCAATTCCAAATTATAAAGGCCAAGTCTCTCTTTATAGATTTCAAAGTGCACCTGGAGATTTGTTTTTCGCCACCTGCGTTCAGCTTTTCGACACTCTTTTTTCTCTGTTCTCACGGTCATGGCCTTTCTCCATGGAGATATTTTCTTCCCAGTCACTTCCTTTACCTTAGTTGGAGCAATGGCATCTATAACATTTTTAGTTTTTGAATTAAAATGATCTACTAGCTCATTTACTGAGATGTTAGCAGGGGCAAGTGTGGAAGAGAAATTCTGAGTAAACATTTCCCTAGTATTTTCAGTTAAATATCGCTTTTTGGTTACCTCTTTTTGAACATTTTTGTGAACAGAAATAGAGTTCTCAAAGAAAACACAGGAATGATCAGAGAGTGCAACATCAGTCATCACAACCTCAGAGATATTCAGACCCTTTGAGATAATTAAGTCCAGAGTGTGCCCCTTATTGTGCGTGGGCTCCGTCACATGCTGAGTCAGTCCATAGTTATCAAGAACACAAAACAGTTCTTTAGCCCCTCTGTCCTGGGGGTTGTCAACATGGATGTTAAAATCACCAACAATGACTAGACGGTCAAAGTCAATACACACTATAGACAGCAGTTCAGTAAAGTCATCAAAAAAGCTTGCACAGTATTTGGGTGGTCTATAGATATTTAGGAACAGAGCTCGAGAGGAGCATTTCAGCTGAAGGGCCACATATTCAAAAGAAGCAAAGTTCCCATAAGATGTCTTCCTGCATTGAAGGGAATCATTGAACAAAATAGCAACTCCACCTCCTCTCTTATGCATTATTTCCTGACTCATAAAACTAAAGTTGGGAGGTGTTGATTCGATAAGAACAGCTGCACTGTTATTTTGTTCAATCCATGTTTCCGTTAAAAACATAAAATCGAGATTGTGCTCAGTGATAAAATCATTGATTAAAAATGTTTTACCTGCCAAAGACCTGACATTTAATAAAGCTAGTTTAAGTTTGTTGAACACACTATCAGTCATGTTTTTTGTAACAAGCTGTGGCTGACATGGAATCACTGCTAAATTAGATACACTCACACAAACTTTTGAGCGCTTCCTGTGTCTAAACTGATTCACCACTCTTAATCTATTACCTATCAACACAGATATCGGCAAAGCTACTGGCAGGCAGGACCCCGGCATGTCCTGGAAAGAGTTGAGAGTGCCATACGCCCATGAGCCTGGACCCAGCATATATCAGTCAGTGTTTGCGTTTTTTACACACACATCCTTATCAGGCTTCGGAGACAGCAGTCTTGAAGGGGGGGAGGACGTTTTGGTCCGAATGATTGTGGTAGGCATGGTGACGGGGGTGTTGTTGTGCGTCCAGGGGGAGGAGGTGGTTGACGTAGGCACGGTGACGGAGACAGGGGAGGTGGTGCGCGTCTCTGCTTCGGTGATTTTGATGGCCGTCGTTGAGGAGCGGGGGTAAAGGACATGCTGCCAGCCCTGCGTATCGCCCTAGTTTGGTTATTGAACTCCAGGAAGGAATCGGTGCCAACCCTCTATCTCCTTCATGTGTTCAGCAATCTCCAGGAGGGTGAAAGGGTGAACAGAGAGTAGAGAGAGCTGTGGGGTGAAGGAAGAGTATCCTGAGAGGTGATAGGGGGGGTGAAGGGCGGTGGAGACTCCTCCATTTGTCTCCCACAATCAAGACATTCCTCAGGCGGGTGCAGTGATAGATTTTCAAGGTTTTCTGAGCGATGTGTTGTGTCTTTCTCTTGTTTTGATTCCTCTTGTTGCTTGTCCTTGGCAGAGGGAACAGATTGATGACGCAGGCAGTTGAATATGTTAGAGATAAACAATTTCACTCCTGACTTGTTCAGGCAAACTCCATTTGCCTTGAAAAGATGTCTGCGGTCCCAGAAAAAGTTAAAGTTGTCAATAAAATGGACAGAATGGTCAGTACAGACAGTTGAAAGCCACGTGTTCAGTGCAAACAATCTGCTGAATCTCTCCACTCCTCTTCTGACTGGCGGTAGAGGGCCACTGATGAACACATCTGCATTTAGAGAGCTGACAGTTTCCAACAGACATTTAAAGTCTTAAATTGAAGACGCATCACCCAGCATGGATTCAGTTCAACACTCCATTTCCTGCATTATTTTTGTATGCATCAGTTTAAGGTGGAAACGTCTTTAATTAGGAGAAAAAACATGATTGAGGTTACAGGGGACACTTAGAAAATATAATATCATATATTGCATTCTGGCTCTCGTGCATTATGTATTGCATTCAAATATTTACCATCCTGTAAATCGACGCTTGTCATTCAATGTCATCCCTGAAGTCAACACACATGTAGACATCATTTTCACCTCCCTCCTCTTTTTGTCTTTTATTTGTGCAAATAACCTCTTTTAACATTCATGTGGCACCTATCCTCTTCAATGATGGCCAAATGAATGAATTTAAAGACATGTGTTAACCCCAGGACTTAGAAATCTCACGTGTTTCAGAATGATTTCTTCTCATGTTCAAAAACGTTTTGCACTTTTAAAGCACCTCTCACATATCTGAGAAGTGCTAATACTATGAGAATAAAGTTATATTACAAACATAATGACTATATAGTCATATCATTTCAATATTTATTGTTTTCTTTTGGTTATTTCTCTGTAGATATGCTCTGTCAAAGCACCATTTCCTTTAGAACAGATCAAAAGCATTTATCTTTTTTATCCACATTTTTTCATGTTTATTTCAACTTATTCTTTCTTAAAAAAGTATAAAGCTAACCCTGTTCATGTTCGTTTGCCGACCTTGGATTTGAAATACCAAGGTCCCTTGAATAACTGAATAACTAATGACACTATGGATGTTATGATTGTAGAGTGACTAGGGGTGTAACGGTTCACAGAAGTCACGGTTCGGTTCGTACCTCGGTTTGGAGGTCACGGTTCGGTATGGTTCGGTACAACAAGAAAAAGCAAAAAAAAGTCCCAAATGCATAATTCCAGGTTTGTTGTTATTTATGATTGAACAGTAGTGCAAGTTTCAGTTTAAAAATAAAGAACTCTTTTTTGAATAATTAACTGTATTAAACAGTTAAAAACAAACCATACACAGTACACTCAGATGGCCATATTATCTATAATGGCTGATGTCAAACAAAAAGGTTTCATCAAGCTGTAAAACTAAAAAGAATGTCTTGAAAATATTACATCATAAATAATAAGAAAGTGTTTCAAGAGCGCAAAGTCGTTGAAAAACATATGCCAAAAGCTTCCGTTATTTATTTTGGTCTCACGGCTTTCATGTCTCTTGGCTTCTTAAAAACAGCGGGGATCAGCTGTTGAACTGCTGTTGTCTTTTGCCGGGCTCCGGTGATTGGCAAATCTGGCTGATGCCTTCTGATATGATTTAGCATGTTTGGCGTGTGTTACCATTAGCATACCGCACCACTGTAGAACAACGGCGACACACCGTCCTCGTCCGATCCACCACTCGCACACTCCATCGTTATTGTAGTCCACAGGGAACCCGAAATGTTCCCACACAGCTGATTTAAAAGAAGCAGGTGGGTTCTAGCTCCTGTGTGTTATCTGAAATCGCCATACTAACTTTTCTTCTTCTTGTATTTTGTTCGTTTTGTTGTTGTGTTTCTTCTTGTTCTTCATTTGTTGTTTAAGGGCGGCTGGCAAACAGCTTTTAGATGCAATACCGCCCCCTGGATTATATATAGTGTAGTGGATACTGCCCTGAATGACAGACTTTTTTCCCACTCATAAAAAAAAGGCGTATTCGTCGTGTGACTGCGTGTGCCGAACCGTGACGTCCGAACCGTGACGGTACGGGACGACTACGGATACCGTTACACCCCTAAGAGTGACAGAAGATATTCGGTGCATTTGGATGATCTGTTTATGGCTTTGGTTGTTTCTTAGCATATTTTTGCTGACGCACTGAGCTAATGGTGGACATTGAATTAGATGGAAACCATTGGAAACTATGACAAAACTTGAATGTCTTTCATTCTCACCCTCAGTGAAAGGCCTTAGGAGTGCAGGCGAGGTGCTGATGTGTCTTTCAATGTTTGTTTTTTTAATCAGATACCGGACCTTCGTCTCAGAGGATGCCGGTCCCAACACGCTTGTTGCCACGGTGCTGGCGAAGGACCCTGACGGGGACGGGATCACGTATAAGATCAACACAGGAAACGAGGAGGGCAACTTTATCATCGACAGCCAGAAAGGTAAGACATGTTGGATTACGCATTAGTCTGTGCTTTTTTCTTGTTTTGTGGTATCTCTAAGTTTGAATGGATTTAGATATCATTTTGGGTTGGTTTAAGTTATAAAGCTAGGTCAAACAATCAAGTAAAAGAAAAGCAAAATAATAGGAATGGATAAATAAAGACATTTATAAATAAATGCATTCATTAACAAATAAAACTGCAACAGGCAAAGGCCCCATTGGATACATTTTTTCTCTTTGATTTCTCCTTATTTTATTTTTGTTGTATTTTTTATATTCCTATCAGTCACCTGTTTCTTCTTATAACTTCTCTTGGCCTATTGTATGTTTTTGAATTAGCTAAAAATGGGTTTACCAATACTTAGGATTATTTATCTAAACGGCCCAAAACAGCTACATCACACATTTACCTTAACTGTACATTTTATGCTCAGGCCCATATTTTGTTCGTGATGAAAATAGGAGGTCTCTACATAGACTAACTATATCAAAAAACCCTCTACAAATCAGACTCGATATCAAATCATTTTTTCAAAAGCATAACTCCGTTAAAAAGAAACAGAAGGACAATCGGAGAAAGTATCATTGAACAACTGAAATGGCATTACAATCATTTATTTCAGTTCTACCTGCATTGGTAGACACTATGAAATCCATCCATTTGTTATCATTCCCTTTCCTCTTGTATTATAATCCACTCTCAATAGGATGTTGCAGAGTATGGAACTTTTGATTGTTTTGGCAAAACACAGTATGGAAGTGAATGAGTCATTTTTACTTTCTATAATGTACTGTAGAGAAAAATAGTAAGTGACAGAATTGCTGAAGTAAAGGGTTTTTAAATGACATTCAGTTTCTGCCAGGGATCAGAACAGTCCCCCGTACATGGCCAAACGTGTACAAATAAAATCAGTAAACAAGGCACATACAACACAAAAATGCATCCAGTTCCAATCCATACCATCTCCAACGTTTGGCAGCATGTCAGTTGCTTCTGTTTTTAAGCCAAGCATTATTTGATCTCTTAGCTTCTCTGTGTTCTATATCCAGATTAAACACAATCCATCCAAATAGTCCCCTTTTACTGTAACTGTACATTTCCATGGAAATCAGGTTGGGCTGGACCCAAATGCAGTACAACAAAGCACCCAACAAAAAACACCATTTATTACAAGCAAGGCAAAATAGAGCAATACTTTCCGATGCATGAACAACAAGGATCTGACAAAGACTAACAGAAAACCATGAATTTAAATACTAACAGAACTAAGCACAAACATACCAACGTAATCAGGGTTGGGCAGACATATACTGGAAACCACAAGACATGAAGTTAAAACAGACATGACAGTTCAAAATGAAAATGGACACACAAAAACAGATGATGAAACCATGTCAACTCAACAACTTCAAAACCTGGTTCTGATTAATACTGCAATCAATTGTTTGACCATTTTACACATCAGCAGTTTTTCTTTGTTTTCTTTTTTTAATTTAAACTGTACAGTGAACAAAATAAAATGTTGGCTTTAATTAAATGTATTATGTCAACAGATTTCACAAAAGGTTAATTGAAAGCAATACTATTACGTTTAAATAAAAAATACGAGGTCAACTTGATATTATTGCTTTCAACTAACCTAAAACAGTTGTGTGAAATCTGTTGACACAATATATTTGATTAAAGTTTCAGTTTGTTCAGTGTAACATAACAGGATATAATATAACTTAAGGCTGCTTAGGGTCTTCTATTAGTGTTCCTTTTCACAGTTTCCATTTTGCACAAACCCTGAACTTCCACAAACACAGCTCTCTTTCACAGTTATTTTCTGTCTGCCCTCCCTGCTATATTTACGTTCAGCGCCGCAGTTTGTCAAGCGTGCCTCCGAGTGTCTTGAAAATGCGCTTCATATAGTGTGTCCACTATTCTGTGGATGACGATTCCTCACTCGCCTTTTTTTTTCTGCAAGAAGCTTTGTCAAGGATATTTAAATCCTGACAGCTCCTGTTACGGAGACGAATAATCAGCCAAAGTGCGAGGAGCATTTCTTTGTAACGGGATATCATCTGAGCTTTATTTTCATACGTCTCAACTTCCTCTGAGGCAGGAGCAGCAGAGCCAGAAGCGAAACAAGAAACTGCATTAGTGTGTGTGTGTGTGTGTGTGTGTGTGTGTGTGTGTGTGGTTAATCGGGAGGGGTGGCAATTTCATAAAGGTTCGACCCCTTTGTAAATTACAACCCCCTCTGAATCTGCATATCGTATTATAGGGTAACACGATGACTTTTACAAATTAAATTACTCAAATCTTCAAGGCACAATTTTCTCTGTTCACCAGCAATGACTTCCTCTGTCAGGATGGTAGTGATTGATTGATAGTGACGGTCATTTGATCAAGCAGGAGAAAGCCTTGGAGCTTATAACTGGATTCTATCTACTGTATCTGATTTATTTTGCTTTCTTTGAGCGAGTAGCTTTGTATTAAAGTTCAGTCTAAAAGCTAAGTCTGTCTGGATGGAGGCATCTTCCAATTTGCCTGCTCAATTGATCAATTCCTTATTGGCACTAGGTACACATTGATAGATTTAGCAATGTATCTTTTAAATCATAGGGTCACTATAATTAGAGTTCATCAGAAGAATAAAACATCCCGTGCACCTGATTATTTTCACCGTGGTTTTATCCATTAATTGTTGTTTCTTTCCAATTAAGTGCATTTCTTACCCAAACCATTAATCAACTACTGTACCAATGACCTATTGTAGTCTAAAATCAGTATCCTGCTGTAACGAGGAGTTATGCAGCTACAGGCTTAAGATTTATGTATTTATTTTCCAGCTTTTTGTTTTTGTCTAAAAATGGTTATCTCCAGTACTTGATGCAATTTCCCAGAGATGGGTGGCATCATCTATTAGCTTGATTTGAAACCAAAATATAATGAATATGCAGTCATAAAAAAAAGGGGGGAAAAAGCAAATCTTTAGAATTTTGAAAGCTAAAATCAATTGGTTTTGACTTTTTATGATTCTTATTTTAACATATTTTGGTTTAGAATTGAAGGCTGGGCAAAACCAGTCATTTTAAAACACAACCTTGGGCTCTGGGAAATACAACTGCACTTTTTAGTTCTACTTTCTGACGTTATAGACCAAGGACTGATCAGAGACAAGACACAGCTGGGGAGTGTTTGCAAAAACACAAGAGCAGCAGGCTAATAGAATCACACAATCACGTAGGCGGGAAAACACAAAGGCAAGAGGTAAAACCAGACAAGACACAAGGAGAAAACTATTTTCAAAAATGAAACAGGATAAATCTAAATCCAAGATCTTAATTTCATATACAATATTTTGTGTGAACTGAGAAGCTTAAAGCGTGATAAAGGTCTCATAGTGTGGACTTTGCGGAGGATGGGTTGGTCCTAAGACACAACACTTTGACCTAGAGACAGCTGTTTGTATCCTGTGTGACACCAGATGTAAACTGATGTCACACAGGATACATCTGTCTCCGTAACCCTAATGTGACTTCCATGGATTATTCAAACACAACCACATTTTATTCTTAAACCTAGCCAAGTTGTTTTTTGTGAAGATATTTGTGAATGTTTGTAACAAGCAACACATGTTGCTGTATATTTGTCAAGGAATAACTTTTTGTGGGATATCATGCAAACCATTTTATGACGATACATTAGAGAGGACATGTCATGCTCTCCCAAAGCCCAGTCTGCTCTGATTGGTCAGCTGGCCGGCTCTGTTGTGATTGGTCAACTGCTTAGGGATCGGTCGGGAAATGTCCCGCCCCTTAACATTATCACAATATGTTGGAGCAATAGCCAATAAAACAGCACGTGTTACATAGTGATGTCACTATGTTACAGTAGTAAACAAAGGAGTCCAATGGAGGCATTTCAGGCAGGGGGGGAAGAAAAAATACCTCTGGAGGGAACACAGGGATTCAAGCTTGTGCGGACCACTTACGTGTATAAAAACCTATATAACACACTACAGGAGAGGAAAATCCCCAAACGGCCTAATATGACCTCTTTAAAAGTAAGGTAAGACAGTCATTACTCATGTTACACAGATGAGGGAACAAAAAGGAAATGATATTTCTGCAACACAGTTCTGAGCTGCCTTAAATGTGCTACTGTCCTTCCCCTATGCACACCGTACATGTCTGCATGTGCACACCTTCAGTAGTGATGGATTTACAGTAAATCAGCTGACACCCAGTCACATTCACACATGCAGTCCACACAGGGAAAGAGAGCCTGATACAGACGCACACGGAGCCACCGCACAATCCGTCCGCCCCACAGTGTGTGGCACCATAACGCTTGTAATATGATCTTTCAAAGAGCCCAATATTTGGTCATTAAAAGTATTTTATGACTCCTATAATGGAAAGCGAGCCTGGTGGATTCCGCCCACCCTCTCACCTCATTCTCTCTCTGCCGCTGATGAAAATCGTTTATTGCCTCTTCTCTTGCTCTCGTTCCCCCCGCCTCCCCTCCCAAGTCATTCTAAATGTCCAACAATCATTCAGGCGATTGTTTTCCTCCCTTCCGGCAGAAGCAGCCTCCCTCTTCATGTTAATTTGCCTGTAACTCAGCCCAGAATACAGTGTTTCCCGAGATTTAAGGTGGCCATTAGGATGCGAGCAGGCCGGTCAATATGATGATCACGCTCTTCCTATTAAAACCCATAAATACAGAAACATCCTCTTCCGAGGGGAGTAAGTATTTACTGACAGCTCAGGGGATACGCTGGCGCCAATAAATGGTGCTTCCATCATTTCCTTTTTTCCCCGCTAAGTTTCATGGTGCTGCAGAAAAGAGGGTTTCGTTGCAGTAGGTGAGTTTTGCTTTCTGGGTGATGCGGTTGCATCAGTCGGCCTGTCGGCCTTGTTTTATTTCTGTTATCCAGGCTTTCCTCCTGAACTACTCCTCTGCATTGACTTTGAGGCTGATGTGCTGACCTGTGCATGATCCCGCTTTATGTAAGCAATCCACATCGTGTTGCCCTCATTCTTCTCCCTGGTTCCCTCTGGCAAACATATTCTAACTTCTCTCCATCACCGTCTCTTCTCTTAAAGCTCATTCTGTTTTTCGTCACTCTTTCTTGCATCCCAGTCTCCTGCTGGCATGACGTTGACCTCTCCCTCTGCACCCCCCACCACGCTTTCTCTCACCCAGCCCTTGCTCCATCCTTCTTCCCTTCTCCTCCCTCCTGGCTGGCTTCATGTGAAGTGACGGCTGCTCACTGACCCCCGAGGAAACATCTTCTCCATCACTGATGAGCGATGATATGTGCTGGCCCTGTTGGCAGCCACACACACACACACACACACACACACACACACACACACACACACACACACACACACACACACACACACACACACACACACACACACACACACACACACACACACACACACACACACACACACACGCACACACACACACACACACACACACAGCCATGACCCCGTACCACAGGGTAGGGGTTTCACAACTACCAATATTTACTAGTCGACGCGTTTTTCAAAATAGCAGTAGACTAGTCGTTACGTCATAATAAAGACACACAAAGAGAGGTGTACAACTGTATTTTATATTGGAACTCATACAGTTACATTAAACACTGCATTGCAATTTGTGTTACATGGCTGAGTAAATAACAAACAGTAACTGGACTTAGTAAATAACAAACAGTAACTGGACTCACCAAAATCGACAGCAAAAAACTCTGTTTACTGAAATGCCACGTAAATCCAGTGCGCAACAGCGCATTGCGCAACACTTTACTCGCTGTCCTCCACGATAACGTCCACCTTTCCAGATTTTTGGTTTGCGTTGAGGAACACCAACGCATCGACATGTGAGGGAAGGAGGCTTGACCGCTTTCGGGTGACAGCGTTGCCTGCCAGGGAAAAAACCCTCTCACTCGGGGTGCCTGTGGCTGGAATAGCTCCTCGAAAGCTTGGCTAAACGGGGGACGCGGTGCACGTTTTCTGCCCACCACTCCAGTGGGTTATCCATTGTGGGGGATATGCGGTGTCCGCTGGCAGTAAACCCTAGCTCATCATCCGCATCACTGTAGACCCGTTTTTTCTTGCTGCTCGTCTGCCTCTGTCCTGTGCTGACGCCGGTCCGTTGCTCACTGGTGCTAGCATTACTGCTGGTGCTAGCTGTCGGCAGCGGGTGTCTCATCTTCAGATGGTTGCGCATAGCAGATGTATTTTTGTTGTACTTCAGTACAGCTGTACACAACTGACACTTCACTGTGGAGTTGGTTACATCTTTGTTGAAGTACTGCCATACATAAGAATGTCGGACGTGTTTTGAAGCATTTTGCAGCACCTCGTTTACCTCCATTTTTCACACGACTAGTTGACTAGGGCCTACAGCGCCGACTAGTGGTAAAGGTAGTCGACTAGTCGATTAGTTGGTGAAACCCCTACCACAGGGACACATATCTCATGGATTAGAAGTGACGCTCGCTCTACGCTTTGTTCTTGGAATGTCCTAAAACCTTTTCCATGTCCCATTTTCAACCACTTACGCAGCATGTGTTGCTCTCATCTCAGGCTTTTAGGCCCTATTAGATGTTTATGCCAACCAGAGGCAGAGTAAAGCAGGGATCAGACCGCAGGGCGCCTCCGGTGCTCCCTGCGTACTAAACACAGTGAGCCTCTCTCTGTGCCTGCTGCTGCCTTTACTGAACTGGTCACATGTATGTGGCCTTCTGTCTCAATTCATTAAGCACGAGAGCACTCTGCGGCGCTGTTGAAGCAGCGTGGGTGGAGAGAGAGGATGGGGGGGAGAGTGCATATCTTTGGTATAGATATGCATACCTTTCTTTATTTAAATTCACAATGCTGATGGACCACAAGTCAAATGTGTCTGCTATTAGAAGATAAAACTCTGATTACAGATTATATTTCAATCCATGATCTCTGCTTTACTCTCACGATGAGTATGGATACTTTTAATGCTGCATATGGAAATGCAAATCCGAATGTTAACGGCCTGATCACCCAATTACTATTACTTTATTAATATACTGTGTATATACTTTAAAAGATCTATATATATATACTTCACACTTAAAAGTATATCTGTTTAAATGTTTTATCATTACAAGGTAACCGGCAGTAGCTCAGTCTGAAAGGGACTTGGCTTGGGAACCGAAGGGTCGCCGGTTCAAGTCCTGATTGGACCAAAGAGTTGTCGTTGAGTAACGCACCAAACCCCCAGCTGCTCCCTGGCTCCAGTCCCCTTTTATCCATTAGTGCATGTCTATATGTCCTGGCTGTGCGTGTGTGTGTATTTCTGGCCTTAAAGGTGGGGTAGGTAAGAATGGAGAAACCAGCTCGAGTACGCTAGAATTTGAAAGTACGCAGCCGAAAACAATCTGCCACTTCCTTCAGACTTCCTTACATGACCAATGAGGGCACGAGATAAGTTTGTGCACAGATGGAAGGCTGACAGGCAGGTAGGCCATCCAGTTATTTTAGCCGGGCCGGCTCAGATGATTGGTCGTGCTTTTTACAGCGCCACGGCTTCCAGAGATGACGTTTTTTTATGTATTTATTGTCAAAGTATTTCATATATTCATTGCTATCGGGATGTTAAGAGCATTCCATGGAATATAACAAAAAGTGTTTCTGAAGTGAATGACCTACCCCACCTTTAATGTGTAATTGTATAATAACAGTAAATAACTAAATGTCCCCTCGGGATGAATAATGTATCTTAGTATGTTTACATTTACCAACAGAAACATGTGTAATGACGGTGATTCCCTTATGTTTCTATATTGTACTGTTTTCTTTATACTTACCAGGTGAAACTTCATTTAATTTGTCTGATAAAACAAACTATTTTTGTATCGATAATTCCCAAATTGTACTCATACACCACCATGTGTCCCTTTCAGGATGAATTGCTTCTGCAAAACTTCTTAAATTGAGGTTCAAGTTCTTCATTTGTGTCCCTAAGTAGATTTGGTTTGCAGTTAAAAGACAAGGTAACCACCGGACACACGTTTCAAACAACACGGACAACAGACCAGAAATGTACCCAAGGCTCCAAAACATTTAAAACCACTAGGAAAAACATGAACAATCAAGTACAACTTTTATACCGCTCATAATGTTAAAGTCATCATTTAACATGGAGCTAGATTACCGCTGTAACTGTCTGATGTACAAGGACTCTGCTAGACCACTTTATAATCTGACTGAGAGTGTTCTGCTCTTTACAGTTAGGTTACCAAACCATTGTGATTATGTTTTCATGCTGACATTACTTTCTGCCTTAGCACTGCGTCACCTAGCCATTACCATGACCATCTTAGTTTTGCAATTTTGGCGGATCAACGCTTCAGTTTATACCTTTCAAGCAGTGTAATACCACCCTTGTCACAGTTACATGTTTTCTATACTTAGTACCTATTGTGTTGTCTATAACAATAGCTAATGAAGATACACATTATGTTAATTGCATTAATGATAGGATCTGCATTTAAATAGATGTTTTGTTTATCTTTTATGACCAGTGTTTGTTGACCCAAGTTGGTGGCCTTTTCTGTTGCAAACAATTGTTCTAATTTTAGTCCCATTGTACCTCTATTTTTTTTGTATCACAATCTTTTGTAAGCCCATTCTACAATGCAAACCCTATCAGCCCCAGCTACGCATCACACAATAGCCTATTTGGATAATGAGAAATTGGGAGCAGACCACCCAGTCGTTTGTGTGAGCAAATTGCTTTTTTATTGGAGCAAAGGAGACCAGGTGGGAGATTTGGTTTTAATACATCTATCTGCTGAAATGGCCAAACCTCAACTGAAATGTAGCAACACTAGACTGGAAGAAGTGTTACATACAGTAAGCATGGTCTACATGAAAGGAGATACAGAGTGGATTACATACACACACTTAGTACTTTGAAAGGAAGGTTACAGAAAAAGTAGGGGTGCTGGTCAACTTCTTAATAACTCAGCCGGTTTCAATTAGCCTTGAAATGTACATGGTAGACTTCTTAGATGCACTAACACTAGAGTTCCCCTCATAATCAGAAAGACATTTCAAATTGTATGCCATACAAATCTGCTTTGTTAGGTTTCACATTTTTTGTTTGGTAATAATTCCAATATTATTCAGTTGTATCCATCCTATCTTTTCATTTGTTTGGCCAATGCACAAACCAGCTTGTTCATCCAGGAAACCTGATGCATTTAGGGAGCGTGGCTTATTACATTACATTACTATGGTGATTTGTTATATATGAATGCACCTGCCAATTACCTGAGCACGTTTGATGCTGCGTATCACAGTGCACTGAGATTTTTGACCAATTGTAAAGCACTTACGCATCACTGTACCCTGTATACCAAGGCGGTTATGCCATCACTTACTGTACGGAGGCTCAGTCACTGGTACATTTTCATTTACAAAGCCATGTTGGATAAACTACCACCTTATATCTGCTCCCTGATCTCTCTGCGAATTGAAAGTACTTATTGCCTGAGATCGCATGCTGTGGTTTTATTAAATGTGCCAAGTGCTAGGACTGTCTTAGGGAAGAAAGCTTTTAGATGTGCAGCTCCACTAACATGGAACAGTCTGCAAAAAGAATGGAAAATTACCAAGCTAGTACCACTACATGTTTTTAAAGCTCGGTTGGATGCTACAAAATCAGATGCTGTTGGTACCTGTACTTGTGGTTAAATATGTAAATTGTAATCCCTGTACATTTTGCTGTATGATGTCCTTTTGTTGTTCTGTTGTTTATGTTTTTATGTCTTCATGTGGAACCTACTGCTGCAGGTCTCCCTTGAAAAAGAGATCATTGATCTCAATGGGATTTTACCTGGATAAATAAAGGTTTTGAATTTAATTGAATTACATGACATGTCACTTGTTAGACTCTTTTATCCAAAGCGACTTACATACTCAATACTGTGGGAAATCCCCACAGGAGCAATTTGGGGTGAAGTGTCTCAGGGACACAATGACATGCTGACTGCAGTGGGGTTTGAACCTGTGCTCCCCTGATCCCAACACCAAGGCTCTATCCACAGCGCCACACACCTCCCTTATTTTGTATATATATATTTTATTTGGCATATCTTACACTATTGGTTAATTTACAGGACATTCAAGGAAAGCCTCAAATAACCACCTACATTATGATTGGGCATCATTGCATGTTCTCTCCTAAAAATGAAGGTTCAAATGCCCCAAAAGACCCAAAACAAAGGGTGCTGCTGTAAAGTAGGAGAAAATATCAATCAATCAATCAATCAATCAATCAATCAATCAATCAATGTTTATTTATATAGCCCAATATCACAAATGTTACATTTGTCTCAGTGGACTTCACAGTTTGTACAGAATATCAGTATGACAATACGACACCCTCTGTCCTTAGACCCTCACATCGTACAAGGAAAAACTTCCGGAGAAAACCCACAGTTTAAAGGGAAAAATGGGAGAAACCTCAGGGAGAGCAACAGAGGAGGGATCCCTCTCCCAGGACGGACAGACGTGCAATAGATGCCGTGTGGAAATTGAAAAGATAATACATTTGCAACATAGGTAGTCCAAATGTTTGGAAATGCATTTGTGTATAATAGGAAGATGAATCCACGAGGATATCCATCCAGGACCTATGATCCAGGACCACAGCCACGACTCAAGATCCAGGGCTCGCGATCCAGGACACAGGACCGCAGGATCATCCATGTCTCCGGATCCCGGCGTATATAGACACCAAAAAGAAAGACATTTGGGGAAGCTGGGTTAATCGGAACATGAGAGTACACAGGTATAGACAGAGAGAAGGAAGAAGTAAGATGTCCCCCGACAAACTAAGCCTATATCAGCAAAACTAGGGGCTGAATCTAATCAGCCCTAACTATAAGCTTTATCAAAAAGGAAGGTCTTAAGCGCACTCTTAAAAACGGATAGGGTGTCTGCCGCCCGAACACAAACTGGAAGCTGATTCCACAAATGTGGAACTTGATAAGAAAAGGCTCTGGCTCCCATTGTACTTTTAGAGACTCTAGGAACAACCAACAACCCTGCATTCTTGGAACGCAATGCCCTAGTAGGACAGTAGGGTATAATGAGTTCTTTAAGGTAAGATGGTGCCTGCCCATTAAGGGCTTTGTAGGCGAGAAGAAGAATTTTAAATTCTATCCTGTGTTCTATAGGGAGCCAGTGTAAGGCAGCCAGAACAGGAGTAATGTGGTCCCTTTTCCTAACTCTGGTTAGTACACGAGCTGCAGCATTTTGAATCAGCTGAAGCGACTTGACTGACTTCTTGGTACACCCTGATAATAAAGAGTTACAATAATCCAGCCTTGAAGTAATAAATGCATGGACTAGTTTCTCTGCATCGTTTTGAGGCAAGATATGTCTGATTTTTGCAATGTTACGTAGATGGAAGTAGGCGGTCCTTGAAATTGATTTTATGTGGGCGTTAAAGGATAAATCCTGATCAAATATAACACCTAGATTCCTTACAGTCTCACTGGAGGCCAAATTAATGCCATCCATAGTTAGTATATCTTTAGATAATTTGTTTCGTAGATTCTTCGGGCCAAGTACAATAACTTTTAAGGTCATCCACGTTTTTAAGTCCTTAAGGCAGTCTTGAATTTTATTTAGATGATTAATTTCATCAGGCTTGATTGATAAATATAGTTGAGTATCATCCGCATAACAATGAAAATGTACAGAATGATTCCTTATAATATTGCCTAACGGAAGCATATATAATGTGAACAAAATACAAAATACATTACAGCTACATATAAAACAAAGCATTGTTGGCATTGGTATCAAAACTCAAATTCAGTTTAGTTGTTCAAAACCAGTTAAAATACAATCATATAACATAATGGATGTTAGCCATTTTTAATTAGTCACCTTCTTTTAATTCTCAACTTCGATCCTTGCCTCAGTTCATGTTTCTCATTCTGTACAGCAGGCATTTGGCCTTGGGGTTTGGCCACCCTGTTTTATGACGATTGGTTGGCACCTGTTTTTACAAATTCTCTTCATCAGCTGTGTTAAGAGATTACACCCTTTTTACTTGTGAACAATGCATAAAGCAAGGCTGCAAACATTCTCTTCGTTCCCTTCAAATATTGATAGGACTAAATAAGCTATGAGTCAAAGAGTTGTTCTAATCTGACCGAGGCCTGCTCCTAGTCAAGAAATGTAACTGGTTATCTATTTCTGATGGGATGTTTGATTAACAACTTGGTGTGGGAAAAAGAGCAGTTTGGGTACAGAACGTCAGCATTGGTTTGGGCAGAGGCTGTGTTCACTACAGGGCCTCATCAAATGTCTTCGTCAACTCTCAGGCCCTACAGATGTAGCACCTCATTTCGGACGCCCCTACCGTAGTGGGGCCGTGATCGGCACGGGGTCGGCCCTCGCTGAAAGGAAAACCCCCCGCATGACTTGATATGCCCCCTTGATAAATAAATAAAATTATAATGAAATCAGCTGCAATGGATCATGGATCCACCAGGGGGAGCCGTGAAAAGCTGCCACACTGGAACTCATGTGAAATAAACAGCTGATAGATCTACAGGTATCTGATCGGATATTTGTTAAGATCCATATGTCACGGATAGGATCATATTCTGTGCTAAATAAGAGACATGTAATCATTTACAAAACATCACCATGTTTTTATTTAACAAAATAATGTTGTTTAATCCACGTTGGCGTACTACAACTACAAAAACCATCGGTTAGTTTTTTCATCAGGAAATCCAGCCCGGCTCAAACAAGCGATTTGTAATCATTATCCTCACGATCATTTAATATATCAGATGTTCGCCGAATTGACATGAAAGCACTAACAAATATGAATTTGCTGTAGTCACCTTCATTACAACTTTATTAACATGCCTAAACTCAGTAATTCACAAAAAAAGAGGTTTATTTTTAATGGAGCCTCGTCATCTCACCACGGGCAAACAAGCATATGTGTTAATAGTTAACTGTATCATTAGTGTTTAACATTACTGCTATAACAATCACACATTGAGTTCATTGTTGTGCAATGATAAAATCAGACCGTTGTTTTTTTAAATAACCTGAAACTCGGCAGCTCTCAGGTGATCAGCTGATCAGCTGTGTGTGTGACTTTCTTTGTTTACACACCTAATGGCCCATCAGCCACAGCTCTCCGCCCCCCCCCTGATCTCTCTTCTCCAGCAGTAAAGTTTAACTGTAGGTTTGGGTTTGCATATTTATTCAGTGATCTGTCTCTTCCTCTCTGCCGCAGACAGCTGAGCGGTGAACATAGTGGAAAGTAAAATCGACCTTGTCATCAGGTTCTATAAAGTAGGCTACTTCAATACAAATACAACATAATGTATCTGTACGTGTTTTACTGAACGAGCATACTGTACTGTGATCTGCATGCACTCATCAAACATTTAATTAAAGTTTTTTTTAAAAGTGAGGGGGTCCAAAATCAGCCAAAGTGCTTTGTTTTTAACGTCCATCACTATAATAATCAAAAGGAACGTTAGTTTTTACTGAAATGATCAAATAAAGTTACTGAGCTGTGTGGGGGTTGTTCAACTTTTAAAAGATGTTTGAATGGTGATATATATATGTTTTTTTTTTTGTTAGTATGATTATAATGTTGTGAGAGAGAAGGTAAAAACCCTGTATTAGTTTGGACCTATTTTTCTTCAAATAAACTGAATCCCACCTGTTGGATTGGGATCCTTTAAAAGACACCTGTGCCCTCCTCTCCTGCGTCAAAGGTAAGACTGCACCCTGCCACACACACTTAGGTAGGAGCACACTCCATTTACTGATATCAAAATCCTTCGGGATCGCTTAAACAGATTAAAAAAGAGTTGTCTGAATTGAAACAGCAGTTAATTGAACCTGGTTCTTCGGGGGGGTTAGGAAGAGGTGAGATCTTGCTGACGTTGGTGGATCTGAGCCAAGCAGCAAACTTACATAGACTCAATAACTTCGGAAAGGTCAATTAGGAGGTCAGAGTAATTTACCGGAATAAATTATCAGGACCTCTCATACTCTAAACAAGTGTCATCAGCCTCATTGCTGTGGAGACAGTAGGGGACTGCTACGCCTAGTAGGTTTTATCATCTATTCACACGGTTGATCGTGAATACAAGAAGGCGAAAGTCGGGTGACATCGTATGAAGACTCCTTGATGGCGGTAGGTTGAAGAACACGACATTCCAGTTGTTTGCATCCTGTCTGAAACCTAAAATATTGTAAGTTGCCAGTGCTTTGTTCTGAACGTTCATCAGTAATATAATCAAAAAGAGAAATATGAACGTTAGTTTTTACTGAAATGATCAAATAAAGTCAACATTTCAGTCTTTACTGAGCTGTGTGGAGTTTGTTCAACTTTTAAAAGATGTTTGAATGGTGATATACACAGTGATAGATGTTAAGGACTAACGTTTATAATAAATACATTTGTATTTATTTTAAGATCTTTTCATAGTTCATACAATCATACGTATTGAGATCATTTGTATTAATGTGGACCGGAGGGAGAGGGTGACGAGCATAAGTTTCACTTTCCTTTTTATTTCAATTCCAACTTTGGTCCTGAAGAATATGTTTCTCTGTTGTCCACGTTCATAAAGCATAAAACAACAGCATCAGAGCACGGTGCAGAGTCTCTAGGTGGGTTTACCCTGTGATATATATAGATACGGTGCTGGGTTTACAGTAGTTGTTCTTATTATAGCCTACATCAATGTAGTCCGCTGTATAGAAAACTGTAGTTTCCCCACAGCAGACGCACATTCATGACGTACGCTGGCGCATCATAAATATGTCGATAGTGTAAGTGCAGTCGGATTCTCAAAGCACCGCAGTCTCTTCTCCTAAATCCTTTTGGATTCTCCTATCCACGGAATGTGACAAAACTCTCCCACCCCCCCTCTGTTAACTAAGCTTATGTATGTTGTGGACTCTCTTTGTTTCAAATAATGCCCCATCGGAATGTGACAACTGTCCCATCCCCCTTCTTCTCCATTGCCGGTATAGGTCTTGATATATGTGAACATGTTTGTAATATTATTGCCACAACAATCAGAAATTGGGTTTATTCACAAATGTTGTGCAATGACAAAATCAGACAATTATATTTAAAAATGGTCTGGCTTTAATACAAATGAAATACTGTAGGCTTGACAGCCCCCCTCAAGGTGATCAACACATGCAGGGCAGCATTGCCGGTCTGAAAGGGTCTCTGGAATATCAAACGTTTAATTAAAGTTTTAAAAACAGTGACGGGGTCCAAAATCAGAGGTGGAAGAAGTATTCAGATTATTTCCCTATAGGTAAAAATACGTGTTAGAAGTAAATGTCCTGCATTCAAAATTGTCAATTGCCCAAGTGAAAATTATTATCATCTGAAAGTAAAATGAATCATTATGTTATTAGTATTAAATACATATAAGTATTTTTACAACTTATATTTAGAAATACTCCGTTGTAATTATTGATGCATAAATGTGTTCATCCATTCAATGTGGCATCTGCTATAATGGGGTTAATTATGTATGATATTACTTAATAATACAATACATTATAATACATGATATGATAATTGTATTATTCATTTCTCATTACATAGTTTCTCATTATTATTATTTTTATCGCTGATCTTATTTTTGATTTTATTAATCTGTGTGAATCTGTGCTGTCCTGTTTTTCACTCTCACCCTGTTGCTGTTTGAACTACTGAATTTCCCCATGGGATTAATAAAGGTCCATCTTATCTTATCTTAATGTATAAGTTGATTTACTTCGATCTACTGTACTCTGTAAAAACACCACAACAATATTACAAAAAATATACTGCATATTAAAGCAAACTATTTTAAAGGTAAAAGTATGAGCATACAAAATAAAGAAGTGTAAACATTTACATTATTATTATGATTATTTAATATATAAAGACTATATATTATTGAATTACAATTAAGACAATAAGATTAGATATACTTTATTTGATCTAAAATATTGATGTGTTTTCGTTATAGTAGCCTGTGGAAACCATAACAAATATGTGTTTACATGCTCTTCAGCAAACACAACAGCAGAGCTGCAAACATTACTGAAGTACTGAAAGTCCACGAAACAAACTGAAGAACAAAGTTCACCCGTGTCTTTGTGTATTTGTGAATGAAGCACCATCTCATGGTTAAATCCTGAAATTGAAAATCTGGCAACGCCCTCTCAGGAAATAATGGGAGGGCTTTACATCTCCAGCCACTGGGATCTGCTGGGTTTTCGGCTGGAATCCGTTGGGTGGAGTCCAGAGTGCTACATCTGTAACTTCCAATAAATTAAATCAGTTGTATTACAGTATAATATAATGAAAGACTCGAAAAACGAATAATTAGGACCCTAACTAATAAATTGACCTTTCTTAGCAATATTCCATCAGTCCAAACATTGGTTAAATAGTTAAGAATAATATAAGAAATGACATATACAGAGATGTGGTGTCTTATCAACATACTGTTAGATTAACATTAACATACTTATTGTAGTTGTAAATGCACTGCCTTACGGCCTGTAGCACCATCCTTGATGGAGCATATGGAAAGGAGTGAGCAGAGGGTAGAGTTGTCGATTCTTGTTCTGTTTTCTGTGACTATCTTCCTCACCCTCTCAGACTTTCAGTTGCGCGCTACTAAAGAGACGCGCTACAATGGAAACCAAACAATGGTGTAGCTGTATTAAAGTCAGAGTGGAAACAGTCCTGAGTAAATCTGATTTTGTCAGAAATCGGGAGAAATGCGGGAGAAATATGACCCCGGGAGGAAACTGGGAGAGGGCAGTGAAATCGGGAGTCTCCCGCGAAAATCGGGAGGGTTGACAAGTATGCTTATCAATCTCATTCCACACTTGTACATCTCTGCAAACCTTTAATACTATAGAGGTCCATTTAAAGTGGACCTATCATGCTATATTTGAACAATATATTGTAGGGCCATACCTATATAAAATATATAAATATAGTTATTTTTTTCAAAATACCAAACAGATCCTGCATTTTAGCCATGCCTTATTTCGCTCAATTTGCTCTTTCCAGCCCTGTTGAATAGAGTGGCGAAGTCCCTCCCTTTCCGGTCGAGCTCCATGGGACCTTATTTCGGAAAAGTATGAATTGAATTCAATGGAGAGAGAAAGATTATCTTTCGATCCTGTTTGAATTGAGCCACGAATTACACATATGATGTTTGTCAATTTAAAAGATAATTTTGCAAGTCAAAAAAATAAAAAATGTGTCGTAAAACTGTGACGTAACACTTTTTTTGTGTGAAACCGCTCGATGAACTACATCTCCCATCTCGCACCACACACCAAGACGGCCGTCACGTTACCACATTTCACCTCTTTCTTTCAGAATGAGGCGAAAAGTATTAAAAGAGGTGAAAATCACTACAAGTCTGGTCATGTTAAGAGCTGTACATACACACAAGGGGCACAATTCAAACGGATCGAAAGATAATCTTTCTCTCCCCATTGACTTCAATACATAATTTTTCCGAAATAAGGTCCCATGGGTCAGAAGTAGATGGGCGGGACTTCGCCTCTCTATTACAGCAGAAGGAGGCGCAAACGCTTGCCTCGGGGAGCGAGAAAAAGAGCCACAGCGGAGAATAAACAGAAGGGCAACCATGGCAACCATGCGCGGGAAGTCTTCTTCGCTGCTTTTGTGGCAGACTACAGCACCACTTACAGGCCTGGCATATGTACTACAGCGTCTCCAGCCCTTTCGAGCGGCAATGGCCGGCCGTGGCCCAACCTCTCATTCCCCTGATAGGTGGAGAGTTGGCCATATAGGCGGAGCTCCTCGTTCCTGACGTCAGAGGTATTTCAAATCTGTATCAGTCTGTATCAGATCCGTTGCAGCCCAGTTTTTAGAGATTTGGGTATGGAGGAAAAGAGAGAGGGTTGTGTTTTCTGACACTTGGTGAGTTGACACATATTCATGTATAAAAGACGTACAAAAGTGCATTTTACATGATAGGTCCCCTTTAAGTTTAAAATTGTAATCCTTTATAGGATGCTTTTCCCCAAAAAACGTGTCAGATATGTATTGTCACTGAATAATAACTATTCAAAGGGAGTTCACAAAACAATGCAATAATACAATTATGAAAAAAAGGGCCCTTACATTGATCCCTGGGGGACATTACATTGATTTATTTTCGTACCTTTAGATTTCTGACCATTTACATATTGGTTCCTCCAGCCATACCTCAAGCTTCTTAACCAACTGGACACTTTGCCTCTGACACCATGATGTTAAAGTTTGCTTTAAAAGAAAGTCAATATTTTCCAATAGTTTCTGATAAATCATTTAAATAATAATGTAGCACATTTTCAGAGAGCTGGTCTGATGCCTGGCCGAGGAGATAAGTAAACCTTGCAATAGTTAACAACTGGTAAGGGAGCAGATTTTGGCTTTTTTATTAAGGAACCACACATGGGAATATTTCAGTCTCTGGGTTATCCGGTCCTCCTTAAAAAAAGAAACAACATAGTTACAATCTAGATCTGTTGATCTGGATTTTCTGTGAGCTTGAGAATGTACCTACGTGGACCTGGGAATAACAAACACACAAAAGCAAGGCAGTGTGATACGGTGTGCTAATGTACCACAGCCTGGATGCCCAAGTTAATTCAATGGGAACTATTTCTCAAAGGGATTTATAGATCTTTCCTGTTTGCCAGTGGCCTTGTTTGTTTGTTTCACAGGTGCATGATCAAAGTTATGTGACAACAAATAGGTAAAGCTTTTTGAGGGGTTCAAGAGCTCCAACACATTGTACGTGATAGGCTAGGGGCAGGACATCTCTAAGCGGTTGACCATTTACAGCAGAGCCGGCCAACTAACCAATCAGAACAGACTTAGAGCCCATTCTGGTTCAAAGTAAAGTCATTTTTGAACATTAAGGCATGGAAACAATGCACAATAGTGGCACAACATTGGATTATATACCTGAAAATGAGCATTATATGTACTCTGTTTTATTATTATTATTATATGTTTCTTTGTGAACATTACAGGTTAAAAAAAATTGCATTATTGTAAGATTCCATGCTTATGTGGCTGATGCACAGTATGTCAAACATGTAGACACTCTAGCAGGAGGCATTTAGGAATCATGTCATGTGTTTTTTTAAATAAAAAGCCAAGGTGTGCAGAATGTTGTGAAAAACTTTGCAAGACTAATACAAAAAAAACAGATTCAATTACACACCTCTGGTCGATTTCTGTTAAACCACAGCATCTGTATTCAGAAAGAGGCCATGTGTTGTAGCTATAGAAAATAAGCTGTGAGACATTATAATAATCTACATACAAGCAAAACATCTACTCGCTTTTTAATGTACTGTATACAGAAGGCTGGCTGTAGTCTGGCTGCTCACTGCTGGACTTTATTGTACTCAACATAAAACTCTGCAGCAGCGTTTGCTGAATATAAGTGTTGTGTACACTTGTGTGTACTTCACTGTGTAGGTGTGTGTGTGTGGAGTATATTTATGCATTTAAATGTGTCTGACTCGTATGTCTTCCTTGCGACAAAGCTTCCCTGCCGTACACTTCTACAGCTGTAAATTGGAATCATCTCTTTCACCTCTCTTTCCCTGTCTATTTTTATCTCACACACGTACACACACACACACACACACACACACACACACACACACACACACACACACACACACACACACACACACACACACACACACACACACACACACACACACACACACACACACACACACACACCCTTAACCATGGACAGTAGTGCCAGGGAACCAGCCATTGTGACAAACACCTCGAGGCAGACACCCCCTCCGTGGCAATCCTCCATCTCTTGTGCAACAACACATGCACACTCAAACAGAAGGGACATACTGTACATGTGCAGCTCAAAACACGATGAGCTTTTGTAGCAATCCTCTTCTTCCTTTTATCCTTTTTACATCACTTAGAAAGATTCATCTACAAATGAATTAAATGCATGTTAAATGACACACTGGTGCTATGAATACAAATACAATCTTCATAGTCTGGCTGAGATCTATATCATCAGTTCCTTTGGTCTGGTGAACAGAGATATAATGGGTACACGTACATATCTGAGTGTGATACGATTCCAGTTCCAGGGTGTCTTGTGAAAACCAAGTGAACACATGACAGCCGGAGCACCTGCTCCCGCCTCTGAAGATAAGGAGGATGTAATGTGTCCGCACTTTTAGCCCACACACACACTCGTACATACAAAGTAAACAGCGCACCAGAGAGTGAGATGAATACAGAGTGGAAGAGAGTCATTCAAAGCGGATAGTGGGATGCAGATGAGACGCCTTCACCGGACTGAAAGAGAGTCAGTAAGAGAGAAAAAGAGATGGATAGATGGAGTGGAATGCCAGAATGATGGCGCTAAAAGGGAATGCAGATCAATTTAACTATTCATATTTTGTGTAACCATCATTAATGAAATATCTTAGGGTTTAAAACTTATGTAAGAAAGTCTGTCCATCAGAAACTTTTCTTTTTTTCTCTGTCTCGAATGGCTACTTCTGTTCTTCATCTTCTTCTAATATACTAAATAAACCACTGTGCCTTAGCAATACAACACACAGGATCATTGGATTTACCTTCAACATTCCTCTTCTTTACCGTTGGTTGTGTTGAATATTTCATCCCTTCATTGTACAGATTGCATGAACTCACTAGGATTGGGATGGTTACTTTAAACATGTAATTTATTGCAATAGCTAGTTACCTGTGAAACTAATGTAATAAATTACCTAATCTTAGTATCACAATATGCATGTAGTGTAATCTGATTCCTCAATATCAAATGCAATCCCAATAAATACAATGGAATGGAAATACCAATACTTAAGTGTATTATGTAGGCCGAAAGAGCAACAAAAAATAAACTAAGAAAGGAAGTAAGATTTTTTTATATAAATATATTTTCTTTTTCTTTAAAACCCTCCTCTTGTCTTCGGGTCAAATCTGATCGATTTACTGCTTTCATCAATCATAACTTTTTTTGTTCTACATTCGATTGCATTACGGCTTTATGATATCCTTCACAGTAGACATTTGAACTTATCAAATTGCTGATCACCACTCACATTGCATTTTGGATGATTTAGTCAACTTTGTAACACCATGGTGTTCCTGGTCAAACATGACCGCCATAAAGAACAGGAGTTAGTAACCATCCGGATCAGATCAAACACACGTACGCACGCACGCACGCACGCACGCACGCACGCACGCACGCACACACACACACACACACACACACACACACACTCTAAATGAGTCCCCCCTCCCCCTTATGTGCCCAATCCCTCCATGTGAATCACACCTGGCACTCACAAACACACACACACACACACACACACCACACACACACACACACACACACACACACACACACACTCACAAACACACACACACACACACACACACACACACAGACACACACACACAGACACACAAACACACAGAACAATTTGACACATGTCCCGCTCTTATGTGCCCATCCCCCCACATGGATCACACCTGGCACACGCAATACATGTTCAGTGTCTATTCTTGGTATATGTACTGCAGTTCTTCATGTATACCAGTAGTCTGATACAATATGTACAGTTTGAAAGGGTGTTAAATGACATTTGGGGATGATTAATGGTTTTTGTGTTAATGTAATAGCAGTTAAAACAGGATTGGTAAAACAAAACTACTTTTTTAAAGAATGTTCAGGCAGAGGTGTACTGTATAGACAACCAGTAAAAGTAAAGTTTAAAAAAATACAAAACATATGTGCAAACAGAAAATGCTCCATAGAGTAATCTCTGAGTCTTCATGTTTTTAAAAGTCTATACATTAAGCAACAAGGTTTTTTTTCTGCCATTTTAGGAGAGCATAGATGAAGACATTTAAGAGTCTTAATAATCTCATTCCGTACCTGTTGACATCTGCAAACCACACCTAAGCTCATACATTTAATATTGTTATTTCTTTACCCTTTATTTGGTGCATCTTTTCTAGAGTTTTGTGACATTTGTAACGTTATCAAAAATTAGTATGGAAGCAGAATCATTTTACTTTGAGATTTCTGACCATTTACATATTGCTTTTATTGAGAGGAGAGAGAGTAGTAAGATAGAAATAGTAAATGAATGAGTAAAGACGGTCTTCCTGGTTGAACTTGCGCTGAGCTTCATATGTAGCAAATGTTCAGAGGCCCAGTACAGGATCTGTTGCCTCGTGAAAAGAGTTTTCATATCTTCCACAAATGTTCATTTTAGCAAGTGAGCAAATATCTTGTTTAACGTCATCACTTTATTCCTTAGTCCAAAACAATAAGAGACACAACTTTGTTTCCAAAGCATTTACATACACAACAATAGCAGAATAGTGCATCTTACCGTGGTTATGATAATGAGCTTTAGCAATGAAAGAGAATCATTTGAGTCTTATAATTAAAACTACGTTACCATAGAGTTGGTCAAGTTCTGTATATATCTGGTTTTGCTTTTCAGATGATTTCCACCCTAAGTGGCAAAGCATCAACATAATATCTTTTTGAATTGGACTGGTGTCTTACTTGAATAGTCTTAGGAGCTTTACAATTAAGTGAATACATTCCTTACTCTCTCTAAAGTTTCTGATTAAACCGATCTTCGAGGACTTTGAGGACCACTTTTCAGTGTAATTATGATTGAGAATACTTCAGTTCAGTTTCAGGTTTTTTATAACTCAACTGCTATGCTCGCCTTCACCTCCACTTCACAACCGCTGTCTGCCTTTAAGCTTTCCAATTTAGCAAAGAGACTTCATTGTACTTTACTTTATTTAGGGTCCCCATCGATACAGCAGTAACAAGTATTCTTCCTTGATTTCACATGAAAGACACCATCGGGCAGTGAAACATTGACAACATTTCACAAATTGGGGACATAAAACACCCATGGTTTTGTATGTCTCTCATGTATTGCTTTAGCAATTGGTTTCTGCTCTTTCTTTGTTCAAAGGGTAAGAAGTCATTGTCAGTTCAAGTGAAGTTATAACAAAGATTACTACTGTAAAGCCTGAAACATTGTTCTTAACCAACCATTTAGCAAGGTCTATAGTTTCAAAATGACCAACACTCTAGAAGGATTGTACTGACGATTATTTATGATGATCAAATTCCAGACTGGATTGGGTCTGAACCTTTTTGAACATCACATCACATATAAAAGTCTGACAGAGATATCATCTCTGCTCTATTGATATCAGTCACTGACGCAGATCTGGAATATTTTGTATTTATTTTGTTGCCATTTTCACCTCTCATTAGATACATTGACAGTGAGATATGAGGACAGGAAACACATCGGCTGCATGAACATATTATTACACTACAATCAATCGGCAGAAGCCTTTGTCAGAAGTAGCATGCATATGAAAATGATTTTAGGCTTAGTGCACTGCTGAAGGGCGTTTGAACCAGTGGAGCAAGGGATTGAACCACCAACCTTACATTTCATGGTCAACATCATTCTGCCCCCCTGGGCTAAGGCCGCCTCTGGTGTTCCAAACATGTTGGCTTTTCTTCAGAGTTGAATCTATACAACCTGGTATATGTGATTCAAAAGCCCCGCTGATCATCCCGTTGGGGTTTATTTCGCTATATTGAACAGCTTCCATATTATCACTTAGTACATGGCTAATTACTAAATAAATCAATCATTTGACATATTGTATAAACATGATTTTATTTATTTAAAAATAAACATTTAGTTTCTGGTTCGAAAACAGTTGGAACGGTGGCGAAAGCAAAGTAACTTAAAATGACGGCAGCACTGATGGAGGTTTTCTGTAACTGTTTAAGTGTGTTCACATATTCTTTTTCATTCACCAGCTTTTAAACACTGCCAGACTACATACTGTGTTCCTGTTAGTCTTTACTTCAGGTCTGTCTTCTTCCGCTGGTCTTTTAAACTTGTTCCTTCTCTTGTGCTCTTTGGTTCTTCTTTTTCTTTTCTCTACTGAGGACACTTAAGCCAACATAAAACCAAAGTGTCCTGCGCTCCACAAACATAAAGCAAATGTTGCAAATGAACAAGTCAGCCACAGCGGATGAAACTGTCCAGACTACGGATTGATATGACTGCACCACACCTACAGCAAGTCTGGTCTTTTTTGACTGTCCAAATTGACACAATCAAGTATTCCACTAAGCCATGTAATAATGGAATGACTACATACATAACAGTTGTTTTCCTCTTACAAACTTAGTTACACAGATATTAGGACATACATCAGTTCACATTACAATGCTATGCCAACTAAAACACTGAGTACTGCCTCTAGTTATAGAAGTTAAAATGTAAGACCAAATAAAAGAAAAAGGAACTTGGTGATGTTTGAGGACACTCGGATATCTGAGAACAAATTGAAAGACCAAACAGAAGGCCACAAAATGGAAACCCTAACACAAGATGTTGATTTAGCCAAGAAATAGTCAATCCATGTTCAAACAGCTTCAGCACCATACCCAATAATACATCAGACTGGATGTAATATTATTGAATATCTTAACACATGGTGAGCCCATTTTAAGAGTGGCAGTTATTATTGCGACTTTAAATACTAATGCAAATGAGTCACCAGTAATCCCTTAAATCCCATCAGTGAATCCCCAAGTATATACTAATGTTCTATCAATAACAGCTGACTAAGTGAGTGTTCTCCTTTTGCTTTTCTGCAGGTTTGATCCGCCTTCGCTCCAGCCCGCCCCCCCACCTCCAGGGTGTTGAATACGTCCTCAATGTCACGGCAACCGATGACAACTCCTCAGGCGGACCTCAGGCCTTGTCGTCCACAGCCCAGGTCATAGTGGGAGTGGACGATGTGAACAACAACAAGCCGGTGTTTGAGAAGGTAAGACAGTAAACTGGCTCCATCACACCTGTTTTAGTCCTGCCCATTAGTCTGCTCTGCTGGTTGCCATGGTATTCATTGCTCTTCTTGATGGAATTGACTTCTCACTTTATCCTTTTCTTCCACGGTTCTTCCTATCTATACCCATGTACCTCCATCACTCTGACTCCTTCTCTTTGTCTGTCAACGTCCTCTATTCATTAGCCTCCTCTCTGGTGGAGCGATTAGCCGACTTGACCCACGTCTCTGCTCTCTCGTCTCCCTCCCACATCATCGTGGTCTTTTAATTAAAGCTTTAAGGGATGTGGGAGAAATCCCGACCGACCCATTCTGGAAGTGTTACGTCTCCACCTTTTCTTCTAGCCATGTCTCAATTCTAAATGAGGTGACTTTTCTAACCCCCCTGAGGTATCGCAAGCCAACATTACGAGCGTCGGCTTGCCGAGTAAATCCCGCGCACTCTCTCCTGGGGGTTAACGAGCGCCAAGTGTCTCCCTCCCGGCTTCACCTCATAGTGGGAAGAAAACTGAGGGACGGGAGACAAAATGAAAACCAGGAGGAAAAGGGAATCCTGGTCCGCACTGTTTCATGTGCTCTGTATGCTCAATTGTGTCTCCCAGGAACCTCCTGCTGGTATCATATTTCAAGTCTGAGATTCATTATTTTTCTTCTGTGGGTTAGACGCTGATTGAAACGTACAAACAAACCACTGACTGCCCATCCCCATTCACCAGGCATTTCAAAGAGAATAAAAAACACAACATGTAACTAGGGACAGAAAACAAATCAACAAATGAAGAACAAGATGAAAGAACACTGGAAAAACACAGCTGATTATTTATGTGTTGTTTGTCAGAGATGGACAACGGAACTGAGAGTAAAAGACAGTTCTGGAACAGGAAAGTAACACTTGGCTGTGTGTTAGTTTTCTAGTCAAGACATCCAACTAAAGTTGGTGATTCCTCTGTGGTTGGCAGCCAGTAGCAGGACTCTGGAGCAGAAAGGCCTTTGTATCTTGTTTTGATGCCAAATCGTATAGGGTACTGTAGCAAACCTGGAACAGAGTTGGATCAGTGAACCAAGACAGAAAGAGCAATATACAGTATAGCAAGGAAAGGAGGTGGAAATACAGGGAGGCAAGATCACTCCGATACAGCCAGATCCTGCTTCACCTGGTGGCACAAATCACTATGACATTTATCAACCCCCTGTGACCAGTTCTTATATGGCTTAATTCATATACTTACATTGGTAGCAACACACATTTTCATTTCATTTCAATCCTTTATTTAATCAGATTGGTCCCATTGAGATCATAGATCTCTTTTTCATGGGAGACCTGCAGCATACAGGTTCCACATGAAACATAAAACAATAAAGGACATCATACATTACATTTACGGGATACATTTACATAGTTATAGACATTTACAAGTGCCCATAGTATCAACAAGCATCTCATTTAGCCTAGCTTTAAAAACACGCAGAGGAATGAGAATGCTCAGTTTCAATTCTTGCTGAAGATTATTCCAAGCAAGTGGAGCTGCGCACATAAAAGCTGTCTTACCTAAGACAGTCCTTGCTCTTGGCACATCTAACAATACTACATCATGCGATCTCAGACAATAGCTGCTTGCAACTCTCTGTGTTATCAGAGAGCAGATATAATACGGGAGTTTACCCAACAAAGCTTTATAAATAAACGTGTACCAATGACTGAGTACAGTTAGTGAAGGCAGACCTGCTTTGGCATACAGGGTACAGTGATGAGTAAGTGCTTTACAATTTGTGACAATATACCCTTGTTAGGCAAAATACACACAACAACATGACCAACAACAACAACCATCAATACAACCTGTTGGGGTGTGTGTGCTAAACTCACCACTTGTTGCGCAGTGAATTGTATCTGATCCCATTCATCCATCCGTCTGTTCATCTGTCTCTCTGTCCGTCTGTCCGTACATACATATATCCAAATATTCAATTCTGATTTATCAATTTCAACATGTAGTTGTCTGTTCATTTAGCTAAGGATGCTTTGATCAGGGGACCATGTGCAGACATATCAATGTGCAGAAAGATGTCCAGTCTTGTTAATTGTATTTAAACACTGGTTCTCCTCCACAGAAAAAAGGTGGATTGGTTTACCCCTGAGCAGTTCCTTGCCAAACTACTTTGCTCCTCACCCCTGCCACCCTTTGAAGCTAAACTTTCAACTGCTTGCATGTACAATTTAATTATTCAGGTCGTTCCTCAAAACTTTATGATCCCAGGTGACGGAAGGAACTTTGAACATCTAGTCACTAGTGTATCCAGAGCTCTCCTTTAAACTCAGCTCTATCTTTGGTTTGGGTTAAAGCCAGCATTGATGCAGACTGAGCCACACCGACATCAAACCCAAACAGACGTACCGTGGTGTTAGACCTCAAAGTGCTGACTCTCATCCCAACTGCCACACAGCTGCAAACCCTCAAAGCTAAAGCATATCGTCTGCAAAATTCAGAGGTACAACTATAATCTCACCAAACCACACACTCTCCTTAGCTGTTCCTAGAGATTCTGTCCAAGAAAATCACAGAATTAGGGACAATGAACAGCAATCGAGGCATCTTGTATTTGAACTTTTTGTGTGTTTGTTTAGTGTCTAGTCTACAAACGCTGGTTCTTTTCACATTGACAGAGCAGATTTGATACATTGCACACCGTTTAAAAAAGCCTATGATGACTACAGATGCAACAATTGAAGGATTGAAGAAATATTAAGTATTGCTTAACGATTAGATCGAAGGATAGAAACACATTTAAACTATGGGAAGAACCAGGAAATGATGGAAGATGACTAAATAAAAATAAGTTTGACTGATTCATTGAATGTTAAAGCAAGACATCAACCAGCAGTGCTGAGGGATTGCTTTCCTTTCACAGAGTGTGGCAGATGAGCATCAATACTCTAGTGAGAGGGAAAAGAGAGAAAGACGAGAGACCATGGAGAAAAAGGGAGGAAAGGGGGAGTGAGTGAAACCCAGGAAGCGTTTAAAGGAGGATAATAAAGCTCCCTGTGTGTCTGACAAGTTCAGTGATTGACAAATTCTTTGAGAACCCAAACACGGAGCAGCTACTTTGCTTTTTACCGACAACTGAATGAGTCTCTCTGATGACTCTGACAATGCATGTGATGTTGAATGGAGAGTAAGCATAGATTCAAAATAACAAAAATTGGACTTTCTCGGAACAACTTTATTTTTTGCAATTTCAAACACACAAAGAAAATCGTATTCTTTATGATTTTCTTCCACGTTCAATAGAACATTGGCTTCATTTTTTATTGCAGAATGACTTTACATTCATCTTTTGAGATGGAAACAAGACTGCCAGTGAGGACATCTGTTTTCATGATATATTCTTTAAACATTCAAAAGACTGACAATCTAAATGCTTTGTCATATTTGTCACAATATCTTGAGTTGTTTTGGAATGAAAGAAGTCCAAGGCGTATGAAGGAATACAAAAACAAAGGATATATAAGATAGAATAACATAAAAACACGATGTAAATCTAAATGCGGTATAGTAGAATAAATACTGCATACTGTAAGTACTTTGCAGAGCTCAGGAGTTCAACAGTCATATAGCCTGTAGGATGTCAGTGGGTGTTTCACAATGTCGAGGACGCTTGCTTGGTAGCACGTGTCTTCCGAGTCACTTGCTTCAGAAGCGAGGCAAGAATCCTTCCTAGCCTCGGAAAATGAAGAATGGTGGAACAGGCTAACGGGTGTGCAGGTTAGTCATATATGAGAGGCCCCGCCTTAAATGGAATGCGATTTCCGCCAAAGATTTGGAAATTGGTCCGTGCGCAAAGCATTGTGGGGATTTTAAGACCGCGGAGTCTACACATGTGAAGCCTCGAAATTTCTCGCTACGAAGTACGCCGGGCTCGGTAGAATTCCAAGTATGCTGGACATTGGAACAGTACTTCGGCGGCACTCGATGACGTAGTATGCTTGAAATAGTGGCTCTGGAGCAGCCTTCCTCGACATTGACAATGTTCCCACTTGTGCTTTGTGTGTGGGTTAAAGAGTGTATGACCATTTCACGGTTATTACTGCATATTGTGGGTGGTAAGGAAGGAAAATCATGCAGCATTTTTGACATGTTTTTATATCGACAAGGAGAAAATGTTTTCGGCATGTTTGTGCCATGGCGAGATTATGAAAAACATTACTGACCCTATTTCCCTACACCATAAGATGAACATTTCCTGGGTTAACTTACAAAATGTTTAGTAATTCAATCAAACTAAATGTGTCTCCAATGGAGCAACAGCTCAGGTACAGGTGCATCATTCCTGTAAAATGTCATTGTTAGTGAACAATGTGTCGCTTTTATCCCTTTTGATCTTATACGTATGTGTGATATATATTTGCCTGTGAAACATCTGTTTACCAAAGCATTGTAACAAATTATCTGTTGTTACCACATCTGCAATCGTTCATTCAAATATTCTGTTAAATCAAACATGGCACAATAACAAAAGGTTTTGTTTGGCTGACAAATATGTACCTACATCATATTTGCTTTAACAGTAGTCACTGAAAATCCGCTTTTATGGATTCCACTGCAGCTATTTCCCGTAGGCTGCTGAAGGCTTACTGTGAAGTGTTGGGTTCCATTTCAAATAAAAAATATGTGTTTTTGCACAGAACTAAACAAAGCAGATGCTAAAAGTTCAGTAAATAAAATGTCATGTTTACCCAAGAACACTGAGCATATCATTGAGCAGCTATTGAGCCCTTTTGGCAAAAACCCTATCCGTACTTTCAATGGACGCTGGGATAGACTTCAAGACCCCTGATCCCTTTACTAATATCTATCTCACACAGGACAACAAACTTTCTTTCTTCATCAACAAGTTCTTTCAAAATAAATAATATTCCACCTCCCACGTACTCTTGATTGCAGTTCTTATAGAATGGAGTATTGACCTATGTTTCCATGTTCTCTCCTCAGTGTCAGCAGTACCGAGAGAGCACATCGGTCCTGGAGAACCAGCCGGCCGGGACGTTTGTCCTGCAGGTCCATGCAGTGGATGCTGACGAGGGCTCCAATGGCAAGGTCACATACGGCTTCATGCACAAAGACTCCACCATACCTGCATTCAGTATACACCCAGACACAGGTACGCACTCACACAGACACACAAACACACACCTACTCACTCTCTTGTGCACATACAGAAGAGTGCACATACTTTCATCCGAGCAGTTTAGCTTTGGAATACAGTCGTGAACCTTACAAGAACATTCCTGGCATCATTGTTACTTTAGGTAAACAACTTTAATTTGATCAGTGGTGGAATGTAACTAAGTACATTTTTCTCAAATACCATACTTAAGTAATATTTTGACAAAATTCCTTACTTGAGTATTTTCATTGTATGCCAGTTTATACTTTACTCCACTACATCTCACAGGCACTATTGTGCTTTTGACTTAGTGATCACTCAACGTTACTGCTCACTTTTTATATATGAAAAGACGCAACACGCTTATGTAATATGATGTTCTACTTTACTATTTGTCAATTCTGTGTTTTATAAAATCACTAATATTGATGCCACATTGAAATACTAAGATTAAAATGATTGTTCATGTGATAAAAACAGGATAATGTTATTTAATAAAACATAGTTTTGATACTATAAGTATATTTGGCTGATAATGCTTCTGTACTTTATGTTGCTGAAATGGCTCATTGTACAGAATGAGAAGTTTACATTTTTGTACTTTGAGTACATTTGGATGCTAATCTTTTTGTGAATTCAGGACGTTTAATTGTATTTTAAGACCATTGTATTTTTTACTCAAGTATAGGAACTGAGTATTTTTCTTTCTTTATCCAACTCTGAACTAGATGAAATATACTCAGTGGAAAACAAATAGTATGATGGCAAGTGGTTTTACGGAGCCCCTAAAGGTTCATGAAAAAGTATCTTGTGCGCACACGATACTTTCTCGTTCAAACGAGAAAGTTACCGGTGCGCCAAGTAGGAAGTGCATTCACAAGAGACAACCGTTTCATTGCAGACTGTTATGTTTATGTGGGGAAATGGCAGTGCATACATTATTTGAGATATATTTCAAACTCAGACTTCATTTTAAGGACATTGCGGCCAGGGGTGTAGAGCTATTTGTTTAAGCACCGGATTGGCAGAACAGGAGAGTCTAAAACCGTCTGCCTTGATCTATGAATTCATATCCGGGACTCTCACGGTATCTGCTGTCTGCGCGCAGAGAGCTGTGTCTTTTACGCAGCGCCTTCACTGTGTTTACCTTCATTAGAACAGCTAAATAGAGATCGAGGCTGCTACATTTTAACCACACACACACGCACACACACACACACACACACACACACACACACACACACACACACACACACACACACACACACACACCTCTCTACACACATCGAACTGCCCGATTATTCCCCCTATTACTCGTTTTATGAAGGACATGTCCGGTCACCAGGGCGCATGATGTGTTTGTGTGTTTGTGCTCAGCTCCATTCTGTGTGTGTGTTCGGTGTGTTCGTGTGTCCAACACCAGCATTTGTTTTCAAATTACCATGAACAGTAATTTACACACATAATATGGCGTAATAATCGGGCAGTTCGATGTGTCTAACCATAAGAAAGTATCTCGTGAGCACGAGATACTTTTTTCATTACCCTTTAGGGGCTCCGTATGGTTTAGTACAGGTTTTCAGAGTAAACGTTTGAATAATCAATTGATCACCTACATTAAGATGTATCAATTTCAGTACCATCTCCTTTCGCAGAAATATGCATCTTTTGTATTTTTACAATGGCCATGAGAGATACCTGTCAGTGGTTTACCTGCAGATCATAAAGCTGGATATCTAAATCATCATATACATATTAATCCTGTAAAATTCTGTTTTTGCAGTTGGTATATATGAAATCAATCTCCTTCACCCTTCAATATTAACTGAAAATGATACAATACTGTTGGATGACTTTCAAATGTTGGTAGGAAAAACAAACACTGCAGCAGAGAACCTGTGCAGGAGCAGGGTTACTTTCCCATGTTGTGTTCCATCCAGGTTCCATGGTAAAGTCAAAGATTAGGATGTATTGCCAAAACCCCTAAAACAAGAATAGTAGCTGCCAAACAACATGCTTTTTATTCCAGAAGCAACATAATGTTATACATGTCTAAAATCATTTATTTCTTTGGATTTGATAATTGCCTTGAAAAACTGTAATTCCCCTTCCTGTTCTTCTCATCCGCTCTGCTGTCTTTCAAGTTAAGCTTCAAGGCAAACATACAAAAAAAATCATTTTGGTGTTAAATTGAAAATGCTCAGGGGATATGAGACCAAGCGGTGTTTGGTATGATTTAGCAGTCTGATCAAACTCATTATCCTTTTGTCTGCAGGAGTAATTGTGACTGCCAGGAAGTTTGATCGCGAACGCCAACGGGAATACGCGGTGACAGTGACTGCCACCGACCGGGCCGCTGACCCCTTGATTGGCATTTGTCAGCTCAACATCCTCATCCTGGACCAGAACGACAACAGTCCCAAGTTTGAGAACATCCGTTATGAGTGTAAGTAGACATTTGTATAGATTAAGTCTGAGGAATGTAGTCTAAAAGAGCTTAGGCCACAGAAGCTTGCAGTAAGAAAACACAAGAAGTGGATGAAAAAAGACATCCAAAACTGATTCTGATATTACTGAAGATAATGTCTGAACCTAACAATAGTCATATTTGTTTAAGGTAAGTGGTAACTAAGTTCCATTTGGTGCAACCATTAGTCTTTAAACCCAGGATACTAGTTAGCATCTTAGCACTTCCAGTTCCCAGGTTTTAAGGTCTGTGGTTAAAATAAGATTTTCATATGTTGTTCGCCGACAACAAATATGTCAGTAAATACCCCACTGGTGAATTCCCAAAGCTTCTACGTGACATAAAAACAACGTTTGCTTACAAGTGACTTAATGAGACTGCTAAAAGTCATCACACCAAGCATTAGCTGCATTTAGCTTAGCGGTGGTGACACAACAGTTTATGTACAGTAATTATTTTGTTATTTTTTATTAGCTTTCTGCTTTGGCAATTGTATGTATGCTTCAAAAATCATAAAGTGGTGTTAGTATGTGGAGATAATCCTGCTGAACATAACTTAATAAATGTGTGTTTGCCAAAGATGTTATTCAGTAATATCCTGAAATCCAATGGAACAATCCCCTGGCTTTTTGTCGAGGGAGCCCTTGCGATGCGGACTTCCAGTATGGCCTACAAAAATACATCACCACTGTATTTACTGTGTTTTGCATTTTTTCTTTGCTGTCAAATTGATGAATATGTTTCTCAATAAGGTTGTGTTTTCTTTGTGTACAGTGGTTTTTTCTGAATGTCAAACAAAGTTTTCTTCATTTGCTTATGTTTTCTGAAGTTACTGACGAATACAGCACTCAGAGAAACACTAAGGCTTAAAGCAAACCTCCTCTTCTCCTCCAATAGACTTCCTCCGTGAGGATACCATGATCGGGACTAGCTTCCTGCGGGTGGCGGCTCATGACGATGACTTCGGCACCAACGCAGCCATCACGTACTCTATGTCCAGTGAACAGCCGGAGTACCTCGGGGTCAACCCCCTGACGGGCTGGGTGTATGTCAACCAGCCCATTTCTCAGGTAAAAAAGTACTCTGCACAAACAGATATTGCCAAACCCTTTTTGGAACAGCTTTCCATTTTCATAAAGGTGTTTCCACTTTGTTGCCAGTGTTGCAGACTAGGGATGGGAATTTGAAAGCAAATGAATATTCGAATATTCGAAATTGGGAAAAATGTTGACAAAAAATAAATAAATAGGAAAATAAATAAGTACATGTTCAAATAAGTATAGAAACCAAGTCGAATTTGTCAAATATATTGAACTGGTGATCACAGTTTGAACAGTTGGAACAGTTGACAGCTATAGGCCTACAGCTTTCATGCTTAAAACATAACTTGGTTTTTAAATGAAAGAGGGATCATACACGAACAACATAACGGGTTAGGGTAACGCAACCCTATTACAACAGAGATCAACAACCTATAACAGGGCCTATGCACAGAATGCAGCTATTCAATACTCATTCTTCTTTAAGAATATGAGCATGTCTACTCAGGGGAGAGGCGGGTGCGGAGACGATTCACAATCAGGCCAGCTGTAGAGAAGACCCTCTCAGCTGGAATGTGGGCATAAGATGAGGTTTGAGTCTGCGTGATCTGCGTGTAGGGAGGGGCAGCAGCCATATCATTGGCTAGAACTAGCTAGATCTGATGGATTTGGACATAAACGCGAGTGAAGTATAACCGGACGCGCGAGAGAGATCAGCACCTGCAGCTCTGCCCGCTGTGAAGGACCGGTGAGCGGAGCAAAACACACCTTTAGACCTAACACATTTAGCTATGGCACTGTCGTATACATTGAATTATTCCATTTGATCATATATAATCAACTTAGATACCCCTCAAAAAAAAAAAAAAAAAAAAAACTCATATTCTCATACTTGAATAATTTCGAATATTCGATGAATCGTTCCCATCCCTATTACAGACATGGCAACTGCACGTGTAATCCATCATCTCTTTGGGTTTTTCTTTTCACAAAGACCCTTGGATGCCCTTAGGGTTGATCACGCGTATTAATCCACTCCATGTAGCACAAAAGCACTTCAAGGAAAATGTTGTAATTTTTATGAAAGTCTAGCTATGACCTTCAGATTGAAACGACAACAATATGCTTCTTCTTCTAGTACATAGCTGGGAAAACAAGCATACAAGCATTTTGTTGGGAAGAGTGGCCAGTAGCTGGAAGCCTGCATATGTGCCTGAACACGTTTAATGTCCTCACTGCCTGTTCTTTGGCACCAGGAAAGATAACATTGGCGAAATGTTCCTCATCTCACTCCCTCTAACCCCTTGCTTCACTACTAGCCAGAAAAACAATCTTGGGGGGAACATGAATAAGCAATAGAGGAAATTGCTACATATAGTGTGCAAAACAAGTCAATTATTAAACCCCCAAAAGTAACAACCCACCACGTTCATGTGCCAAAAGGAAGTTGTGTCTGTAATCCACTTCAGCTTGCATCGTACACCAACACATGGCACGAGGCCAGTGAACAGAGAGTGATCTGCAAAAACAAGTCCATGTTTGAAGATCCAAAACGTTTCCACTGATGAGTACATCTGCATAAAGTAATATACACAAGCAGGCACTGCCTACATCAGGGGTGCCCAACCTTTTTTTAACCGAGAGCTACTTTTAAAGTTGCCAGTCTGCCGAGATCTACCAGTCCAAATAGAGAGGCGTAGTTACTGACCTTTGTACAATTAATACTTCATAAAATACTGCAGGTCCTTTATCTTACCTCTTTCTAATCTACACACATACAAGTATTTAACTGAAGTTACACAACAGTGTTGTTGATATGGAGTTGGAGTTTATTCACACGTCACATACTACAAGTGGGAAATGTTTTCAAGAAACATTGAACAGTGCTGCCACATATGACACAGGAAAAGAAGAAAAGACTCTGAACCCTTTCTTTGCTATTATATAAAAATAGTGTTGCTACAAAAGTATAAATGAGGCTTACTAATAAGACAACTCAGATCTGAAGCTACACAGGAATCTGCTGCCAAAGTGCAATAAAAAAGACAACATTAATAAATCAAAACCCTTTTTTTTGTTGCATTTTAGTAGAGTATAAAAATAAATGCCTTTAAAATAGGATGCAAGCAACACTAGTTTCTTAACCTGAATTGATAATAGACTATAATCAATTTAAACAGAACAGATCTTAATGTTTGCATTCTTATACCATGTTGTACAATAATTATAATGAATAAGTTCAAACAAACAACAACTTACAGCTGATTAATAACGGTATCTAACTTGAGTTTTTATTATATCAAAAACCTGTTGAAATGCTCCTGTTATTTGTACTGTCCCCCAAAAGCGCATCGGCAGCCTCCAGGAATGCTTCTTTCATAACTTCGCCGTCTTTGAAAGACTTCATGTGTTTCTCAAGAACGTGACTGACACGATAAGATGCTCTGGTAGCAGCCTTGCTCTTGTTGTTGGGCCTGGTGAAAATGGACTGCTGTGCATTTAGCTGTCCTTTCAGGCCCCTCCCCTTTTGGAGCGTAGGGCAGAATTAGGAGGGAATTCCGTCTCGTAGCGTTTGTGCACTGTTTTGAAATGCCGCTCCTAAATGACCCTTCTTCGATAAAGCCACGCTCGCATTGCAGATGAGACAGATGGACTTTGAATTGGAATAGATACAAAAATAATGATCCTCCCACTCGGAGTGAAAATTATATATTTTGGGCTTTTTTGCTTCTGCCATAATTGCGGTCTTGTGTGTGTGCGGACTGTCACTCCTGTTGACACGGACAACGTCAGCGAAATAGTGCCCACTGCTCACCAGCCACGCCCCGACACATGGGGTCACGCTGGCCAATCACAAAGCTTTGATGCGTTCAAGTGCATTATTCTGGCACGGGAAGATTATGTTATAGGACATTAACGATAAAACAGAACTGGGAATCTCCCCGCGATCGACCGGTCGATCGCGATCGACTGGTTGGGCACCCCTGGCCTACATGTTTATCTCAGCCTTTGCCAATGTGAGAATATCAGTTGTGATAATTGCTCAGAGTAAATATTGGATTTTGAAAAAACTGCAGAGCATCACAACTTTTGAAAACAGATACCAGGTCAGAGTGTATGAAAAACTTGATGAAAATTAGTTATTGCACTTATTAATGTGAAACTCATTTAAAAGGTCAGAATGTGTGAAGAAGCCTATATGGTAGAACTTTCTATGAGGACCTCATCGATACTGCATTCAGAGAAACTTTCATAGTCAATAATAAGCCATTTGTAACTATTCATGATTACACTCGTAAACCACATAATGCCTTACGATTGAAAAGCCTGTCTGGACCCATGGAGCATGTGCACTTGAGTTTTCCATAAGCCCCCACAACTTTGATACCCTATTGATTAAAATGAGGGCTATACATTTGTTCGTACTGGGTAGTTTATTTAGTTTTAAGAAGTATGCGCTGTTTAGAGACGTTTGTTTCCCAATATAAGTCAATGGGAAATTGTATTGTTGGCCCAAATAGCGTCAGGGACTAAATTGTAAGTGTAATACCCCCGCTTGGCCACTTCACAATTTTGCGTCAGTGGCCAGCGCTCTTCCTGGGGGCATGGGGTACATGCCAAGTCTCTTATTTGTCATTTCCTCGCTCCTCGATCGAACTGGAAGTTGTTCTGGTGCGCCATCCAAGGCGAGGAGCGATAACAGAGGAGCGATAACGGAACTGTGTGCCTTTTATTAGTAGTAGATCAACGAACATGTCTGCAAACACAAACTCCCTCAAAACTCTGCAGCGACTGACAGTCAATCCAGATGCATCAGCTGTTGCTGTCATCACAAACGGAAGTCGCTTAACGTGACCCTCAAAGGAAAGGACATCCCATTGCTCTTAAAACACATTTCCTTGCTTCCTCTCCCTTCTCCTGGTTGAGGAAAATATGCAAGTGAGGGAAGCAGGGATGCAAGTTAAGTGACCTGGCATGCAGGGTTGGTTGTGCTCCCTTAGACTTTGCTAGAACAAGGAAACTACGGCAAGCCTATAGAGACAAACAGTGCCAAACAGGCAACACTCTGCCAACCCTCTTAAAGGGGCAGCGCAGGTTGACTGATGGGGCTTAAAATACATTATGACCCACATATCCACACCTCTACAATCTACTGTGTTAGTCCAATCAATCGTCTATGCAGTAACATATTTCAAAATGTATGTGTTCTTCACTCAAGTAAAGTTGAGTTTGTGTCTAAAGAAATACATGTAACATGGTAACATGTCATTGTATCGCATTAACGCAAAATAATCTATGCAAATGTTATTATCGATGCAATACAATTCACCCTATAATGCACAATACATGTGGTATTCATAGAAAGGATTGGAGAGAAAAGGGCATAAAGAAAAAAGTTACATTTGTGGCAATATGGTAGTTGTTTGTCTCCAACATATTCCATTTACCCACACTGGGAGTACATGACTCTTGGTTAAGTTATTTTCTTTAGTTAGTAAGCAGACCATTTCTTCTGTGTGCAGGGACTTTAGCTAATTGCTCCTTTAAGGGTTAACAAACTCTACGGCTCCACAGTGGGCCAAGCCCCTCAACCAATGCAATTATCGTGGAATGTGTTTGTTTTTACACAAATACGGTCTACCGCTAGTTTGTCCATGGAAAGTGGATCGCTTGCTAAAAACGTTGTGATCTTGATATACTAATCAGTTTTCAAGGAAACTGCAATCACTTTCACACTAATCTTAAAAATCAAGTAATTTACCTTCTCTTCTGTTTGCACTTTTTCGCCACAGAGGACCTACATCACCAGGGAGATTGTGGCTACAGACGGGGGGAACAGGAGCAGTTATGTGGAGTTGTCTGTCACCATCACCAACGTGAAGAACCAGCCTCCACAGTGGGACAAAGACAGCTACAGCATGGTCATACCCGAAAACACCGTCAGAGACACGCCCATCGTGGTACGTTAGGGTGGGGGTTTATATTTGGTACACATATTGGTGTATTTCCAACACATATTACATATGTGTACCTTTGTGTTGCCTATCCGTCAAATGTGTAGCTTTTACCCTGGTTTAATACGAAACATATCGTATAAATCATCTCCCAAGTCTTGGTTCCATCTTTTGAGCCAACTTCCTTGCAACTCATTATCACAAGTTTTTATTTAATTTTTCAACCATATGGTCTTGTGGTCTTCTTGGGTGAGATCAATCTGAGTGATGAAAGTAAAAAGGTATCCAGGAGGCGTGTGGCGCAGTGGATTGTGCGTTGGTGTTCGGATCAGGGTTCAAACCCCACTGCAGTCAGCATGTCGTTGTGTCCCTGAGACACTTCACCCCAAATTGCTCCTGTGGGGATTGTCCACAGTATTGAGTATGGAAGTCGCTTTGGATAAAAGCGTCTAACAAGTGACATGTAATGTATAAAAAGGGGCAATCAAAAATGCTTTACATGAGATAAAAAATGCAGTAGAGTTATGTTAAACACAATAAAAAAATATGATTTAATCAATTGGAATGAACCTAAACCGATATACTTTAACAATCAGACAATAAAACAGAAATATAATTACAGCTGGCTCCTGAACAGCAATGTGTTTTGCCAAATTCAAAAAAGATAAATCATAGTTGATAAATTATGAATCAAAATAAACAGCAAGCATCCATACTCATGCAGTATATTCACAGTAGATACAAATAGACACATAAATAAGCACAAGAAGAAACAAGTATCCTCCTTACACATCTGATGCACTCTACTACTGAAGTACACACTCTGCAGCCCGCCTTCTGAGAAAAGTGCTTTCATGTACTCACAACTGTAAGCGTGCAATTATGCACACACATGTTTGTACTTTTGATTTTAAATATCAAACGGTAGGTTTCCAGTGACAATGAAAGTTGGCAAACTTTATAATCCCTTAACATCAACAAGCGCTCCGGTCCGGCACCTTTTTTCCGTTGTCTTTTGAGCTTCTTGTAGCATTTTGTATTTGCAGCGCTTTTAGTAAACGCTGCACGTTACTTCAAGTTTGGGAATGTTTTCTAAAAATTGCGCATGTGTTGTTTTATCGTTCTTGAAACTGCAGCGTGTTTATCCAAAGGGAAGTGTTATGGGACGTTGTAGTGTTTTCGCACCTGCCATCCTACAAACTGATACTTAAGTACAATACTTGAGTAAATATACTTGGTTACATTCCACTACTGGTCAATGCTGATCAACAAAAGAGTGTTACTTAGAGACGTTATTGTGTGGAATTTCAAAAGAGCTAATTGTTAAACAACCCCTGCTACAGAAAACACCTCATGTTACCCCTTATTTCTTTTAATAGTTTTCTTTGTTTTTATATTTTATCCCACATTATTAGCACAATGTATCCTGTTCAGTGCATTTGATTATTCATAGTGATAGACATTACTTTCTCACAATCTCTTGAAAAGCAATTAAGCCCTTTCAAGTTGCCATTGAATATTTGTATCCAAGAGATGGAGATGGATTTGAAAAGACAGAGGAGAGCAGTATCCATCTGAAAATGTTAATGTGTCTGTGAGCTGTGCTGCTAAGATGCGAGAGAGTTTGTGGTCCCTGCAGTTCAGCGTATTAATGGAGATGGTATTGTTGATTTGGCTCATATGCACTGATGTAACCTCTTTCAGCGGGTTGTATCAGCTCTACCTTGGAACAATTGGGTTTTTATGGCCCTACATCAGCACATACAGTCATCAGGCATGTTTGCCAATTCCGCCTCCCTGATAGGGCGTCTCATTATTGTAACTGCTGTGCTTTACAGGTTGAATACATACAGCTGGGTCGCCCATAGGCAAGCAGCAGCACGTCGGAGATGGCGTTTTTGATTTTAATTGGGGTGCATTTGGCATCAGCTGTGAATGGCCTTTGTTTAATTTGGGAATAGAGAATGAAGTATATTTCCCTTTGATCCCTCAGAACTTTAGCGGACTGTTGTCTAGTCAGTCTAAAACTGTTTGAATCTTACTCCCTTAATATTTTAGCGTTCATTATCATGGGCTAAACAAGGCTTTTTTCTCTATTGGGCAGATCATTTTCCACTCTTTAAAATGCACACTTCCCTTGAAGCTCAGCAGCAGCTGTCCTCTTAGCAATAGAACCTCCAACTTTTAACATTTACCTTTTTTATTCTCACTTTGTTTCAATAAAATATTCAAGACTCCCAGGATGTGATTTTCCCCAAAAGGTCTAGTATGTAGCACCTCATCTTACTTATACAAATGCCATTTATATATATAGGCACTAGCAGGTAAATGTGACCCCTATAGAGAAGGCATATTCTCACCATCAATTATGCTCCTAAATGTTTAATGTCTCAATAACTTAGTCAACTGCTGTCTTAAATCTGGGTCATAAGCTAACCTTTAGTATGGCAAGTTTAAGAGATTGATGTACATCAGGCAATAGACTTGCTGAAAGGAAAGAGTAAATGAGAGTCTGATGGTGGGGAGGTTTCAGAACCAGTGGTGATCTAACTAAGTACGTTTTCCTCGAGTATTCTACTTAAGTACCATTTTGACTTACTTTACTTAAGTATTTCCATTTTATGCTTCTTTATACTTTTACTCTTTCAGAGCCAAATATTGTACGTTTAACTCCACTCATGTATATGCTAGTGTAAAACATAGGATTATATTATATTATTTAATAGTATGATACTGTGAAAAGTGCCATTCTGCATAGCAAGTACTTTTACTACTGATAAATAAGTACATATAACTGGTAATACTCCTTTACATGTTGGAAAACCCTGGTGGTTATAGTGTCACAATCATAGCTGTAATTCCATTTTTTTATTTATTTGCCTTGGCATTGGGAATTTGACACATTCAAAATCCTGTCAAATTCAAAAGACTGGCCTTGGGGACTCAATTTAAACCTAAAGCAAGGAAAAGATAACTATACAGTATATGTGTAGGTGCATGCCAATATGTTGCATGGACAATCTGTTGCTGACACAGACTTTATATTTTGGTTCTACCTTTTTTTCCGTTTATTGGGTAAAATAACAAACTCCCAAGGAGTCAGAGTGGGTAATGTTGTATCGTGTCATCTGTGAACAACTGGTAGACTTTTCTCTCAGACAAGTACTCTGTGTGGGATAGTAGCTACAAATGTATCCAGAGTTATCACTATTAACCTTGTTTTTTTTTTTAATCAAATAGCTTAGCCTCTTTATGTTCAAGTTTAGAGGAAGCATCCTCACAAGCTACATTTCCCAGGAATTGGTTTTGCTTGTTGTGTCTAGATGGCAATCCTAGATTTACACAACTCTCAGGAGATGGGATAGGTTATGCATTGACTTGTAATCACAAATCAAGGGTTATAATCAAGAACCGACCCCTCCTGCACCCTGAATAAAAAAAGCTAAGGACTGCTAAGGGACTCCACAGCATACACAGACAAAAGCACTATGACACGGAAATCAAATCCTCCGTTTCTCTTCTAAAGGGAAAACAGACACACAACCTTGAGTTTAGCTAATGGAATATTGGCAGAGGGTAAGGCTGGAGAGGAATGTATCCTCAGGGAAAACACACTGTTTGGTTATGCTACAGTGTACACTGTGCATTAGTGTAAGTCAGGTGGCTATCATCAGTAATACGACATATCTCCTAATGCTTTGGCAATATTGTATTTGTGAGACTCACGGAAAGAAAGATACCATCGTCCAATGAAAGAAGTGTGCGTTATTATATGAGGGGCCGTAATTCCGTAATAACCCTAACCCAACGCTGTAAATATTGACAAATAAATCCAGCAAAATGGCACAAAGAAAAACTGGTAGTGGCCTGGCTGGCTGTATAATTTCCGGCCTGACTTATTGTCTCGGTCCGGCCCTGGCTGTACCTGTTCGCTCTGCCATCGCGTGCAGGGTCTGCTAACAAGCGACCAACCGAAAGGTTAATGTTGTTGCACTTCACAAAGGCACGTCACGTCACCTCGCCACGCACCCAATGCTGCCAGTACTGACCATTTATGGAAGTCCAGGTGTTATTTCATCCTAAATAATTGAGACACCGTATCATATTGGAAATGTACCTTTAATCCTCTTCTTTGTATCCAACAGACCATCAAAGCCACCTCCCCTCTTGGGGATCCGAGGGTGACGTATAACTTGGAGGACGGCATGGTCCCAGAGACCAACATGCCAGTTCGCTTCTACCTGACCCCCAACAGAGAGGACGGTTCGGCCTCCATCCTGGTTGCAGAGCCCCTGGACTATGAGACCACCAGACACTTCATGCTGCGAGTCCGGGCCCAGAACGTGGCTGCTGTTCCGCTGGCGGCCTTCACCACGGTCTATATCAATGTCACAGGTGAGACTTTTTACATTGTAATTGCTCTATTAGATTATTTCAATTATGTATTATTATCCCATCTTCCATTGAAATATCTCCTAACATCGTTGTGTTCCTGTGTAAGAGTTTTGCATTTTGTGGGTTCAAGTTTTCACACATGATATGTTTTTAAAATAAATGCTTTTCCATTAAAACATAAAATATAGCACCATTGCTTAATAAGCACTTGCCATTGACAAATGTAGAATGAAATGTGAGATTAAAAGGTTCACTCTGAGGCAAAATACTGCTGTAATGAAAAACAAGTAGATGATATCCTCTCGTAAATGTTGAGTTTAGGTGAAAAAGAAGACAGTGTTATGAAGAAACACAAAAATCATACAAAGACACCCAGTTATTGTGGACATAGAAACTCTAGAGAAAGATCACTTTTGTTAGGGAAAGACAAAACGTGGTTGATTGGATATATCCAATTGCACACTGCAGCAACCAACCAGCACTACTGTATGACTATAACAGGAAATAAGGACAAACTTGGGTGTTTGATGATTTGTTGTTGTTGATGGTTGAGCTATAATCTAACGCTGATTCTCCCGTCATTAACTGTATGTAACTGTGATTTCGGACCAGCATTTCACCCCTTTACATTACACCTATGATTGTCGTTGTGCTTTGTGTTATTATTCAGTGTCACTGTTTTTGCTCTATTTAAACTGCTGCGGTTCTACAACTGAGGCCATGGAGAGCGATCTGAAGGGTCAACAGCATCATGGCACTCTCTCACTTGCAATCTCATTTTCCATTGGAGTCATTCAAATCTTTGATTCCAGAGCCACACAAATCCAAATCATCTGCAGAGGTCACCATCTGTTAGAAGTGAGATGAGTCCAAGATTGAAACATATATGTTTAATCCCACTACCTCCCCTCCTCTGCACAAGAGGGACATCCAAGTCTCGTCGCTCTTTCCAACTCTTTATCGCTCATCTTTGGCTAAACACGAATGCTTTCACCATGGCTCTATCATGTCTGTCGTTATATTATGGTACTTCTAAGTATGCTTACTTTAGTTTTGTGTTACTCTATTTGACTTAAAGGGGACCTATCATGTAAAATGCACTTTCTTATGTCTTTTATACATAAAGATGTGTCCCCGGCAGAGTTGGGTGTAACGCGTTACTGTAATACTATTACTTTTGTCGGTAACGGAGTAGTGTAACGCGCTACTTTTATAATTCAGTAATCACACTACAGTTACTAACATTGCCCCGACACGCGTTACTTCGTTACTTACTAAAATCAGTCATAATCAAACCTCAACAAACACCTGCAAAGAACACATGCTAAGGTGAAGCTAACGCACAGCTATTTGTTGTTTGTTTATATCACGCAGTCTGTTCTTCTTCTCTGTCTTTCGGTTGTTGCCTGTTTTGAATGACGAATACACACTACCGCCGCCTGCTGGTAAGGAGAGTTATTGCCACTCACGCATGCGCAGTTCGTACGTGCTCGGCTGAAGTCTTTGCGGTGTCTGGTTCCAGTGCAACAGATGGCCAACACGCAGGAGAACACGCCGACGCAACAGCGTGAGCAGAGATATACTGCGCAAAATACAGATAGCAGGAGACAGAGGACAGCCATGGTCAGATAGGAAAACATTCAGGATCTGGATCAGTCTTATGCGACAATGGAAACTGAACTAGAGAACATTTGAAACTTTAGCAGTCTGCGTGATCTGCCTGCAGGGAGGGGCGGGCCGGCCCTGCGAGTAAAGTAACGAGTAAAGTAACGAGTAAAGTAACGAGTTACTTTATGTAGAGAGTAACGAAGTAGTGTAATATATTACTTTTTTTTAAAAGTAATATGTAATATGTAATATATCACTTTTTTTTAGTAACGACCCCATCTCTGGTCCCCGGTGTGTCAGGGAACTCACAAAATATCAGAAAATAAAACCCTATCTCTTTTCCTTCATACCCAAATCTCTAAAGACGGGGAACAATGGAGCTGATCCAGATTTGCGTCCGATATGAAGTAATATCGTAAATGTGGACCCACGGCCCTATCAGAAACCTTGCTATCAGAAACAATGCCCGACTGTTTTGGACGTAATATGGTTGGTGTTTACATTAGCAAGCATCGCTAACACTCAGAGCTAACCTGTACTGGAGAGAGTATGTGTACAAAGCAGGAAATAAAAAAAGGAACTCACTTTGTAGTAAACCCGCGAGAGAAGAAGCATTTGAGCTCCATACTGTTTCAGAAATAATCCTTGATGTGATTTGGAACATGATATGGCGTTTCATCACGGCAGCATTTAGCTGAGTATCTGCGGTAGAATTCTGAGCCGGCATTAGCTCCCCCTCCTCTTCTTTCTTTTGTTCAAGCTAAGGACCCCGAATCAGCGTTTCTCTAACAGGGCTGGAATACAGGGATATGAGGGATGTCTTTTATATATTTTTTATATATCTGAGACCCATAATATATGCCTACAAATAGCATGATAGGAGACCTTTAATACTCAGCCCATGGTAACTATATGCCTAAATTGCCGTCATCACTGCTAAATATGGTGGTATTTGCTATTCCCTGACCTTGCTCCTCAAAATAACTCTGCCTACCCTACATGCCCCAGACTCCCATGCATTTAATCCTCTTGCAACTTGTACGCATTCACTCACGCACACACACAAGCAGGCATACCCTATTCCGTTAATTCGGTCTTAATCCAGTGAGAAATAATTTATTCACACCCTCTCCCTTCTCTTGCCTCTCTGTCTCTCGTCTAACTTCCCTTCTCCTCTTTTAATTTGCTCCTCCTCTCGCTTATCAGTCTTAATAAGAAAGCTCTCTGACTCCTCCAGAGGCATTGCAGAGGAAGGGAGGGAGGTCTGTAATGGATTTAAATTCCCATTTAAATTCATAGATTAAGACATTTGCTCAGAAGAAATGGAAGGGAGAAATGGCACATGGAGCAGCATTAGAGCTAATGTATTGCTCTATTTCATTTCTATTAAGTGTTTGGCCCAACATCAACTTTGTTGGAATATGGCTTCTGCTTTTTCAGGCAACTTTAAAGTTCGCATTTTGTCGTCTCGATGGTAATTGGAACGATCAGTTTTATCCCTCCGAATAATGTAACAGCCTCGCTTCTCTCCAATTGTTGTTCACGGAAAAAGAAAAAGAAAATGTTGTGTCATTATTAATCGCCCAATGCCTGTTTTACCCTTTTTCCGATTAAATGCGTTCTGTCTTAGTTCTGTGCTGGGGCTACTTTGGTTCACAGTTCGTTCAACTTTATTTTGTTTGCACTTTTATTGTCATGACACAGTACAGGTACTATGTAATGAAATGGTTTCTCTGCATTTGACCCATCCTAGTGTTAGGAGCAGTTGTAAATCACCTCATGCCACCCTTTACGTCACAGCTTTTTCCAAGACAAAGCAACAACAATAACAACAACATACTTTTCCTTAAAATAACAACAATACAATAAGAACTCCTGGAGTGGTACATTGGTGTTTTATACTATTTCATAATGGCAGAAGCCACTTTAAATTCACTGTCTGACAGTCTCACCAGTAACGTCCCATGATGCATTTCCCCATACATGTATGGGTTTTTCAGTTTGTATTGGCAATGTATGGCAACATAGCACTGTAAATAAAGGATTGAAAAAGTCAATAAACAACATTTCTTGTATTACAGGGATAATGTAAGACTAGCCATTGAATACATTCTGTATAATCAATAACAATCAGCAAAAAAACTCAAAGGAATTTGTGTTATTGTATTGTAGAATGTGATAACAAATGATATGAAGTTCCCTTTCAACCTAGCATATATGTGGGATATAAATGATTCACCATAAATGCAGTTAGTACAGTTATTTTTGCTACCACAATGATAACAAACAGGTTGTCATTAATAGTAACGTAAATAATAAATGTTGTGTTACTTTTATGGCTAATCTTATATAGCCTACGTGTGAGTGATCATGTTCTACGCACTTTGACATCTCGGTTCTGGAAACAGGGTATCCCAACAGGGCTTGCAAAATCATAAGTCAGTTCTCAGAGATACTTTTTAATAAGTGGATTTACAAAAATTAGCCACCATGGTGCTAATACTGATCGTTTATTTATATTTGTATTACACTTCACACAATAGGCAGGTCTTAACAGATTGGATATTGATTTCACTCTATCAACGGCTCCAGGCTTAGAATCTCCAAATCAAACACAGTCCTGGATGCTGATTGGTAATATCATAGAGAACCCTAAAGCTGCCAATATTCACCAACAATAAGAACCTTTATTTTTCTTAAATGTATTTATTGTCTACGTAGTCAACTTTAAGAAGGCTTAAGAAAAGGAAATTAAAATGATTTAAAAGGAAATGTAACCAGAACATAATTGACTAAGTAAGACTAGAAACATCTCCGCATTATGTGGAGGTGTCAAGTACCGATGAAACAAAGTGTGTTTTGTGTTTTTCTCTGCAGTTCTAAATGAATATTCACATGAAGGATGTTTTGTTGGTATTGAAGCTAAAACCATAGAAGTTCAATTTCCTTTTGATTTAAGCAGGAACTTCTAAAAGTGTTCAGTCAGAATCTCTGTCTTGTTACAAAACACAGGGTCAAAAGATCATAAATGTGGGAGAGATCCCAAGCTTGATGGGCTTTAAATGTAATTAACAGGAAAGTCAATTGAATTTGCAATGGAAAGTGCTAAATTGCAATGGAAGTCAATGCAGTACAGCGAGAGAAAAAGGCTCTTTGCAATTGATTTTACCCAGAAACTCGTCCAAAGGCCGACGTGCATTGTGCGGCAAGTGAGTGTTGTATTCACAAAGGCAATAACAGTCGGCAAAAGACACTTATTGAACTGAAATAACCCTTAAAAGATATGCACAAGCTGTGTCAAATGTGGCTAAACAGAGTAAATATAATGCAGAAAACAATACATGTCATTGATTGTGCTCTTGGGATCTTTGAGATATAACAACATCCCTACTGAGCATATTGTTTCTAAGAACTTATCTATTTACTTACCTAAACCATTGGTTGCTAGGATGCTGCTTGGTTGGCGGTTATCACCTGGTGCTTCAGGCAACCTACCAAAAAACCCTATGAATCATTTATGATGTTTCCATCACATTCACAAGACATACAACACAACTAATTGATTGGTATAGTGTTTGTTGTGTTCATAAACGCACTCTTTCCTTCTATCCTCTTTGCTTCTCTAGATGTAAATGACAACGTCCCATTTTTCACTTCCTCCATCTACGAGGCTTCGGTCACTGAAGGGGCGGAATCAGGAACCTTGGTTTTCCAGGTCTCAGCCGCTGATCTCGACTTGGGTCTCAATGGCAAGGTAAAAACACAAAAACAATCATACTGTCTTTAGAGTTGTAATGTTGCTTTTTCATTCAGTAACCTGTTAGTATATTTAATTGTGTCTTCCTCATTCCCCCCACCCTTCCCACAGATCTCCTATTCCCTGCTGGAGGACCGCAGTGGAGACCACCAGTACTTCCGTATTGACCCTGAGCTGGGATTCATCTACTCTCAGACTGTGTTTGACCGCGAGACCAAAAGTTCCTACCTGTTGGAGGTTCAGTCTGTGGACGGCTGGGAGTCAGCTCGGCCTGGCAAACATGGACAACCCAACTCTGGTAAGTTAGGCTCACACTGCACTAGGGCTGTCCCGGATAAACATTTTCGGGCTCCGGATATTCGGTAGTAATCAACAGCGAATATTCGGATATTCGGCGTGCGCCCGCAGAGGCACAAGCTCTTACGTTGATATTGGAGATATCAACGTCACATTTTGCAGCTGCAGTGCTGCCAAATTGAATGGCAGGTTGTGTTTTCTCTGGTGTTCTTGCAGTTTGTCCAGTTAGAGTTAGGAACAGCAATTGTAAAAATCACAAAGTATCAAGGTAAAGCCATTACTGTCCTATGGCAATGTAGTTATTGATTAGAAACAGTACACAGAAGGGAACATGTGGATGTAACTTAGTGAAAACAAAGGAAACATGCAATATTTCCATGACTCTCAATAGGTTTTTACCTTTACCACAAAAAGATGTGACCATGTCTTACTAAAAGAAAATCCACTTCTATAGTACACAATGTCTGCGGACACTTAAACATCAAACCCATGTTTGATGTGTTGAATATCTTAAAAAGCAGCCCGGATTTTCGCCTGATAGACCTGGCTTTCAACTGGCATTCTGCTTCCTTCCAAATGTGTTAGATGATGTTGAGTCAAGGTCTTTTTCACACCAACAATGAAATAGAACTTGTTGTGTCCATGGAAAGGACCTTCAACAAACTCTTGCTACAGAGTTGGAAAATGGTCTTGAATATCATTGGGGACAGAGCCTTCTCAGTGGCAGCTCCAAGGCTCTGGAATTCCCTCCCCCAAGATCTCCGTGACTCTGAGTCCCTCACAGTCTTTCAGTCCTGCCTCAAAACACATATTTTCAACTCTGTCTAGTGTCTACCCATAAGCCCCCCCCCTCTCAATCAACTTCCTCTTGACTGCCTTTTTATTTATTTTTTATTTTACTATACTTACTTGTTTGCCTGTCCTTATTTGTCTATCCTCCCTCATACTGTAAAGCGTCTTTGAGTTGTGAAAAGCGCTATATAAATAAAATGCATTATTATTATTATTGTATGCTGTAGCACCATGTTCATCCTACACCAAACAATTGCCACTGTGCTTTAAGGCATGTAGTGTTCTTCTGACCTAATAAAACCAACCAGATTATTCGAATTAGTGAAGAATGATTCCATCAATCTAGACTAGACATTTGAAGTGCTACAGAGGAGAGTCAAAAAGTCTGTGTCCGATCCCAAAGAGACCAAAACCCAAATGTAAATATATAAGATCAAAGCGTGTTATACAAATATCCTTCTAATCCATCTTTAATGCCAAGTAAGATGCTAAAATACATTCAGGTTATTATTGTCATTTCTGAAGTTTTTCTGTATTACTTTATTGTGTTCTCATTTTCTTCGATTGAAATGATCTACCATGCTGTACCTAAACCATTTCCACCAACAGAGGCAATACTGAAGTATTGATCTCTGTTGCTGATTGGAACAGCATGGCTTATCCACTTATTATTTCATCTTCAAAGTCTACTTGTTGCCATGGTGATGGATGACAAATAGAACTCTATCAAAGTTAGATTTGCAGTTATCTAGCATAATAACATAACATTGACTGATTGTTTTCTGGAATCATAATTACGATTGCTCGATGCCAAGGTGTAAGCAGTGTTCTGTTCTTCCAGCGCTTAGGTTTTTCACCTCTTTTTGTTCTTTTTTTCGAAACACACACCTGCACACACACACACACACACACACACACACACACACACACACACACACACACACACCTGCACACACACAGTCACAGAACACAGAGAAGGTTGGTTCAAAATGCAACAGACAGCTTCTCTTTCTAAACTATCTTTATGTAAGGCTTGGTCCAGGCAAGGCAAGGGAAAACAGAACAGAATTTCTGCTGAACACAAACAAGAATCCAACAAGAGAACTGGATTTAAATACAAGCAGAACTAACAAGGAGATGACTTGCCAGTGTACAGAAGATCAGGTGGTTGCAGGGAACTAAAAATGCCTGGACAAACAATAAAAATAGGCGGGAAAACACACTGAGACAGGAAATAAAAAGACACAGGGGGAGAACACTTTTCAAATGAATCCAGAAAACTAGGATCATGACACATAATGAGCACTGTCTGATCAAGGCCATGTTTTCTTGGATTGAATGGCTAAAACACTTAATGTTAAACAGACCATAACAACAGGTGGGGTCCTAGGGTTCAGGTGGAACCAAAAATACTTTAGGACTATAGGGAGTCAATCAGGGTCTGATTTGCACCTGTCTGAGAATTTGGTATGGCATCAAACACCATCAGAAATGACACTAGGTCAGTTTTAAGAGCTACATGGGAATATGTGGACTAACATTCATCAATAAGCTAACCTAGGTTAGCCACCAAGTTGCTAATACTGATCAATAACAAGGTTTTTCTAAACGTAATTGGACATAGATTTAACCGAAAATACTGAAGCTGCTCTTAAGATCATTATTCACTTAGAATAGAGGAAGAACAGTCATTTATTCCCTATCACCGATAAGATGTTTTTATTAATTCCAATTTGGGAAATGTTTACGTTGCAGCAGCATAAAACACAAAGCATTGCACATAAGAGCACACCTGGGTGTTCTTGGATTGAATAGGCAATACAAAAATAACGTTTTGGCATCACGCATGGTGATCTTAGGTTTGGGTGCCACAAGGAAATTGAAGTCACAAACATTGTACTTAATATTTATGGTACATAATAATAGTTGTATGGGCATATTGGAACTCTACTTAGTCAAATCCATGGCTAGTGTGGCCTACTGCCTCCACCCAACTGCCATTGCTCCTAAGTTGGAAAAAAACTGGTGTGAAAGTACTTTGACAGTTAAACCATAATGAATTTGACAAGCCACATGTGATGTCATTGAAATATTCGTATAACATATTCTACTGCAATGGATTTTCTAAACGAAGCATTATGCATGGCTGTATGCTCGATTGTATTCACCTGTTAGCATTGAACCCATTCATTGGAAGGGCTTTCAAAATGAGTCAAAACAAACCGCAGTCATTAACTTAAGACATTGCAGTTGAAGCAATTACCTTTAATGGAGTTGCTACCAATGCAAATGGAAAATACTCAACCTTAATCAAATGAATGTAAACAAGAATCTCAGCCACCCAGACTGTTATATTCTCTAGTTATTTGAGATATAATGTGTAGTGGCACTTCAAAGAAGAGTTCACCGGTTATTGAACCAAACGCTATCATGGGAACATGTAAACAAATGATTGCAGGAAGGATTTAGATGAAGTTAATATTAGAGCGTTAATCCAGTTTTTATTATGCTGTTATACTGACTGAAAAAGAGGGCAAGCACGGAAAAAAAGAAGACAGCTGCTCTGTAGACTTCATTTAAGGCTCAGAATCTTTATTCAAGGCAGCAATAATCTCTGTTTTCTTCTTGCCGTCTCTTCCCCACATCTGCTCATCTCTCCCTGCTGAATGACCAAAAGCCATCTTTCTCTTTCCGTCTGTCTCCGCCTCGTCTTCAGTCTCTCCATTTCCCTCTCATTTGCTGCCAGATGAAATGCATACATGCTCCAACGGTAGAATAGAGACGCGCGGAGAAGTGAACAGATGTTGAGACAGATGGGTGGATGCAGAGAGAGGTGTTGAATAAACACCAAGACAGACCAGGATCTATTTTTAATAAATATGATCATAGATTATTAACAGATCCTCTCTCTAGGTTTAGCTCACTGGGACATTTGTGGGAGTGTAAACAGAAGTTAAATATTAAGCAGAGCGGAGACTAAGAGACCGCCGTTAAGCTTTGGGAGTTTTTATTTTCTATTTTCTGTGTTATATTAGATGAGGTGGCACGAAGAAGGCTGGATGACAGGAAAATCAACAGATAGTTAACACGAAACCACACAGCATCACAAGTAAATATAATGGCAATTTCTGTCGATTAAAGTGGGAAGTATACTAGTGTGAATGTTACTCAGAAATCTGTTAAGCCTGTGGTGGAAACACATCAGCAACACATCTGGAGGAGCTGTTAAAACCTAACTTTCTTCTTAAAGTGGGCTCAAACACACAAAAGAAAATAAATTATAAGTAAGGTTTGCAAAAGAACGTATTGGGTGTAATACCAAACTATCCCCTCAGTCACTGATGAAATTGAGATTTATTTTCTTCCAAACATCATTAATAATTTATTTTCAAACGATAACATTGATATAAATCTGATTTATTGCCAGACGCTCCTCAAATCAAAGAGGACCTGCTCAGCTTCCTTTTACAACATCCCATCCTGCTCTCAAAGAAGTATTCTCAATGTCAGAAATACTTTTGTCTATTAAATGGTTGCAGTCTGAAAATCTATCTACTATAACTTGCTCCCATGCATGCGCCGGTTTATTATACTGAGTTCTAACTGTAAGGGAACTTCACTGAAATAAAAACTGTCAGAGGATGGTATCGTATCACTTTCAGTTCCCTCTTCTAGAAAAACGTTGTGGTTAGATGCCTAAAATAATGTCTGTGGTAACACTGACTTAAAGAAATGTCACGTCTATTCCATGACTAGGGTTGGGAACCGAAACTCGGTTCCAGATGAGAACCGATAAGAAAATGCCGGGTACCGGGTACCCATACAAAATACACAATTTCGGTTCTGCTTAACGGTTCCTAAACGCGGTAGACCCTGTATTCCAGCGGGTCCGTCTGCGCCGCGGTGCTGCGGTGACCCGGTGGAATACAGGGCGGACCTGGAGAATCACAGAACGGTAAATTTTTTAAAACGGCATCATATAAATTGCGCTGACAGGCGACAGAGGTCCACAGTTGCCCCGCAGCGATGCTCCCCCGCCCTCCCGTAGACATTTCACGAGCTCAGTCACTTCATAAGACCAAAGATAGGTCGCGGTAAACACTCTGAAGTGAGGCTCCACTACACTAAAAAAGAAAAAGAAAAGGCAAAGTGTAATGCCTGTTAATAGCTTGCCACAGGCATAGCTCAGTTAAAATAAAGCACAGCTATTGTGCAATCCATTTGTATTGCATGTATATTTTTTAGTAACAATTTCAGTTAAAGCTTTTAAGAATAAATATATTTTTGTTATCTAAACGTTTGACCTCTTTATTTTACAATTTTGGAATCGAAACGGGGAATCGATAAGAACCGGAATCGATAAGCAGAACCGGAATCGAAATCGGAATCGATAAATTTCAAACGATACCCATCCCTATCCATGACATAAAATGTGTCAGTCAAGACGCACTGGTGAATGTCTGAATGTGTCTTTACGGCGGTTGCTAACAAGCAGCTGAATGAACTACTTCATCCACCGCATTTAGCTTAGCGATGGTGATGTGAAGTCATTAGAAAAACCCTCCTAAGAATCATATCCCTATTATGCACTCTAAGAATCAAATGGGTTATCTCATGAGTAGTTTTATATGGAAATAGTTACTATATATTAATATATTTTAATTTGGATATAGTATTTATGTTACCATTTGCACAATCATGATCAATTGGATTAGTACAAAGATCCATCTTTCAGTTTTTTGTACAGTATTACAGAATAGTTTTTTAACAGATATAAATAATGCCGTTGTTTATCATGTGATCTGTGAAGAGCTTCCAAGTTGTTTTCTGTTTGTAACTAACAACACTTTGATATAGTGACAATAATTAAGTAATTATTCTGAACACCTTTTTTAATTCACAAAACATCACATTACTCAAAAGCTCCAAGGTGCAAACTCTCAAGTGGCATCTAAAAGAAATACTGTACTAGAAAAAAAAGGTGGAAGGCGTGATAATGACTTTGTTTTGTATTAAACCTTGAACAACTGCACTAATTAAGTCACATCACAACAGGCGGCAGGATGTCTAGAGTGGTCACGAAATAACCTTGATAAACACACTTTTACCAAGCCCTTCTGATGTTTACAAGCCGATGTGCGAGGTGTGGTTAGGTGTGTGAGTTCTAGTGGTTGAAGTGTTAAAGCATAAATGAACAGGTAGCATTATCAGATGAGAGGGTGGATCAGGCATGGCTCATGTCTTCTTCCTTCTACCTTTCTCTCCCTCTGACAGATTCCGAGCACGAGCAAAGGTCTGACATCTGCGACTTGTTTTGTTCTAGCTGCGAGGGGCTGCATTAGTTAGCGATCTGTGCCCTGAACTGTGGAGCATCTCTTCCGCCCTGGCTTGAATAATTGATGTCATCTCGAAGCGTGTGTTGCAAATGATGCTCGTTTTGACCCGTATCAAAGGAAGCTTAGTGTGTTAGGTTGTTCAACTACTGAGCCTTACACCGATGCCCCCAGGGCGCTTTGTGCTGTGCTCAGCCTGCAGTCGGAAGCTGAGGGAAAAAAATGTTTAAAAAAAGCTGGATTTAATGGTGAAAAAGACAAGAATAATGGAAGCAGATTTAAAAGAGGTAGACAATGGCTGATGGAAGAAAAAAATAGATTTTATTTTTGTCTACGTGACTTTCCTATCTGTGTATGTGTGTGCATGCTGCTAAAAAATGAATAAATTGTTGCTATCCAATGAAAGATAGACAGATGTTCGTGTTCTTGTTGACAGAATAAGAACAACCTCATGTTTATCCTCTTTTTCTCTCTCACTCTTTCTTATCTATTTTCAGACACAGCGTATGTTCGTGTTTTCATCAGCGACGTGAACGATAACAAGCCAGCGTTCGCACTGGCGTCCTACGAAGTCGATGTGGATGAGGACGCTGACGTAGGCTTCGCCATTCTCACCGTCAGTGCCAATGACGGGGATGAAGGTGGGTGGCATGGATAATGTGTGTATTTATGTGTGAAGGAGGCGGTGTAGATACAAAAGGGAGAGTTTATAGGAGCACATTTACTAAAGCACACTGCCTAAGTGTTTCTTTTTCCCTTCACTCGAGAAAAAGCCTTTCACTTTACTGCTTTTGTTCGATCCCTTTCATTCTGATGAGGGGAAAAAAAGCTGTTTACAACAAGTATGTCGTGAAAATGACAGCAATATGTCAGTCTAACCCGACGCGGTAGAAGGATCCTTTCAATGTAACCGTTTGATATTGAGAAATAAGTTCTCAAGGGCTGAAATGTGCACTTTATACTATCTTCAGACGTGGAGACATGGGTTTTTCAATATGTTTCCAACTTCCATGGCTTAATGGCAATATTTCTATTACCCAGCAGTTGGAAAATGTAGTGCACATATATGTTTTGTTTGAGATTCCATGAGTTCACTGTGGCAGAGCATAATATAGAAGTAAAGTGTCAATAACTACAACATCATCTCTCTAATAACATGGTGCAGAAAGGAGGGCTAAAACCCGGGAAATTAGTTAGCATTTTAGCACCACGGTTTGCCTGACGTAGAGTTTTTGGTTGGATGCCAGAAATAAGATCTGATTCACACAAGCTTGAGAGATTTGGTTCTAAGACATGAATCCGTCAGTAAATACCCCACGTTTTTGAAGCTTTTCAAAATGTATATGTTGCTAATAAGTGGCTACATTTGACCACTAAATGTCACCAAGCCAAACATTAGCCGTCTTTAGCTTAGCGGTTATGATATGTGTCAGCCTGACATTTGCTTTCCAGTTCTATTGAACTACAATACAAGTTGTGTTTAATATGAGTAGATTATCCTGCTCAACAAAACATGTTGGTATCACAAACGTGACAGAGCTTATCTTCTGCAATATTCTAAAATCCTATAGAGAATTCACATTGGCTTTTTGTCAAAGGAGCCCTTGGGGTGATAACTTCAAGGTCTGCCTACAAAAATACGTTATCACTGCACCATTCTATTGTAAGTGTGCACATGATATTCCTATTGTCAAGACACTCCATTCACTATTTCCTGAAAAGCGCTTTGAACAAACCAAATAGGAATTAACATTTTAACATCAGGTATAATTTAGTAATAACATATTTTTCCAACATTTAGCCCTGTATATTTGTAATATGAACGCTGTTTTTTTTGCAATTGCATTTCAATAAGCTCCTATTGTGACCACATATTTTCATTAGGCCGTTTTATAGCCTATTTCATTCAAAAAACACACACAAGAACATTAGATAACAACATTTGGAGAACTTTTAACATGAAATTGAGATACAAACAAGTACAACAAATATGATTAGAGAATGGTGAATGACAAATGGTCTTCTTCAGTGATTCTTTGCTGATTCTTAAGAATTATAATTTTGAGTCTTAATTTCTCTTTCTACAGCTCAATTTTGTCATGTTCCGCTCTCAGTTGTGCGGTCTCCACCTCCACATGAACGATCTCTTTCTCCACCAGTTCACGCTGTAGCTCTGTAAAATCCCTCTTTCTTTTTCGGGGTGTGGGCGTCATTTTTCTCTTCTTTTTTTTTTCCATTATCCTTGACTTCGTTATCCAAGTCTTAGCTTGCTCTGAATGGAGGAGTTTGAGTGTTAAATTATGTAGACGTGTGTTGCTTGGCAACAATTACTGTTTCGCGTGTATTCACATGGACGCGCATCTTAAGACCAGACGCAGCTACGACCGAGACTAGTCAGGCTTGGTGCACTCAAATTCAAATCACTAAGTCGGACGTAGCTAAGCCCGACGTTAGAGTTAAGACCTACTTTTTTACGCCCAGCTGGTGCACTCCACTCCTGAGGACTGAATAGATTCTCTCAAAGCCTTGCACTACCTTAAACTTTCAAAAGGCATCTAGTAACTCGGTAGAGTTATTTTCAGAATATGACTAGTACTTATAGATGAACAACAACATCAAAAGGGAAATAGCTCATTGTTAGTGACTGGGGCTAGAGGGGTTTCTACAGCAGACAACGAGAACAGAAAATGTCCCCACTTCATCAGACTAGAGAACATTTGGGGAAGTAGGTGGCTCTTTATTTAGCTGTCAAAACTCCTAGCCACTCTTCTTGTCTCTACCTGCTCCTAATACAACTATATTTTCGTCTAGATACTGCACATGAGGCATGTGTAGGCTCCGGTCTTAAAATCCCCACAATGCTTTGCGCACGGACCAATTTCCCCAAATCTGTGGCAGAAAATGTAAATATGACGCACACCTGCACACTTGCTCGCCTGTTCCACTCTTCGTTTTCCGAATGCCAGGAAGTATTCTTGCCTCGCTTCTGAAGCAAGTGACTCGGAAGACATGTGCTACCAAGCAAGCGTACTCGACATTGAGAAACACCCAATGTGCTGAATGCATTTATTGTCCTCGTAAAAAGTATGCACAGCCAATTTTCTTCATTGTTCACATCCAGTTTTACTACAGTAGTCTTATTTTTCCTCTGCATTTGTTGGTGTGTTATGGCAGCCACCTGTCGTCAGTAGAATAGTGTGTAAGCCATAATCAGGAATATGTATTGCATTGCACGCTTGCATGATCATGCCCTGGCACTTGTACGAAAACAAACAAAATAGGATTATATTCATAAAAAAATAGCTCAAAAGGATAAAGTTGGGACATGGAATAATTAAGCTTTAATATCGGAAATCATATTAGAATAGAAAAGGAAATGTACAGAAAAACCCAGACTGTAATATAACATGGTTTCCATCTAGCCCAAGATCTGCAAACAGGTATTTTCACTTTTGAATTTCAGATGTCGTTCTTTGTTTTGTTTGGTTGGTTTACTTTGTGTTTCTTAGTTATTCTCTGGAATGAGTTGGATGGACATGGACACAATAAACTACACATAGCATTAGTATTTGAAAATGTATTCTTCTGTTTGTATTTACATAGTATGTGGTTTTATATCGTTCAATAGAACCCTTCTATTTAAAAGGTCATGGCTTTGCTGTCAATCACTGCTAACAAACAGGAAGTCGAGCATAGTTGATCACAAGTAACTGCCAGGGCAATACGACTTTGTCTCTATTTTTATAGATGATACGACTACATTTGGATTGCAAATACGCCCCAGTTTTATATAGGAATTTCTTGGGAGGGAGAAAAACATCTGGCTTGTTTGAAAGAGACGGCGAATAACATCAGAGAACACGTCAATATGTCACAACATCTTAAACGTTGTCTACATGTGTCCGTTGATGATTGGCTTTGTAAGTCATTGTTTCAGCCAGACTCTCTTTGCTCACTTACACTTTTTCTTTGTTTTAGTATAAATAAAACATATTGAATACAAAAGCAGATCCAAGTTCCTGGTGCGAAGTACAGTTCAAGTGACGATTCAGCAGCATATGCTTCTGGTGCATCTGGTATTACAGCAAAGCATAAAAGTGTGAGGGATCAAACAAGCTGCTGGATGAGTTCTAGTTTTACCATCCAGGTGCTTTAGTCATTGTTCATCCTTAACTTTAATAACTGCACCTTTAGTTCAAGCACTTTCCCTCACACCATCAGACTACTTCGTACCTTTTATGTTGGATCAAAATGACATCTTGTGTGTCTGTTATGGTTCACCTGTGAATATTGTACTTCCCCGCTGTGAAACAAAACCTCTGTGTAAAACAGGAGAGGGAAATTAGAGGTCAGTGTCAGATTGAAAATACACACTTGTCCTCTTCATTCATACCAATTGATGTCCCCCGAAGGACCCTAGGATTGGTTATCAAGCATCGACTGTCCAAACTAATTATGCCTGTAAGCAAGTTGTTGAGAATCCTGTTTGAAAGCCAGAGCCAGTCGATATCGGTGCTCATAAAGGTCTCATTATCTTCCATTTTATGTCCAGGATCTCAGAGAAATAATCTTTAAAGTTCTGCTCACCTCACTTTACCCCTGATTGACGTAACTAAGTACTCAGTGCTGATACCAGCAACTGGAAGTTTTTGCTTGGCACAGCAGTCAGTATCCATTTCTACGGTGGCCCTGAAGTGCAAGACACTACAGCATTTCAGAAAACGCCACAGCATTTCACAAAACACCACAGCATTTCAGAAAACACCACAGCATTTCACAAAACACTACAGCATTTCACAAAACACTACAGCATTTCAGAAAACGCCACAGCATTTCAGAAACGCCACAGCATTTCACAAAACACTACAGCATTTCACAAAACACTACAGCATTTCACAAAACACTACAGCATTTCACAAAACACTACAGCATTTCACAAAACACTACAGCATTTCAGAAAACACTACAGCATTTCAGAAAACACCACAGCATTTCACAAAACACTACAGCATTTCAGAAAACACTACAGCATTTCAGAAAACACCACAGCATTTCAGAAAACACTACAGCATTTCACAAAACACTACAGCATTTCACAAAACACCACAGCATTTCAGAAAACACTACAGCATTTCACAAAACACTACAGCATTTCAGAAAACACCACAGCATTTCAGAAAACACTACAGCATTTCACAAAACACTACAGCATTTCAGAAAACACCACAGCATTTCACAAAACACTACAGCATTTCACAAAACACTACAGCATTTCAGAAAACACTACAGCATTTCACAAAACACTACAGCATTTCAGAAAACACCACAGCATTTCACAAAACACTACAGCATTTCACAAAACGCCACAGCATTTCAGAAAACACTACAGCATTTCAGAAAACGCCACAGCATTTCACAAAACACTACAGCATTTCACAAAACGCCACAGCATTTCAGAAAACGCCACAGCATTTCACAAAACACTACAGCATTTCAGAAAACACTACAGCATTTCACAAAACACTACAGCATTTCACAAAACACTACAGCATTTCAGAAAACACCACAGCATTTCACAAAACACTACAGCATTTCAGAAAACGCCACAGCATTTCACAAAACACTACAGCATTTCACAAAACACTACAGCATTTCAGAAAACACTACAGCATTTCACAAAACACTACAGCATTTCACAAAACACTACAGCATTTCAGAAAACACTACAGCATTTCAGAAAACACCACAGCATTTCACAAAACACTACAGCATTTCAGAAAACACTACAGCATTTCAGAAAACGCCACAGCATTTCACAAAACACCACAGCATTTCACAAAACGCCACAGCATTTCACAAAACACTACAGCATTTCACAAAACACTACAGCATTTCACAAAACGCCACAGCATTTCACAAAACGCCACAGCATTTCACAAAACACTATAGCATTTCACAAAACGCTACAGCATTTCAGAAAACACTACAGCATTTCACAAAACACTACAGCATTTCACAAAACACTACAGCATTTCAGAAAACACTACAGCATTTCACAAAACACTACAGCATTTCACAAAACACTACAGCATTTCAGAAAACACCACAGCATTTCAGAAAACGCTGCCAGTCAAGAAATGACGCTTCGTGATTGGTCAACACCCAACAGCGAAATATGTCCCAACACATCAGCCGTTAGCACACACTCAGAGCTCACAGCTCCTCATATCTGTTCAGAAACTGGACACAAGTTAAACAAGTACAAACCACAGACTGTCTGTGTCATGGCGAATACAGTCGCTGCTTTATTTATGTCTGTATGACGTTGTTGTGAGTGTGGACGGAGCAGCTACAGGTTAGTTTAGCCTGATGGATCCGATTCCATTCAGAAAGCACGCATTTTAAAAGCTTTTCGCCTGCCGTCTTATCTGCAGACTTGTCAAAGCGTTAATTCATGGTTTTTACTAACCGTTATCAGTATGTAGTTACTTCGGCATCACTTTGAAACGTGTATTACAATTAAATCACGGTCAAATATGTTCATTTTGTTGTAGTTGGTATCTCCCATAGGATTTACTTGGAGATACGCCCCGCCCCCTCTCAGCGCCTCTTGTTTGAATGACAGGAGCAAACACAGCTGACAGCCGCGGTGAAACTCGAGCGATTAGAGCGATGCGAATATTGGGTGGTCTACCATAGTATTTACATGGAGATAAGCCCCTTAAAAACCATGAATTAATAAAGCATTAATTCTGTGTTTACTCCTGTCATTCAAACAAGACGCTGGAGAGGGGGCGGGCCGTATCTCCATGTAAATCCTATTGGAATCGGATCGATCAGGCTAACCTGTAGCTGCTCCGTCCACACTCACAACAACGTCATACAGACACAAATAAAGCAGCGACTGTATTCACCATGACATAGACAGTCTGTGTTTTGTATATGTTTAACTTTTGTCCAGTTTCTGAACAGATATGAGGAGCTGTGAGCTCTGAGTGTGTGCTAACAGCTAACGGCTGATGTGTTGGGCCAATCACGAAGCGTCATTTATTGACTGGCAGCAAAAACAACCAATCACAGCAGTGCTTCTATGGCTGGCTCTATCCAATCACAAACAAGAAGTGTTCTCCCTAAGGAATACCCTTTCCGTCCAATGTGAAATGCTGTGGTGTTTTGTGAAATGCTGTGGCGTTTTGTGAAATGCTGTGGTGTCTTGCACTTCAGGGCCACCGTACATTTCACTTTTTTTTCAGATGCTATGAGAATTACACAGTTTATTTTTCATCTTATTTGTGCAACTTAGTGTAATTCTTTTTGTGAATACGCCCCTGAGAGTTTCTGGCCTTGGTGTCACAGCTATACACACGCAAAGGGCCAAACGTGGTGAGTGTGAAGGAGATCACTTTGTCAGGGAAATGGTCATAGTAATGAGAACAGGGAGAAGGATACATTGTGTCTGTTAAGATAAAGGGAATAGGGAAGGGATTATCTCTTATATTATCTTGCCTTTATCATAGTAGAGTGCAGAAGCCCGCAGTGTGACTCAAAATGTCGCTGTGATAAATATACAGCTCCACTCACACATACAGAGATCTATCTGTTTACTGATTTATGTGAGTGTGAGAACCAGCGGCAAGCCAAGGCCATTTTATTTATATAGCACTTTTCAGCAGAAGCAAAGGTAATGAAATAAATAAAATAAATAAACACAGCAGGTACAGCATACACGACTAAAAAGGCATACTGTAGTGCAGCTCAATTAAAAGCAGGGGAAAATAGGTGCGTTTTTAGTCGGGATTTAAAAATAGGAAGTGTTTCGGCGGCGGTAGTCCGGAAAAAGGGTTATCACCACCGACTGAGAGACGGGGCTGTGTGCGTGTTTGATTGTTCTATTTGTGGTGCACATCGGGGGTTAAATTGATGGAAGATGGGAGGGGAGGGGAAGTAATGAGGACGATACAAAGCTTCATATCACCTAGTATGGCGGTAGCATATATGATGCATACATTAACTGCACAGTAGTCCATGTAACATTGTGTACACTCAAGATTTGATGGCTATGTGAATCTAATGTATAAACAGACCGAAGATTAACTTTGCATTCATAACATGTAATCCTATCAGTAAAGCTTCTCTATATATTACATATGATCTTGCTTTTTTGCAAGCCCTAACTCATTCTCACATCCTCAAGGTATTTCAGATGGTTGAGGACAGCAGCTGTCAACTTAGACCAGCCGTTCTCAAAGTGTGTAATTGAAACATAAGATGAACTATGTTTTTGGTGGAATCTTTTTCACATTGGAACTGTCAACACACATTGGAACTGTCAACACACATTGGAACTGTCAACACACATTGGAACTGTCAACACACATTTCAGCAGAGCAGGCTGGACCCAGTTGCAAGACAGAGAAGCACTTGTATTCCAGGTTATCCAGGCATGGCAAGGCAGAACAGAACAGAACATAACTTTACCAACAATGAAATACAAGGATCTGACAAACTCAAACACTACATAAAGAACTAACCACAAAAACAAGACACTGCTGGGGAGGGCAGGCAAAAACACAGGGGCAGCAGATAGAAATGATCAGACAATCACACAGGAGGGAAAACACAAAGACAGGAAGTAAATACAGAGCTAACACAGGGGGGACACTAAAACAGGAAACACAGGTCATGACAAAATCATTCCACAATAGTACAGGTGTTTATTCAGACATGTACTCCGTAAGCTTACAAAATGCAATTGTTACCTAATTAAAAACAGTAACTTAATTGTTGTATTGTATTTTGAATACAGTTTGTATTTTCCTCATTGCCTTGCCTGTCGGGGGTAAATTAAAGCATATATCTCTTTATTTTTCTTTTATAAAGTTTGCTGTTAAGATGCCGTAACATTTGGGTCCCTGACCAAAAAATTGAAATTGGTTGACTCAGGGGAGGGCTACTTTCCCTTTAGGCAATGCTTTCTACCCTCCCGCTTTTACTAATTTGCTTTTCTGCTTCATTGTCAGTATCAATTGTCCTTAAAAAAACTGAAATTTGACATACATTAATCGAAAGGGTGAAATGACAGAAAAAGTGTGAGAAACCACTGACTCACAGAAGTTTCAATTGATGCAATGGCTCTGCTAAAAGACGCCCACGCCCAGTGGCGGACTGGCCATCGGGCCGGTATTGAAGTGGGCCGGTCTGACGATGTGGGCCGGTCGGATAAGTCACTAGCACCCCCCGTCGACAATTTACTAGCGGTATTTACTTGCGGTACCAAGGTGGGCCAGTCCTGCCCATGCCTACCCTGTGATAGCAGCTGTTGATTGGTTTGGTACATTCCAATCACTCCTCACTTTGAAAAAAACAATTGTGCAGTGATGATGAAACCCTATTGGATTTTAGGTAAATTACAGCAAATAGGCTTTTTGGCAATCACATGTTTATGATACATTTTGTTCAGCAGTATAATCTCTACATTAACACCACTTTAGGATTTTTGAAGTTTACACGCACAAATAAAATGCAAGCGTTAGGCTTCAAACAAACTACATCACGGTCACATGGCTGCTCATTATCAGCGCTAAGCTAAAGGCGGCTATCGTTCGGCGTGATGATGTTTAGTAGTTTCATTTAGTTACTTGTTAGCAACTGCCGTTTTTATGACACTTAGAAGTGTCAGACATTCATGAATGGAGTATTTGCTGAAATATTTTAACTTCAAATAAACGGAAGAATCCAGAAGTGGTAAAAGTCTTTCCGGGTTTTGGACTCATTGTATCACTTTATATCACCCACATTTTTGGCTTATGAAAGTTTAATAAAAAGGGAAGGAAAGATCTTGTGTGCTTAGGGAACCGCTGCTCTTAAGGCCGGATAAATAAATAAAAATGTATATTTGCTACTCCTTGTGTTCTATATGATTCACATATAAATACATTTCATAACAAAATAGTGAATCCATGTAGGCAGTGTAGCGACAGTCTCCTCTCTTTCTCAGACTGTTGTTTCTCAGGATCACATTTTCTGTTGGCTTATGTCAGTGGTTCTCAAACTTTTTCTGTCAGGCCCCCCCTTTGGAGAAAAAAAAAGGTTGGGCCCCCCCAACACAAATAGTCAGGCTCAGTGGCGGCGCCAGAGATTTATTTTGGGGGTGCTGTGGGGTAGCTTGACGTTTCATAGAGGGTGCTCAAACATTTAGGGTTTCCCATTATTGTACCGGTCGCTACAGTTTAATTTTCTACTGCAACAATCCCCACGCATACACACAGTGTACCCGCAACTGTTACAATGAAGGCTCAATAATCAGCTCACGGCATATAGGTGTAAGCAGGGGTAAAGTGCTATTTTCATAGGTGGTGTATGGACCTAACATAGGGGGGTCCGGGGGCATGCTCCCCTGGGAAGATATTTTTTTTCAATCTTGAAGTTAAAAGCATTAATCTGGTGCACTTTGAGAGCAAAATGAAGAGATCTCGATACCTCTCTCAACACCCATATGAAACAGAACTGGAAACAGATTTTCTATTTCTTTATAGATATTTTACAAATCACTCCCCTTTTAAACTGTATTCTTGTTTTACTGTCATATAGTATTTCATAGCTGTTTTTCATTTATTCTCTTATTTTTTTTAAACTATAATGATCATATAAATGTGTTTCCTCCTGGTCTCTCGCGCCCGCCCTGACATGCCCACTTTGAGAACCACTGGCTTATGTGAATGTGCAAGTGTTTGTTTGTTTGAGTGTGTGTGTCTCCTTTTCCCTCCCTTCTCCCTTGTCTTTATACTCCAGTTGCATTAAAGCACAGCACCAAGGGAGATGGGAAGAGTTTTGAAATTGGCACATCTGGGAAAAAAACATTAATTTTCTCTCCATTTGTCTGTTTATTTTAAACGTATTACCTCTTGTGCTGTTTCTTTTGTCCTTTGGGTCTCAGCATTTTTCTAAATACTTAAGAGATTGAGACAAGTAGAAAAACACAGCAATTGCACATATCCCCCAATGTCTCGTTTAAAATGCCTGCAGACAGACGGGACAAAACGATGTGGATTAGTGCATTCTCCTCTCTCCTTCCTTGACTTTCATCTCGCTAATAAGCTGTGAATCTCATCTCGTCTTCTGAGGTTTCTCCTTTCCCTTTCATATTAACATGAGGGCGGCTCGATTCAATACTGATTGAGATGCAGAAATTCACTTTACCAGTAATTGCATTGAGGGGAACATTTTGTTGATCAGCATCTAATAGACTTTATTAAAGATGCGTTGCACAGCTTAAATAACAACGTTATTAAGTGAGGTGGGGAGAGAACTTTTGAGATAAGGGGGAGGGGGAACTACACAGAGATATTATTATTAATTATTCAATAAAGATCTATACAATAGGCGCATTCACACCGCAGTACTTTTCCCACAAAGGTTCATCAGAACTTAGTTCATGAGAACTCTTTAGTTCTCATGAACTAAAGTTCTAGTTCTAGTTAACTAGTTCTAGTTAATTATATGACTGCCTGCTTATCAAAGGACACCTAAACAATAAGCGTTGCTTAGCAACGGTGTGTGGCTGTAAAGTATAGCTCAGCATTATGCATATAAAATGCTCATATATTTGTTTCTCTTTATTCCCCACGCCCCAAAATAAATAAATATACCAATTTTAGGAAAAGTAGCGAAGTTTGAGCAATGTGGGTTTTATATGAACAGAGTTTCACATATTTCAAAACGCAAAGTGGAATAAAGTTATTACACTTACACTGAGGATCTTTGTCATTCTGTCAGAATGACAAAGATCCTCAGTGAAGCACGAGCCCATATTTCACTACATTGTAAGTACAACTTATTAAAAAGATCAGTTCAATGCAACTAATGTCGTCTTAGTGTTATTGCATGATGTTAAAATTGGTTTGCCATGAATTTAGTGATGGATTGTAAACATTTGAAGTGTAGCATTTAAGTGTTTCTCAGTTACAAGGTTGTTGTTTTAATGAATCAGACACTGATGGTGCAGCGCTGTACTGTATCTCTTAGGCATTTTGTCCCAAACAAATTTTTTTTTGTGCTGATCAGGGGGTACTTGGCAGCATTTATTTTTCAAAGGGGGTACATTATTGAAAAAAGTTTGAGAACCACTGCTTTAGAGAATCCGACTGCACTTTCACTATCCGACGTGTTTATGATGCGCCAGTGGACGTCATGAAATGTGCGTCTGCTGCTGTGGGGAAACTATGGAAACTACAGTTTTCTATACAGCGGACTACAACATGGATGTTTAATAAGAACGAGGGACTACTGTAAACTCATCTAGAGACTCTGCACCGTGCTCTGACGCTGTTGTTTTATGCTTTATGAACGTGGACAACAGAGAAACATATTCTTCATGACCAAAGTTGGAATTGAAATAAAAAAGGAAAGTGAAACTTATGCTCGTCACCCTCTCCCTCCGGTCCACATTAATACAAATGATCCCAATACGTATGATTGTATGAACTATGAAAAGATCTTAAAATCAATACAGATGTATTATAAACGTTAGTCCTTAACATCTATCAGTGTGTATATCACCATTCAAACATCTTTTAAAAGTTGAACAAACCCCACACAGCTCAGTAAAGACTGTGAGATGTTGACTTTATTTGATCATTTCAGTAAAAACTAACGTTCATATTTCTCTTTTTGATTATAATACTGATGAACGTTCAGAAAAAAGCACTTTGGCAACTTACCACATACGTTTTAAAATGCTTAATAAGCACCGTAACGTTCATGATATTATTTATCGGTCATAATCGTTTGTTGACTGTTGTGTGACGGCAAATGCTGCGACTGCAAGGCATTGTGGGGCAGCATTTTCTCCTCTCCTTTCGGTTAGGGAGGTCCAGTGGTTCCTAAGCTAAAGGAGGTTATAAAGGAAGTTTGAAACCTACTTTCCTTTCATTTGGAGAATTGCAACAGCACTTATCATGGCTGCCACTGAGGGACTTCCGGGTCATTTCACTCCTGTTAGGAAGGTTCCTAAGATAAATGGACTATTGGAACGCAACCCCGGATTCTTTTGGTGTGAACGCGACATTTCGGAACTATATCGGAACTAAAGTGTGTAAGAGAATATTTTCATCTGATCTGTTTATAGAGTCTTTTATGGTTCCTTAGAGTCTGTGATACTGCAAACATCTGCTTGTAGTCAGTCAAAGACCCCTCTGTAGGTTGAGGTCACAGGTCAAACGCTTCTCCTATGTCCGAGGGTTGACCTGGCAGCATCTCTTTGAGACAAGCAGATCATTGTCTTGCATCGGCTATTGATTATACGCGGGCTTTCTGGAAGCCCGCCTCTCCTCGTGTTGGTTAGATGTTTTGTGTCTTTTGGTTCAGAGATCGCTGGTGGAGCACTGGGCATGTGTGAAACTTAAGATGATCTCCCGGCCGTTATTGTCTGTACTTTCTCCAATAAAACTCTTCAGTGCTTTTGGCTAACAACGGTTCCAGACTCCTTCATTCTACCTCAACATTGCAACAACAGAAGTTTACCTTCACAAAGTGGGAAAAGTACTGCGGTGTGAAAGCGCCTAATGTGTTAGTGTTTTTGTAATGCTACTTACACTTGTGAGTATATCTGATGAGATTTTAAGGTGTTTGTGCAACACTATGCAAAACAATAATCCCCCTTACCAATACTGTGTTATATTAAACGATATACTTTCATGTTGATTTCCACAGTTAATGACTTTATCATGTGCATGTCAAAACACATAAATGCTTCTCCCCTAATGATCCTATTGACGCTTGAAATGGTGTTTTCACTTTTTCACGCAATTTAATTATATAGCACAGTTTCAACAGCAGGAAATGTGATGTGCTTTACAAAAAGAACATTTAAAGCATTGAGATAATGCATTTTAAAAAACATTTTAAAACTTCAAGCAAATCTGTCTGTGTTTGAAAAAAAAGGATGTTGTACAAGGTACAGAACATCTGAGAGAAAGTCTCCCACTGTTACGAATTTCCCAGATTATTATTATATTTCTTATTCTGATGTTCCCAACCAGTGTTAATTGCTTCATCACATGCACTTTAAAACAAAGGAAAGGCTTAAAATACAAATATAAAATAAAATACATCCTGTCTTGTATCGATCTTATTGACACTTGCAATGCAATTAGCTGTAGTATTGATATTTTCACATCTAATCCCATTTGTCATGCTTAATAGCCTCTTTATTGCTGAGCATGGCCTGCGTATTGCCATATCAATGGCACTTATGTGTATCTGTGCATACCTCTTTGTCAAAGTAAACACCATCATATCGAATTCCATCACATTCCTCTGCTGCGTTCAATTGAGCTAAGGCCCTTTTGCCGCAAATGGAAGACACTAGAAGTTATTCAGGAACACAACCTGACAACAGCATTCAATGTTAAAACTGACATACCGTAGACACTTTTCATCGTCAACTCTAAGGAGAGCTCAGTGTTGTTTTCTAGACAGTATGGTAATGAAGCTATGGTAAATTAAGCTTGTGCACACATCCAGCAGTAAATGCAGAGTGTACATGCTTCAGCACACAGGACCTCATACTATAGGTACCCGCTGTGAAGTCTCTGGGGATTTTCTGCTGTTTGAACCCATCCGCCATTAACACACTTCTACTGGTTATAGCCTTAGCCATCCAATGTCTCTCTTGTTCTACAGAGGGCCACATCTGACAGAGAAAGCTAATGCATAACATTATTACCAGTGTTTCAGAGAGGATTGCTCTGCTAATAGTATATATTTTGAGACTAGTATGTGCCTTGTGTTTTTCTCTAGCACACGTAGGCGATAAGTGGACTTTGCTCCAGTCTTTCTGGATCCATATTACACCTTTAAAAAAATGCCTGCAAGAATAACTCTACAGTGTTTCAAGCAGATTATAACTCATTATAAGCTATTAAGGCCTTTATTATGATCTTCTGATTCATATGTTTTTGTGTGGTCGTTGTTTGCTTTAAGTAAAGTAAAGACATGTTTGTTAGAGTTTATTGAAGGATAAAAATGTGTTTTCATAATGTATTCTCATTTGCTGTGTTACAAAATGTGTTGATGGAGGAACAAAGCATAGTCTGTTTAAAATGACACACATACACACACACACAGATTCACATGACTGAGAGACACAAGATCCACACGAACAAATAAGGCGTTGGTCAAGACCACATGATTGTCTCATGTTACTGTATTGTTGAAATAAAAGGACTGCACTGAGAGGAGGCGAGTGGGAGTCGGTTAGGGAGTTGGTTCTCCTAGCTGAGGGCCGATTCTCCTAGCTGGGAGTTGGTTAAGGAGTGGACATGGCATATGTCACTCGCCGATTCTCCTAGCTGGGAGTTGGTTAAGGAGTGGACATGGCATATGTCACTCGCCGATTCTCCTAGCTGGGAGTTGGTTAAGGAGTGGACATGGCATATGTCACTCGCCGATTCTCCTAGCTGGGAGTTGGTTATGGAGTTGACATGACATGTCACTCGCTGACTCTCCTTGCAGCAAGTAAACTGGAAACATGAGTCCTGTTATCTTTGTTCACTGGGTTTTGGTATATTTGAACCGAGCTGGGGTTTACTCTTACAAAGTAATATAGAAATACCCCACAATGTTTGGTCTATAAGCAGATATATTACAAGCTGGCTATGAAATCACTAGGTGCTCAATGTAAAATGTAAGAGAGTGACCAGCGATTCGGAAGTATTATGATACTTGAGCTTAACATTTAGTGATTTGTTAATATGGTAATTGTTATAAAGAGTTATGAGAATGTATCAGTGCATTTACAGTATCCTATGCAAAGCTACAGATGCACATATGTATATGTATAATGCTTTATAGACATGGGAGTCATAGAAAGTTTGACCAAACTGTGTAATCTGTGGGGTTATAATTTTCAATTAGATATTTATCTCAAATTTGAGGTTGAATAAACCGATGTACATTATTTTATTTGTGTTCTTTGTTTCCAAATATGTTCTACCTTGAAATAAAATGGGAATTGTTACCTGATGTTGATTATGTAATATACATGTGACTGTTGAATGTCAGCTCTTCAAGTTGTTTTTGGATTGTGTCTGGTGTGAAATCGAAGAGATGTTTTGGTCTGAGAGCAAGGATGCTAATGAGTTGGCGGATCTCTGACTGCTATTCCAATGCAAACGGTGTGGGATTCACCTTAGTGAGGGCAGAGGCTGCTTGTTCTTTAATGACCGCTAACCATCACAACAAACCAAACCCTGGATATCTGATTTGACTCTGCCAGCTAAAGCAGATTGATGTTATCCATCTCACTAAATGGAGACTGATTGGTGGATTGGCAGAAACAGACAGCAAAGGATTAGATGGGGACTTCCAAACCACCAGAGCTCTTTCATATTACAAATACAAGATATAAGCTTCTGGCCTTTTATATATTTGTTCATACTATGGCTCCAATACCACACTAATGTGTATGTATCGTATGACACTGGCAACTAAGACTAATTTATACAATCTGTCATGCATTCTTTAACCTCCATCTTTTCCTGTTCTGCAGGTGGAAATGCTAAGCTGCGCTACCAGATCACATCAGGGAACACGGGAGGGGTGTTTGATGTAGAACCAGAGGTGGGCACTATCTTCATCGCCCAGCCGCTGGACTATGAACAAAACAAAAGGTAGGACACACTCCAGGGTACAATCCTTCGAAATATTAACGGTTATTTTTCTACTCAAGTTCAAATATGTTGTGTTATTTCCCCTGTTGTATTACTTGTTTATTTTTGTTCCTGGCTCTTTATATGCTAAAGTTTTAAACTCAATTTCTGATACAATAGTTTAAGAGTTTAAGAACATTTCAAGTAAATGTTTTTACATAGCAATTGGCTTCTTACTTTGTGGAAGCTCCTGACAAAGCTGATCCTCCTGCTCAGGTACAAGCTCCATGTCCTGGCTTCAGATGGAAAGTGGGAGGATTACTCGACTGTGACGGTGAACGTGGTCAACAAAAATGACGAGGCTCCGGTGTTCACCGTTAACGAATACTACGGCAGCGTTACAGAGGAACTGGACGGATCACCGGTGTTTGTGTTACAGGTACTTTTCAAGTTCATATTCAGCTGAAAGGTACACTTTATGAGAGGTTTTGCAATAATCTGTTTACTGCGCATATTTCCTGTGTTATCACCAAGGTGCAACTTCTGGGACTAAAAAGGGAAGCCACCGAGTATAGCCAGACTTCTCTTGATAAAAAAGATCCCGATTCTGTAGAAGTCTATGAAGAAATGACACTACTTCTTACATTAAAGCTTTAAACTCCATTTCTGATACTTCAAATCAACAATAGTTAAAGAGGTAAAGGACATTTCAAGCAAGTGGCCTCTTACTTTGTGAAAGCTCCTGCCAAAGCTGATACTCCAGGGCTGGCTTCTCTTGATGAAAAAGATGTCGGGTTGTGTAAAGATCTACGAGAAAATGACCCTACTAGATAACTCTGAATTTGTTCTTACCATGATTGTTACATTAGACTAAATACTCTATAGATAGCCAGCAGGGAGCGACTTCTCTAGTTGAAAAAGATGTCTGTAGAAGTCTATGCACAAGATGACCCTACCTCTCATTTACCTCAGTCAACATTTTCCTAAGGGATTTATGATCTCAATTGCTAGTTTAAAAGCTTCCTCAATACAATAAGTGAGTGTATACTTAAGTTTGTGACCTTCAACTCTTTTAAAATGTTTGGTTTTAAGTTTGCGAAAGTCATTTGAAACATTTTGATCCCCTGCTAAATGTTTTCTATAAGCGGTTGATTGAAGGTCTGTCAATTGAATATAAATAGCCAAAGAATAAAATGCTTTTATGCAATTCTGTCTGAAATTAAGAAACATATTGAGTGTTATAAGAATGCAATGTCTAGCATGCATAGCAACAGTAACAAAGTGGAAGTGGAGCTTTATTTTTTTTAAAGCCTTACTTATTTGTATGAGTACAAACCATTTCTGGACTTGGGTTCAATCCGTTTTGCATTATTATGTCCTGAGTAGAAAGAGTCTTTTTAAGTATCATCTTTAATCGATTTTTAGTTTTCATTCATTTCATATGATGTAGCCGGATGTGGAAAGGTTGCATGATGGCTACAGCTTTCCCCCTGAAGCTGTCTGTCTTTCTTTAAATCGCTTTCTTTGAGTTAAGCTGATGTTCTTTAAATTACCACAGTTAAATACATCTAGTTAAGATCGGTTGTATACATCACTCTGAATTTGTTCTTATAATTATTTAGCTCTATTGCATTAGACAATATAGAGGCCCTGCTTCTCTCTACGTATGTAAGAGCACACCTCTCACTCTTTTAAAGTTAATTTTGGCTCTACATCACACTGCAATTACCGCTGTGCTAAATTGAACCATCTCTGGGCTGCCCAGGGTGTAATTGCTGTTGATGTGTTGAGTGAGAAGAAGCAGTCAGGAAGAAGAGGTGGGGGTGAGGAGGTTGGATTTCTGCCAGGCTTACCTACCGGAGACTTTACTAACTACACAGAGCTGCTCTGAAGTGCTTCCAGTCAAGATATCACACCAAGTCAGCAGCATTTCAATAATTAAATAGTGGTGAAAAAGAAGTGATTACACTCTCATCACCCTCTCTGTGTTGCTGTGTGTTTGATATTGTAGGTTACAGCATCAGATCCAGATAAAGACGCTGACCAGGAGGCCCTGCGCTACTCTCTCCATGGCCAGGGTGCAGAGAGCGAATTCATAATCGATGAGGTCACAGGGAAGATCTACGCCCAGCGGACACTGGATCGCGAGGAGCGTGCCGTTTGGCGTTTTGTCGTCTTGGCCACGGACGAGGGCGGCGAAGGTCTGACGGGCTTCACCGACATCATCATTAATGTGTGGGACATCAATGACAACGCGCCCATCTTCACCTGCGCCCCAAGCTGCCTCGGAGAAGTTGCGGAGAACTCGGTCGTGGGGACGTCGGTGATGGAGATGACGGCCACTGATCTGGACGACTCGGCGGTGGGCCAGAACGCTGTGCTCTCCTACAGGATTACCGGGAGTTTAGACACCACAAACGTGGAAATGGGAGGAGTGCCTACCTTCTCAGAAATGTTCACGATCAATCCCACCACTGGGACCATCACTGTGGCCATGGGAGGCCTCGACAGAGAGCAGGTGGAGTCCTACCTCCTGGTGGTGGAGGCCAGAGATGGCGGAGGGATGACTGGAACTGGAACTGCTACCATTCAGATCAAGGATGTGAATGATCACGCTCCGAGATTCACGGATCGCTCCTGCATGACAAGGATCTCTGAGAATACAGAGGTCAATGCAGAGGTGAGTCAGAACTATAGATATTAGCCACAGAAACCAAATGATTTGATTTATCTCAGATTAACTCCGCAAAATAAATATTGAATTTGGTGGTGGAAGATATTCTTCATGATTCTATATATCCCAAAAGACAACAAATGCAGAGTAATACCAGAAACTTTAACAAAGTAATGGGAGCAGTTTGCCTTTGGGTGTCAAACTCAATTTCATCGCATAAAGGTTGCACTCAAAGGGCCGGTTGTAACTATATAAATATAATATATATATATATATATATAAAATAATGTATTATATACATATATATATTATTACATTATTGCCTCTGAATTGGATTATTATCGGATAGGATAATAACTTAGTAATTAACTACGTCTGAAAGCAGAAGTCCAGGGCAATTAATTACAAGTCTCTTCAGTGCGCATGTCACAAAACGAGATGCATTGTGGGACATGTAGTTTATGGGCATCCTGCTTCTGTAAAGTGGCATGTAACCGTATAATAAACGTAATATATTCTTTGCAAGCTCTTGCGGGGCCGCATAAAATGAAGTCGCTGGTCGGATTTGGCCCCCGGGCCTTGAGTTTGAGACCCCTGCCTTAAACGCAGAAAAGCTTCCATTTACATTAACACAAATCGTAGCACTACACATTGTATATTTCAGTTAAAAAACAAAACCTTTAAAGGTAACTGTGGGGGAAAGTTCTGAAGCAATGGGAGTCAGGACTCAGAGAGACACGAGGAGAGCTGGAGCTTTGATGGCAAACACTGACGGTTTATTTGGAGCTTCGGCCGGAGAATTCACAAGACATGTCACGGGCCACGAGTTGACCACACGGTTGAGATGCCACCATCAATTCTGAAGCACCCTCCTGTAGCTCCAGGTTTGAACTAGTTGATAATAATCAACATTGTGCAATAGATTGACTAAACAGCTGAGGACACTGAATCACAGTTGTTGTCGCTTATGGCTCGGGGTCATCTGCACCCCGAGAAGGATGTGTTCCAGGTGTCCCACAACAATAAGTATCTCTGACCGAGAGTTGCCCGGTCATAAACTGGTAACATCAACAACTTGTTAGGGCAGCCCCTCCTTAAGGGAGATAACGGCTGATCAAGGTTGGTCAGCTGCGTCAGAGGGCGAAGGAGGACCTGCAGGGGAAATGATTCCCCAACAGTAACTCTCTTCTCATTTTAAATATAAGTTGTGTGATTCTTAGAAAATGCACATCTAGCTAGATTTGTAGAATAAAGCAGCTGATGTCTGACATCAAACATTGATTATGGGCAACTGTTTAAGCAAAAATAAACCGAGAGAGCAAAGACCTCCACTAGGGCCAATGGTGGACCCGCATGCTCCTCGGTGGTCTCATTTCCCAAATTAGGAAGTAATTCTTCTGACTTTGGTGCATTCATGTGCTTAGTGTGAAAACAACAAGGGTTCTAGTAAGAACAGTTGTTGTATTTGATTGATCAGAGCATTTTAAGAACATGTTGACATGAGTTCTTGAATGGTTGCTCCTACTTGAAGGGCGTATACAGGATTTATTAACAAACTCATTTTTCCAATTTGCTCACTTGAATGGCCTTTCTAACAATGTTAGCGAAAGCGAAACATCATTTGTGTTCCGCCCTGAGATTTGGGTCGCTCCAAAATTGAAGGGTTTTTTCCCTTGGGCCATGCTACAACCTTCCAGCAAGTTTCACAACACATCGGAGGCAAAGAGACAGTCATCCCAAGATCCAAACATAACTTGGCAGGGGGTAACAAGAAAGAAAGAAAAAGCATTTTGAATGCTTGGACCTATTTTCCATAGAAGAGCTGTTGCAGCCACATTTAATCATCTGACTAAAACAAAGGGAAAAAACACAGAGTTTTTCTATCTTCACAAATCTGAATACACATCAAAGGGATATGTTTTCCATCACTGCATAAATGTGCAGCTTGCATTCCTTTTTAGCCATTTATGTATCAAGAAGCCAATAATCGCAATTATTCGCATGATGTTTTTGCTTGTTTTAAGGTCCTGGATATTGTTGCAGAGGACAGAGACACTGGAGAAAATGCCCAGCTGACCTTCAGTGTTGTGGCTGGAGACCAAGAGCAGAAGTTCTACATGGTGAGTCACAAGCAGGAGCAGCGCGGCACCCTGAAGCTGAAGAAACGTCTCGACTATGAACGACACAGCGAGCAGAGGTTCAACCTCACACTGAAGGTAAGTGGCAGCTGTTCCTAGAAAGAACCCTCTGAAGGTTACTTTAATTCAGCCGTTCAATCAGAGAATGTCACTTTGCTTTTGTGGAAGGAACCTTCAGTGAAGGCTGCGCAGCATGTGTGAAGGGGATAAAGAGAAAATAAGAAGCCAGATGATGACAGTGCGGTGGTATCAGAATGTGAAATGGATTGTAATTGGAATCTGATGTTTGGGTACTTTCACATGTGGTATGTCTCTGGAAAAGTTTGAGCAATTGTGGAAACTGATGGAAATAAATGTTTTGGGAAATGTTTCGAGCATTCACCTCATTAATTGTTTTTGTTCACTATTCTAAAACCCTCAAATCAACCTGTCAGTGCCTCTGTCAAAAGCGAAGATGTAAGACTTTCTAGGTGAGGAGAACTCTAAAGTCAGTCACAGAAGTTGTCACATGTCAGCTACAGACAAGAACTCTAAAGCTTCCAGAGACAACTTTTCATATTTGAGGCAGTGAGAGGAAGCTGTTGGGAAAGTACCAGGAATCATCTGCAGAATACTGTTACATCTTGCAGTTCATCTTCCTATACTGCTTTAGAACTAAATACAGTCAATCATTTTCTTTTGATTAAGTAATAATACCACTGTGAAGAATCTAACCTAAGTAAGTACAACAAGTATTAACATCTAAATATACTAGCAGCAAAAGTAAAAGTGCTACCTAACAACAAATATAAGATCATTATATAATAACATCTGATATATTATTTGATTATAATAATTAAGAGAACAAGACATCCTCTGTCCACAGACCCTTGTTTCAGATAAGGAAATGTATAAGTATAAAAAGCACGAAATGGAGACTAAAGTACCTTAAAGTTGTAATTTAGTACATTACTTGAGTAAATGTACTTGTTGACTGTACTTCAGTTTAATTTCAGGGTACTTTGTTTGAGTTCTTGAGACTGTGCACCTGTTTCAGGTTGAGGACCTGGACTTCTCCAGCCTCCTGCACTGTGTGGTGGAGGTGGAGGACTACAACGACCACGCTCCCGTCTTCATTCCTCACCTCCTGTCTCTGGCCCCTCTCCCTGAGGACATCAGCGTGGGGACCAGTGTGGCCCGGCTGGTGGCCAGCGACTCTGATTCAGGCCAGAACCGCGAGATCACCTACACCCTGACAGAGGACTCGGACCCTGAAGGGCTCTTCACCATCGACCAGTCGGGTGTTCTCTCCGTGGCCCGGCCTCTGGATCGAGAGAAGATAGCACGGCATTCCTTGGTTGTCATGGCAACGGATCATGGGGTTCCACCTCTAACAGGCAGCGCCACTGTCCAGCTGCCACTGTTGGATGTAAACGACAACGGACCGGAGTTTGAGGCGGCGTACTCCCCAGTAGTCTTTGAGAACGTGGCAGGCCCACAGGTAAGTTTGGCTGGGTCTGATGTCAAGTCAACATGCTGATACAATCCTTTGCTTTGGTTAATAGAAAGCTAGAAGAAGAATGTTTTTTCAGGTAAGGGATAACATGCAGCACACTGCAGCATTACAGTCAATGGAACCCAGGGAGGGTGGACTAAGAATGATACGATGGCTTTCACTAAGTACAAGTAGTCCATTTTACTGCAACTACTGCAACGTAACTTAAAATGACTGCAGCACTGATCGAGGTTTCTTGACCCGTAACTGTCCGTCTGTTACCCTTTTTTCCCCATTGAACCAGAACTGTCACAGTCCATACCATCTTCATGTTAGTGTTTACTTCCTGTCTGCTTTTTTCTATCGTTCCCTTTAGTGTTTACTTCCTGTCTTCTTCTGCTAAATTCTCTGTCTTCCAGCTCTCTGTCTTTCAACCTATTTTCTTCTCTTGTGCTCCTTTATTGTCCTTTTTTTGTTTTGTCTAGCCATCATGAATTCAAAACGTCAAGCTCTCCACAAATGTAAAAGTGAATAAACTAAACTAATGTGTTTTTTCACCACAGCTGATGTATTGCTATGACTACAAATAGTCTCTTGTTTAGAGTGTTTTTAGAAAGTGTCTGATATCGAAAAAAAGCAGTCGGCTGAATGTCTAGATTGACCAATTAGAATTGAGATTTCACCTTTTACAGTGAATGAAACAATCAAACCTTTGTAACCCACAATCCCTCACGCTCTTCCTTCTTGTTTAGGTAGTAAGGATGAACCAAACGTCGACTCTCCTGCGGGCTGTGGACCGGGACTCCCCAGAGAACGGTCCGCCCATTCACTTCACAGTCCCCCCCGAGTATCGCCATGGCAATGATTTGTACCTCCAGGACAACCTAAACGGCACCGCCACTCTAACGGCTCTGAGGACGTTTGACCGCGAGCGCCAGAAAGAGTTCCTCATCCCTATTATCATGAGTGACAGCGGCCATCCAGCCAAAACAGTGACCAGCACCTTAACCGTGACCATCGGGGACCAGAATGATCACCCACATGTGGCGGGGGAGAAGAAGATTTTCATCAATAGTCACAGAGGTGAGATCTCCAACTTCAGGATGTACCGTTCGAAACACAAGACAAAGAACTGATTTCGATACATTTGTCTAACTGGTCTTAATCAAAAATATTTAGGTTTGAGGTAATTGTCAGTCTCTGTCGGTGAAAGTGATGCTGCCAGCCAATGAATTCCTAATCAGAGCTCGGTAATTAACGCACACAGGCACACACCATTTGTATTGTGCCTTTCACCTCTGCCTCAACCACCCACTGTCACCGCATTATCTTTGTCCGGATGATCGGTTGTTAGTCGCAATGACTCCCATGGTGCTATTCTAAGGGTCACAAAGGCAAGTTGACATTCATTTAATCACAGCTTTAATGTTTATTCGTCTGGAGCTTATTGTCTTTGAGTTTAAGGATCTAAAACCAACCACTTACTCCAGTATCTGCTCTCAGACTACAGTCTATTTGTATCACAAAAAGCCTGTGCCAAATTTCCAGGATTTTGAATTAAAAAATAAATTGTTTGGCAATCATTTACTGTAAGCAATAAATGATGTCTTTATTGGGCATACACAGCAGGATGAAATACACTTTAATACATACAATAACAATCAGAAAAAAAATATTCATTCTCCACAAAAACTTGGAGGCTCATTAGTAATGTTTTCTTTTGTATACCTTGTCCATTTTTCCCTATCCAACAAAGATTGACTTGATTTTGAAGTGACATGGTTATTACTTCCATGATATATATATTTTATTTACAAGATCCTTCCATTTACAGTTGTTGAGGTTATCATTTGTGACTCAAAGTCCTTTTCATTTACTTGGATATTGCTACTCTTGCTACTATAAATAGTCATGAATCATTTCATTTCATTTAATCGTTTATTTGAATAGGGACAATGCACATTAATGAACACTTAGACGAATAATGCTTCAAGGGTAAATATGCCGGATTTTAGCTTTGAGCTCATTTCCATCCGTAGTCCCTGACATACAACATATAAGAACATGGCATTTGTAAACATAGCAAAAAACAAATACAGGATATGCAAAAGAGCAAGAGCAGCACACACAAGTATTTACCACATGGCACTACAATAGCAGCAACGACATAGTAAGTGCAAGAGATGATACAAGAGCTACATAAAGTGCAAGAGGAGATACCTCTGTGTTAAAGTGCATTTAGCGGTGATTGCATGTCTGGTTGTTTCTCAACCATTCTTTGAGTTGACCTTTGAAGCTATTGAGAGTGGGACGATCCCGTATCTCAGTTGGGAGGCTGTTCCACAAAGAGCTGCCCTTAACGGAGAGGACATTTTGTCCAAAAGTGGTCCGTCTGCAGTGGACCTCACAGTCTCCTCTGGTTTCTGACCTAGTGCAGCGTCTAGAACTCCCCTAAGGGAGGGGGGGCCAGTCCATGTAAACATTTATTAAAAAAACACATACTTTTAAAATACTTAAAATCCTCAAAACTCAAGAAATTGTGTTTATCAAGGATGGTACAGTGGTGGTATGAATGTGGCTTTCTGTCAAACACCTTGATAGCTCTCTCGTACAGCTGTTCTATGGGTTTCAGGTTTGTGGCAGAAGCAAACGACCAGTTTGTCAAACAGTATTCAATGTGGGATAGAATCATACAGTGGAGGTATGACTTTGCAGCATTGACAGTTAAGAAGGGTCTAATTTGTTTAAAATGTTGCAAATTGAATGGTATTGGATACTTTCTTAATATGTTTCTTAAAAGTCAAGTTCGAGTCCAATATGACTCCAAGATACTTGAAGTGGGAGACTAGTTCTATTTCTGATCCGTTTAAAAACACGTTGGATCCTTCGATTTTGACTGGTCGTTTACTGAACATCATGCATACTGTTTTTTTTGCATTTAACTGTAAGCAAATGTTGTTCAGCCAGAGGTGAACCTTGTCCAAAGCTTTTGAGAGACAGGATGAGATCATTTCAGTGTTCTTCCCGTGTACAAAGATGACCGCATCATCGGCATACATTTGCACATTCAACTCAGGACATACATTAGACAAGTCATTAATGTACAGAGAAAACAGTAATGGTCCAAGAATGGAACCTTGTGGAACCCCAACAGGGTTCACAAGGTAGGGGGATTCGGCTCCGTTGACCAAAACACACTGTTTTCTGTTCGATAAGTAAGACTTAACCCACTGTATTGAATCTGCCATAAAATTGAAAAATCATCCTTCGTGATCTTCTCTGGTGTTTTTCCAAGTAGTAATAAGTAGTAATATTTATATAAATACCAAACATAATTGACATTTCCCTTATGTATTTCCCAGGAGCGACTTCTAGCTTCACATAGTCAAAAGACATGACTATCATTTGCCTTCTGCTCATCACAAAGTCTCATTTTGAAGTAGAACCGCTCTTGATGTTTAACATTTGTACAGGATTTCTACCTTTTATTAGTGTTTTATGTGATGCATTGCCTTCTGCTAGATGGTGATTGTGAAAGTAGCATGAGATATGTACATTTTTATTAAAAATGTATTAATAAATGTTCTTCATTGTTTTCTGTGTGTGGGATATGTGTATTGGCATCATTTTCAAAGCTTATGCTAATTCAGGTATTACAGGTATAACCCACGCAGCACAGACTTAAATACTCGGACATGTAGATGCTGAGAATTAACACCTACTCCTACCATGGAATTAACACCTACTCCTAACTTGAAATCCAGTATATGTATATATTATAATTGCTATAAGAATGTATATGGTCACTTAATACTGGTTTGTTATATTTTATCAGGCCGTATGCCAACAACGGTGCTTGGAAAGGTCTACTCCCCCGATCCCGATGACTGGGACAACAAGACGTATGTGTTTGAAGGACATTTGCCAAGGTAAGTAATAGGACTCTTTATTAACCATTCAGGTTTCTCACGTAACAACCCTATGCTACAGGGAAAAATAATTGCTGCAAAGTGCTTAAGGAACATTTTGTTTTGGCCTAAATCAGAAGGGCCAATCACGTGCAGTTAAAAACATTTGTTTTGTCGAAATTCATTTTTTTAGAGACAATTTGGGGCTTTAGAAGAGATTCATTTGAAAGGAGATATAGTGGATGACGCATTGAAGGACCGCAGGCCGGGTTCGAACGTGCTCCTCAAGTCTACGTTTATGTCTACCAAGTGAGCTAAGGGAAATTCATTTGTATTGATCAGTATTTTCCAATCAGAACTGCAAGTAAAGCAAGACGGCAGGGTCTTTGTCTCCAGGTTTGCTGCACTATACTTCCTTCTCCGATGCCGATGAGTGTATCTGTGTAACAGGCCAAAGAAAAGGCACAAAGACAGATCCCTAAAACAAAAATATATCACACTTTATGGGATCTACTGGCAGCTGCATCTGTATGTGCTGCTCTCTCTGTCACCATCTACACTTATCTGCTAATCTCACCGCCATGTCTACATTACATGTTTTTCTGTCGTGATTGATTCAGACTTTTAAATAATGCAGCGCAACCTCGCCCCTGAGTGAAATATCTCTTAGGAAGAGGAAGGCCATATGTTTTTTTGTTTCTCATCCAATCAATTCTTGAGAGTTATGTACTAAGGAAGCCCTCCAACTTTGCAGAACCACTGCATTGTACTGCTATTTTGCTGGCTACAACTTCTAAACATAGTCCTTATTTCTTGTTTGCAATGTGGTCAGCAATCAAGTACGGAGCAGCGTCCCTGAGGTATTGATTACGCTGCAACTCCCTGATTAAATCAGCCTGATAATTCTGTAGAGTCTTCAATTATTTACCATCTTTTTATCACCCTTTTCCTCCATTACCATCCTGTCCAATGTTCCTGCTCAGGTCGATTCCTTATTGGTCCTTGTTTATCCCTTTTTGCCAACGTGTCATGTTACCTGCTATAGATGAGCAGATGCATCTTACAAACTTAGCTGTGTGAAAATGTCTCTCCCTTTTCTCTTCAAGTCAAAGTTCAGCCCGTAGAGGACTGGGTGTAATATGAGGGATTAACATTTTACAACAGCCTTCATATTTTGGAATATTAAACATACAGTAGGTTTCTTGCCCTGCTGTTCTGGGTTTTTACAAAAAGGCACCGATTATAGCTTATTCTGGTCTTCTTTATATACAGCACTAAGAGACCACTGCAAAACTATCAGTTTCTCTGGTTTTACAATTACAATGTGTTTGAGTTATATTATTCTGATCTTTTTTAAATCTACAAACTACTAACAACATTGTTGTCGGAGCTGGAGAGTAGAGTACGTACAGTAGGAGCCACATGCAGAAGACAGTTTCTTTACATCAGAGCTGGGCCAGGCAAAACACCAAAACATACACTCTCTCTGACAATAACCGTCCAAACACCATCAAGGATCTGACAACAACTGGAAGACAAACAGAATCACAATCAGGATATCAAACAGGAGGGAAACACAGAGACAGGAAGCAACCACAGACAAAAGACAGGGGGTGAATACCTTTCACAATAAAACAGTAAACAGACAGATCGTGACACTCCAAAATAAAACACAGACAGGTGTGTTGGAATTCACCAGACACTGGAGTCAAATGGCTGCTATGCATGTAGAGATTGATATTTAAGAAGACATTGAAGGTAGTCTCTTCGTTTTTTCCAGAGCTGTATATTCATTGTGAAAAAAACACACTTGTTGTACTTTTCAAATGTTTTGTTTTGTAAAATACTGCATTGTAGTCGTTTTGACTGTTGTATTATTGTAATTTAGTATTATCATGCAGCACAAACATTTAGATTAGGAGAAATGCGCTGCAGCTTCAGAAACAATGAATACAAAAACACAAATAAGCCCACCTCCCTGAGTTTCATTTCATCTTGCATCCGATTGATTTCAAGCACATGGAGCAGTGTAACTAATTGCCCTTTTCCCCAGCCCAGAGTAGACTTTTGGGACAGTTAGTGAAAGCAAGTCCTCCGAGCAGAGCCAATGACTTCCCGTTCTTTTCCAAGAGATATCAATCCGTAGATGGTGGGAGAATCTAAGAAAAGCTGTATCCAATGAATCTTGTACAACAGTTGTATAGCAAATGTCCTGCTTTGACTGGAATAGAAGTGGCTACTAATTTAAGTAGGAGGAGGCTTCAGCAAATTGGTAAGTGCCAAATCGGAAAGTTTTACTAGTTATATTAGAGAAATATTCTTTTAGTGAAACCTGAAATTAAGTGCTCGACATAAGATGTAATCTACCCTCTCCAGCACATGCTGCACAATGACTTAATGCGTCTCTCGGCTCTACAAGGGGGTTATTATTTAATTTGCCAAGGTTGTGCCTTGGTTCGGCTCTATAATTAAACTTGAATGAGCTCATTTACTGTACAAGGGGAGCATGGAGACAAGGACCAAGTGAAATTGCTTCCTCGCATGTCTCGGTGCCTATGAGTCACTTTCATTTTACCCTTGCCTTTCTCTCGCTAATGCATCGTCTCTGCTCACTTTCTATTATTGTCCCAGGGGGCAATCTGTTTACAGCAGAAAACAGAGTAAAGACACAAAATGAATCAGAACACATGGCTGACGGCGATGAAAGTGTTTTGGTTTGGTTATGTCTTCATCTTGGACAGTTGCAACAGGTGTAGGGACTGTTAGACATGTGTTCTCCTTTGTTCTATTATTCATATCTTTATTAGTCAAATTGTTTTGGACAGTCAAATTATTTTATTAATTATCTTCATGTTTAGACTAATGCACATCATAACTTGTGTTCTGTCAGGGCTTGCAACTAGTTCAACAAAATGGTTAAATTGCATTTCGATACAAATGTTAGCTGATCGCTGGTTTGTGTTGAGAAAGGGTTTTTTTGCAAGCAGGGACCGAGTTTGGATCATCATGTCTGCAGGCAAAGAAAATATGTTGGAAAATTGTGAGAAATTCCAGATTCCCTTCAATGATGACCAGAGATATCCCAAACCTTACCAGTACAATGTTTCTATAGTTCCAACAAGTCATTCCATCAACTTTAATAGTCTGCACCTCCAGGATTACATTTCAATCTTACCATATCCATCATTTCATCTTTGAAACGTTATCTTTTTAACCAGGATCTCCTTAGATCAAGTTACTTGTGAGAAATAAGGTGCGTCAGATCAAATACAGATCAATGTTGAATGGGACATGGCATTGAAAGAAACCCAATTAAAAGACTTCTGGCCACATGTTGGGGGGATCTTGACATCACTATTACTTTTTTAATGTAAAAAAAAATATTCTGGCTTTTTACAAAATAGGAACATGGCATGGTTAAAGGAGCAATGTGTAATGCCTTGCCACTGGCCCATTAAGAGGCTAAATTGTATTGCTAGTGGGTCAGTACAATCTAGACATACAGTCATCTTTTATATCAAAAATAAAAATTAACTATTAACTAACAGAAGTGCAAGAATACTCAAAATTCAACCCAACAGCTGAGCCTCTGAGAGTCAAACAACACTGTTATGTATAATATTTACGTGTGTTGTCGGCCTTGAGTTTATTTGAGCTTTATTTATTTTGTCAATAATGAATGGGTAGAGGGCTGCAATTCGTGCTGTGACACCAACCCATGGGGAGCCACCACTTGAAAGCTTCAAATACAATATAATCTGTTTGACTCTGGAGCTTAGACAATACGCACGCAGTCATACTGAGCGTTTCATTCCACTTATCCAGTTAGCATGTCGACCTTTGATGGGCAAATCACTGAAATGACTGGTCTCTGCAGTCTCACTGACACGTCTGTAGCAGCCTAATGACTAATCAGTACCACGCCAGCGGTCAGTCCTATAGATTCAGCAACTTGACCCTGTCAGGCTCCGAGCCATTAGAAAATAACTCAGGCTGGGCAGTGTTGGCCTGTGGTGAAATTAGATGTTACAGACAGTGTTGGACACTGGTCGCATTCTTATCGGCCCTCAGGGGTTATGCGGCAGCCAGGCACATGTGGTGGCAACTTAAATTACCTCAGACGTCCCTGCGCACTTCAGTGTGTCTTGTTATTAGTAAATACTTCTTAAAGGAAGTGTTGAAGTGTAACAGTTTGCCATTTTAGTCAAAGCTTGAAGTGGATAACGATTTGTCTCAGCAGGTTGGCTGTCTGATCATGTAAAAGGCACATTTTTGCGGGTTGACCCATGTGGTTGATATTGATTTAGGGCTACTTTGACTCAGAAGGTAGATGGTAGAAGAAGGCCCAGTCAACATGTCAATGTATTCGTGGGCAAGATACTTAACCCCAAGTTGCTCTGGCCAATGTGCGAATGGAGCTGCTTCTGTGCGAATGCTTGCTTGTATATTCAAAAGCACTTGAGCACAATTATTATTATCTTTTTTTTAATCTACAAACTACTAACAACATTTGTGTCAGGGCTGGATAGCAGAGTATGTAGAAGCCAAATGCAGAAGACAGTTTCTTTAAATCAAAGTATTTTATTGGCTGGGACAGTCAAAACAAGGCAAAACACCAACACGAAGAACAGAAAAGCTCTATATAAGTAGGGTCCAATAAACATGTCAAATCGAATATGTAAAAATGTTTTCTGATACTGGTGTCTGTGTTTCTTCTTTCCCTCAGTTACTTCATCCTGAACAAGCGAACAGGCTTCCTGATCATCAAGGAGAACGCCCCCACAGGCGCCTACGAGTTCCAGGTCCGTGTGTCGGATGGAGTTTGGCCAGATGCTGTCTCTACCATCACTGTGCACGTGAGGGAGCTGCGAGACGAGGCCATCTACAACTCAGCGTCTCTGCGCCTGGCAGGTAAGATTAACTCTGCAGACACACACACACACACACACACACACACACACACACACACACACACACACACACACATCTGTCTCTATGTCTGGTCAGAAAAGGTCTGTGGTTTAGGGTTATCTTAGGTTAACTTGGTCTAGTCCCTTCTACAGTGTTCCCCACAGTGTGATGTTAGGCACCACCACAGCCCAGAATATCATGTGACTTAAGTTCCATTGTTAGTTGTTATTAAGGTAGCTTACGAGTCAGAAACTTGACCTTAGACAATAAGGTGAAAGATTTCTAGATGTGGTTGAAACTTCAAGAATTTTTTCAAAGTCCAAACAAAATGCCATAACCCTATTTGACCATAATACTATAACCAGGGGACTTCATGTGACTTTGAAATTGTATTTAATATTATAAATATTATATTATATAGGCCTGATTATGATTCTATAATATTTGCAAGACCTCTTGCTCCGGTGCTGGTGCAAATAAGCCTACATGCTGTGTAGAGAGATGTGAATTTGCAGCCTAATTGTGCTAATTGCTATTATACCATATTATAACCTTCAATTTGAGGCCTTTATTCCATAATAATATTGCCTCTAAGAGAGGAAGAAAAAAGCTGCGGGAAAAACAAGTCATACGACGAGAAATTACAAGCTACAAGCAGAGGACTAATATTATAACATTACCTCTGTTTTGAGAAATATGGCAGGTCATTTAATGTGGAATTCTTACTTGATAGGTGACAACATGACAGATTAGCGCTGAATTGAGATCACAGATGACCTCTGCAATTATTATATATGACTTGGGGAAACTGTTTTTTAAAATATTTATAATATTCAGCAGATCAGGTTTTTTCAGGGCCAGGCCAAACCTCAATGTTGGTAAAAATCTCACTCTACTGTACGTCGTAATACTTCCAAATAGGCACAAATATATCCTTGACTTATAATTAAAAGTTTGGATTTCTACTCGTTTGTCTGCTGCTCCTTTGTATAACAATAGTGTTGTCATTCAGTTCAAGTGTTTGACCCTTTGTTGCTATTACAGCAACAGGTAGGACCTAAAGCAATACCAATTTAAAAATACAACTGTGCTCAGCTTAGTATTGCTGAGGGAGTGGAGAATGGTATTTGCTTACTTGTCTCCAGTCATAGAAAATTAATGAGCACTGATTACTGTTTGCTCTGGTTGTTTGCAGTGTTTCACAGAACTGCCACACTCTCCGTTAAAGAGTGACCCTTTGCAAAAGATTACACCCATTATTAATCCCCGACTCCTGGGATCCCAGCTGCCTTAGGTGCCCGCACAGAAAAGTCTATTTCCATTACTTATGTTGGCAAAATAATTAGTAGAGAGGTTTTGCTCAGGCAGCACATTCTCCTCACATGTTGCATCCATCATTACCTGATGTACAGCGCATCGGCTGTCTGCTCAGAATTACATTTGCTTTAGCGAAATGGGACATGGCTGAAAGATTTGTATGATTTCAGAGATATTGAAATAGAAGCAGAGGTGGGGGTGGGCACTCCAAAGACGAGAGGAAGGGAGGGAAGGAAAAGGAAAGGGAAGAAGGGAAAGACAAGCCTCATATTAGTAGATCAAAGGATTTGATTTGCTTCTGGAAACGGAGCAGAGGTAAATGAATGCGCACCAAACCCAGAGACAATATTGTGGAGAACAGCTGGCGAACACGTTCCAATATTTGTGGAAGGCAATTGAATCCATTGGCGAATTGTAGACGAGCAAATTGTGTGTTTATACGGAAATCAAAATGAAAGCAACTGCTCTTGACTTTTTTTTGCGAATGGAACTATTTCCAGTCCACTGAATTGAACAAAACAAGGTTAAGTTTGTCAACAACCTGTAACTGACACGTGGTTTTGGTTTGATGTACCCGGGCTCTACAAATATTGAAAGTGGAAGAGCAAAACGACTTTTTACCTGCAGTTCAGGAATAAGCACACTCACCAAAAAACATTTTATTTTGTAGGTTTCAAAGCAAAATGCAATATGAAGGATTAATGACTGAGATCATCCTGAGGTGTCCATGTTCGTGCGTTTGTGTTTGCGGAGGATTTTTTACAGAAACCATTTCCAGGATTACATTTTTCCATGTGGAGCTTTGGCGTAAACAGTCTCATTGATTCTCAGTCTCGGGGATTATGAGAAATATTCTACTTATAGCATTACTTACACCCTCCCTGACATTGTAAATCCCATATCAAGAACAAATGTGGAAGGCAATGAGCATACACAAAGACGGCACTAGTTAAGTCTGCCTTGCCAAGATTAAAGCTTCCACCCTCTCACGCTCTCTCTCTCTCTTCCTATCAATATTGATGGAAAGGTAAAGAAAGGTGGTAAACAAAAAGTCCTTGAAATGTCCACATAACACTCGCTTGGATGTGAATGCATAGTGCTCAGGGGGAAATAAATCACAAGAACTCGTTGAGTGGGTTCACTCCATGCAGCCGGCTGGCATGGTTTGTGTTTGTGATGAAGGGAGGATGACTTTTTAGAAATCTCTTGGCAAAGATAATGGTCCTTTAACACAAGAGGACATATTATGCCAGGTTGATACTGCCTGTAGCTGCATCACACTTTTCACCCTCTGTCTGAAACCAGAGCCCAGTCTTCTCTGATTAGCTGGTTAGCTGAACGCGTCTGTTTGTGATTAGTCAACCGCTTTAGAGATGTCCCGCCCCTTAGCCTACAAAGTGTTGGAGCGCTAGACAATAGAAGCACAAGTAGTGATGTCACTATGTCCAAAGGAGTTGATAACTTGAATTATTTTTCACACTGTACATTTTATATTCATATTTAGTTTAATATGCTATTCCTTGCACACTTATAAATAATATACTTTTACATTTTGTTAGTTGTAATTTGGCCCTTCATGTTATTTATTTGACAGATACGATTTAATCTTCTGCTTATTTTTCTCCTCTTTTAATTTTTCAAATGATGTGCAATGCCTTGTTTTGACATGCTGCTGTGACGAAAACAAATCCCAATTTGGGATCAATAAAGTATATCTTATCTTATCCAATGGATGCGTTTCAGGCAGGGGGGAGTGTGTGGGAGAGAAACTCCCTCTGGAGGGAACTTTGTGATGTTAGCCTTTGCAGACCATTTACAGGCACAACAACCTATAGAACACAATAAAGGAAACGGAAAACCGACAAAAAGCATAACAGGGCCTCTTTAACTGACGCACTGACTCAAAGGGCTACCAGAAACTGTCCTTTGTCACAAAAATTACTTCATAATCAACATTCTGAGAATCACAGTGGTTCTCACAGAGAGAGAATGAAAGAACACACACATACACGTGTGTGAGTGTGGAGAGGCAGAAAGAGCCTAGGCATTAGGAGACAAGACATGGGGCTCAGAATGGGCTCAGCGGATACAGCGAGAAGGATCCGGGCTAATGTCAGCTCCCATCATTCAGTCCTGCGGGAGAAACAAGGACACGGGCAGACAGAGAGACAGTCAGGAGGGAGGGGGGCTGGGGGGGGAGAGGGTAGTAACTCCTAACGCAGAGTGGCAGCCTTTGCATCTGGCTTTGAGCCAACCTCACAACTCACATCTGCCTACTCCTTCCCAGAGGCTTCAGTGGAGTCGAGGTGGGGGTGCACAGATCCACTCACTCCTGTAGGCTCGTGGTTTCATACAAATAATGAAAAAGAAAAACACCATAATGGTCTTTGTTTTGTTAGTGTTACTCTTTAGTCAAACTTTGTTATAGAGTTTTGAAAACTTTTTAAATACTTTGACCCATTTTTTTTACAAAAGAAAAATAGAAGATTTTACCGAACCATCCCATCCCAGCGGTGTCTTCCCAGGCAGTTCTACTCTTGATAGATACGTGAACACAGGTCAAAACTGTTATGATCTCTGTAAGATCGCGGAAGAGGTAGGACCCAAATGCAGACTACAAAAATGGAAAAAGGTTTAGAAACAAAAAGCGAGCTTTATTTAAAAGCTGATAACAAAACATGGCATGAATCAAAACGGTAGCTCAGGAACACAAAAACTGATCGTGAGAAACATGGAGGAAGACCGGAGAGAAAAACATGAAACGTGATGTGAAGGGAGGACGAACAAACAATGAACCGACAGGGGAACACAGGAAGAGACAAGACTAAATACAGGGAGGGGTAATCACCAGTGCTTGAATTGGAATGAAAAAGGTGCCAGTACTCTAAAATCAGCAACTTTTTCAAGTCAATTTTATATATACAGCCCACAAACAAGAATTTGGCTACTATAATGCTGGTGGGTTTGTCTCTTTACTACTGTATATTTTAGAAAGGTTCACTGTACTTAACATTTTTTATGATAGGCAGCGGATATGGCTAAAGCTCAGTAAGGTCAATATTAACTGAAAATATAGCAATCAAAGTCTAGATCTTCTGCTGAAGACACATGAAGCAGAGACCTTTCAGGTGAGAGCCCCTCTGGTGGTGTTCAACATTAATGACAAGGAAACAAAGCTCTGGTCAGAAGCATTTTTATAAAAAGCTTTAACAAAATTAAGTATTTCTGTACATTTTGAATGCAATCTAACTTTCCAACTCAGAAAACGAAAAACGAAAAAGTGCCAAAAGTCTTCTCACATGGCTGAGCTGCTTTGCAATATACTTCACCACTGAAGAATACAAATATGTATAAAGTAAACTATGATGCAATCTAACTTTCCAACTCAGAAAAATGATAAAGAGCATGAACAAAGAACATGTAAAAACAAATGCAAAATTTGCACAATCTAAAATGAGAAACTGTAACTGCAAGTAACAAAGTCTGAGCCATGGTAAAGAGTTACATTGAACACCAAGCTGATCAGATAACTCCCTGGTTGGTCTGAAGTCCTTCTATCTCCAGGATCTGTACAAATCGGCACATTATGCCAAAAGTCTTCTCACTGGGTGAGCTGCTTTGCAATATACTTCACATTGTTAGAAAAGGCTCCAGAAGGCCTTGGGGACATCAGTATCAGGGGCTGGAGCTGGACAGGCTCTTTCATCAGCACTTCTCCTTCCCTTTGCCAGGCAGGACCTCACATACTGTTCCGGATTGAACTGTCCTAGTGATGGTCCATTACATTTAATGAAAACCAGGCTGGACAGTCGGCTGACAGAGAGAGCATTCCTTTTTGCAGTAAGGATATCGTTCATGCAGCTGAATGCCCGCTCACACTCACTAGTGGAGACAGCGATGGTTCGGACTGCTTTCAGTAGAGGCTCCATGGCAGCAGGTGTACGGGATGCCCTGGTTTCCTTGTATTCGCGAAAGCCCTGAACAGTCTCTCTTCTGTCCACTTTCAGCACTTCGCACAAACGTAGCACCTCTACGTCCCCATACTGTACGTCTAACTCCTCTTCAGGCCAACTTCCAGGATGGATAACATTCATGTCCTGGATTAGCTGATTGTCCCGGGCCTCCCGGCCATGTAATGGGATTTCTCTTGTGCTGACATGAGAGGAGGTTGTGGAAGTCATTCTGTGTCTCAGATTCTCTACCATACTGCGGAAAAACTGACCTGCATGAATCTGTACAAGCCTGCCATTCTCACGCAGGGCAACACCCTTGAAGGACTTCTCAGCTAGAGCTGTATGAACTGTAATCATGTGTGGGCCAGGCATGGTGACCATGGATTCAAAAACTCGTATTTCTCGAGTTAAGAGCCTATCTGCTGTAGGCAGTGTCATCTCTCTTTTTTGGAGTTGCCGAGAGAGGTCGCTGAGCTCTGTGAGCGCATCGTACATCAGTCCCAGATTGCTGACAAACGTTGCAGATGTGAGCACATCATCCAGGCCCTTGTACTTTGCTCTGTCTCTGGAATCCCTGCTCGTGTCGTTTGTAGCATTTGTGAAGTGATCATGAAGCACTCGGTAGTTTTCCCAGACTGCTCTGACGCTCCTTTCACTTGAAGCCACCCAGCGGATGGACAAAACACGCCCTATCACTAGGAGACGCTGTCCGACTGCTTGCGCACACTGCGCTAACTGCCTCTGATTTTTGGGGGAGGCATGGAACAAGGAATAGAGTTTGTCAAAAAAGATCTGGAAATGATTGAGCCCTGAGACCTCCTTGACCACATCCCCAACTGCCAGCTCTAGACGATGATTGGAGCAGTGCCACACAAACAGGCTTGGGAATTTACTACACAACTGGGTAGCAACGCCTGTTCTCTTCCCTAGCATGACTGAAGCCCCATCACATGCAAAAGAAACGAAACACTGACCTAAAAAGTCCTCGTTAAAATCTCTTCCAAGACACTCCATTAATGCCTTTGTGATGTCATCAGCAGTTGTTCCATCCAACTCGATCAGCTCCCAAAAAAACGTTTCGGGCTCAGCATCAGCTAATGCTGAGCGTAGACACACAACAAGCACCGTTTTACCACTAATAGTGGTAGATTCATCGACCAAAACACAGAGTTTTCTTTGGTTTTCTGTAATGTCTTTTGCCATTTTTTTCTTCAGCTCATGAGCTATGTGGTCGATGATTTCGCCACAGGTTTTATTGGAGTGCAAAACCCTGCCCACGTTCAGCCCATTCAGTTTCTGTACATTCAAATCAATTGGCATGTCTGTGAATGGCCGGCTATGTTTGCCAATTTTATATGCCGTTCGAAAAACTCTGATAGTGGTGTCTAATTCAGATTTATGCATAGACTGCACTTGATGTTGAATAGTTTCATGTGAAACAGATGTAAGGATGTCAGCAGCTTTTACATGGGCTTGTGATTCTTTATGTTCTTTGATTTTTTTTCTCAGGCTAGCTTGTTGTTTGCCCTTGTCAACACCGAAATGAGACACTGCACACTCACCCCATTCAGTTGACAGTTTCAGTCCTTGTCCAGTGTGTATTCCCAAATATTTGACATCTCTGCATATCCGACATCCTAGCTTCTTATCTTTAAGAAGGAGCCATGCATTGGTCTTGCAAAAATATTGCACCTGGTCCGTTGTCCAGCAGTCAGGTGCATCGCTTTGCCCGGTGTTGGTGGTGGCAGTTGCGCCAGCAGCAGCTAACGTTAGAGGCTCTGGAGGAGGCGGCGGAGCTAGTGCTAATGCTAATGCACTAGAACTTGGAGCAGGAGGATCAACCAAAGAAAGCTCCCCATCAGACACAATTTCCAACACAGCATTCTCTGTATTTGAAGTTTCTTCCGGCGACAACCGCTGTCTTTTTGCACTTTTATTAATCCACGCTAACATTTTAGAAATGCTAATTTGTGACGTGACTTGCTTTCCTTCTCTCGGGGGCGTGCCTGCTCTGTTCTATCACTCTACATAGCCACCCACTGGGTGGGAGTTGCACTGCATAAACACAACACACTTGCATCTAGGTATGTAAATTGTAAAGCATTAAAACATGGTTTTACTAACAGTTTTCAGTATGTTGTTACTTCGGCATTATTATTATTATTATTTTGAAACGTGTATTACTATTAAATCACGGTCAAATAGGTTAATTTTGACATAGTCGTTTCCACCACAGTATTTACATGGAGAAGATAAGCCCCGCCCCCTCTCCAGCACGTTCTGTTTGAATGACAGGAGTAAACAGCTGACAGCCGCTGTGAAACTCCAGCGGTTAGAGCGATGAGAATGTCCGTTCGGCACCTCATGACGCATCTACTGAGTACCGGGCGGCTGTATATATATATATGGATGTATAATAAGAACGGCGGGAGAGTATTGAGTACTGGCACGGTGCATGAGTACCGGAGTACCGCCAGCATGCCGGTACTGAGCAAGAAGTGCCGGTACTCCATGGGTCAGAACCAGAAGTGCCGGTACTGCGTACCGGTGAGTACCGGCCCAATTCCAGCACTGGTAATCACGAGACGAGAAACACAAGGGCAACAGGTGAACACAATTAGACAATCAGACACACCAGGTAAACTAAAGACAGAAAGGAAAACACAGGGAGAAGGACCAGACAAAAAACAAGGAGGAAAACAGAACAGCAAAATAAACCCAAACCTAGACATACAAAACTAAAAACGTGACATAACATAAGAATCATGACAAACCCCCCCCCCCGTTAAACTGTTATGATCTCTGTAAGATCGCGGAAGAGGTAGGACCCAAATGCAGACTACAAAAATGGAAAAAGGTTTAGAAACAAAAAGCGAGCTTTATTTAAAAGCTGATGACAAAACATGGCATGAATCAAAACAGTAGCTCAGGAACCCCCCCCCCCCCCTCCCCCCCTCAAGGGACGGATTATAGACGTCCAAAAAAATCTAAAATGTCAAAAAGGGTGGGCGGAGGAGGTCCGGAGGACGGGTCTGGGACGACAACCCAGAGGCAAGGCATAGTTCATGGAGGATGTCTCGGGCGGACGGCCAGGGGGCAAGGCAGAGTTCATGGTGGAGTTCTCGGGCGGACGGCCCAGGGGCAAGGCAGAGTTTGAAAAGTCAGGAGGCCGGGCACGAGGGCAAAGACCATGGCTGGGGAACTCAGGAGGCCGGGCTCGAGGGTGAAGGCCGCTGGGGAACTCAGGAGGCCGGGCAAGAAGGCGGCGACGGGATAGCTCCGGAGGATGACGTACACCGCAATGGGACCCATCCAGTGTCAGCTGGATCGCCGGAGCACTGGGATCAAAAGCAGGAGCTGGTGGGACCCCTGGCGGGACACGCGTAGACGGAACTCTGGACGGAACATGGGCTGGTGTCAGTGGGACCCCTGACGGAGCAAGAGCTGGTGTCGATGGGACCTCCAACATGACAGGACATGGTGTTGGTAGGAAATCCGGCGGAGCAGGTGTCGGCGAAACCCCCAACAGGACAGGATATGGTGTTGGCAGGAAACCCAGCGGAGCAGGTGTCGGCGGGACCCCAAACAGGACAGGATATGGTGTTGGCAGGAAACCCGGCAGAGCACGTGTCGGCAGGACAGGATCAGGTGTTGGCAGGAAATCCGGTGGAACCCTCAACGAAACAGGACATGGAGTTGGCAGGACCCTTAGCGGAACCCCCAACGACACTGGACGTGGAGTTGGCAGGACCCTCAGCGGAACCCCCAACGACACTGGACGTGGAGTTGGCAGGACCCTCAGCGGAACCCCCAACGCCACAGGACGTGGAGTTGGCAGGACCCCCGGCAGAACAGTAGTCGGCGGGACCTCCAACGGCAAAGGACATAGGGTTGGCAGGACCCCCGGCAGAAGAGTAGTTGGCGGGACCGCCAACGGCACATGACATAGGGTTGGCAGGACCCCCGGCGGAACCTCCAACGGACCAGGACATTGGGTAGGGACTTGAGAGGGGACTCGAGAGGAGACTAGAGAGGGGACTCGAGAGGAGACTTGAGAGGTGACTTGAGAGGGGACTTGAGAAGAGACTCGAGAGGGGACCTGAGAAGGAACTCGAGAGGGGACTCGAGAAGGAACTTGAGAGGGGACTCGAGAGAGGGCTTGAGAGGTGACTTGAGAGGGGACCTGAGAAGGAACTTGAGAGGAGACATGAGTCGGCCGGTACGCCGACAGGACACGGGGAGCTGGCGTCGGCCGGAGAGCCAACAGGTGACGAGGAGCCGGAGTCGGGACCATGGCTGCTGGGCCCGGTATTTGAGCCGGAACCATGGCTGGAACTGGAGCCGGAAACATGGCTGTAAGGTCCGGTTCTGGAGCAGGGACCATGGCTGCTGGGCACGGAACAGAAGCCTGGACCCTGGCTGTGTGAGCCAGGTAATGGAGCACGGAAGCATGGCTGTGTGGGCCGGTACTGGTGCACGGATCCATGACTGTGTGGGTACTGGTGGTCAAAATCATAATCCTCTGGGTCCCTTTGGTCGGTTCATTCTGTTATGATCTCTGTAAGATCGCAGAAAAGGTAGGACCCAAATGCAGACTACAAAAACGGAAAAAGGTTTAGAAACAAAAAGCGAGCTTTATTTAAAAGCTGATAACAAAACATGGCATGAATCAAAACGGTAGCTCAGGAACACAAAAACTGATCGTGAGAAACATGGAGGAAGACCGGAGAGAAAAACATGAAACGTGACGTGAAGGGAGGACGAACAAACAATGAACCGACAGGGGAACACAGGAAGAGACAAGACTAAATACAGGGAGGGGTAATCACGAGACGAGAAACACAAGGGCAACAGGTGAACACAATTAGACAATCAGACACACCAGGTAAACTAAAGACAGAAAGGAAAACACAGGGAGAAGGACCAGACAAAAAACAAGGAGGAAAACAGAACAGCAAAATAAACCCAAACCTAGACATACAAAACTAAAAACGTGACATAACATAAGAATCATGACAAACCCCCCCCCCCCCCGTTAAACTGTTATGATCTCTGTTATGATCTCTGTAAGATCGCGGAAGAGGTAGGACCCAAATGCAGACTACAAAAATGGAAAAAGGTTTAGAAACAAAAAGCGAGCTTTATTTAAAAGCTGATGACAAAACATGGCATGAATCAAAACAGTAGCTCAGGAAAACAATAACACAAAAACTGACCGTGAAAAACATGGAGGAAGACCGGAGAGAAAAACATGAAACGTGAAGGGAGGACAAACAAACAATGAACCGACAGGGGAACACAGGAAGAGACAAGACTAAATACAGGGAGGGGTAATCACGAGACGAGAAACAGCCGGGCAGGGGAGGAGAAACACAAGGGCAACAGGTGAACACAATTAGACAATCAGACACACCAGGGAAACTAACAACAGGAAGAAAAACACAGGGAGAAGGACCAGATAAGAAACAAGGAGGAAAACATGACAGGGAGAACAGAACAGAAAAATAAACCCAAACCTAGACATACAAAACTAAAAACGTGACATAACATAAGAATCGTGACAAAAACACAATCGGATTAGCATAATTGTTTGCAGAATGTAGTTGGCACTCAGATGAAACATAAATGTTTCTTTGCTTACTTGTATTGATTGTAGATTGTTTTCTCTAAGTTATACACACTAATTAATGATTAACTTGACTTACCTTAGATTACAGAATAGTTTTGGGTCATATACATTTTCTGTAGTCCTGCTGACAAACGTACAAACAAACCTTTCCGAAAACGTAATGTCCCAGACTGTATTTTGTCCAAATCGCTGGTTCTAGTCTATAGAAAAGATAACTTCATAATTTCCAATATGTGTGAATAAATATGTTAAATATATAATATTTTCAATCTTTTATTATTTTAATTTTCACTTTGTCACAACTCTTAATTTGGTTATTGGTGCATGCCAGACAAACTTTATAAATGGATAATGAACTGTATGCATACAATAGCTGAAATGTGTGTTTGGGAATTATGAAATAATGGAATTTTAAAGTTTAATTTTGGATATAGTTTATAATAATATATAAACAAAACATATTAAAAAAAATCTATTATATATAGAATGTTTTTGTCAATTACTTGTTGCAATTGTCTATGATGGTCTAGGAGAGATCCCTTAATATTCTTATTTTGATGATAGATAAGTTATTTTTGCCTAGTTTAGCACACAATTCCACGCATTTATAAAGAGGGAATTTGATTCATACAAGACTAAAACCCATTTGAATTGTTAACTGAGACTGCTGAAGCTTCATATTAGATTAAGCTTTGTATTTTTACAAAAAATAAGCATGGTGCACTTTGTCCTTCATCTCTTATATTAGGATCACATTAGAGAGGGACCTCATTAAATGAGGTCCTTCTCTAATGTGTTAATGTATTAATGTGTTATTTTATGTTAACACTAGGAATATCTCAGAGTAACGTTGGTGCTCTGCTCTGACAGCCCAATTGATTTATTTGCATAATGGCCGTATAAGCGCATGGAGACAATGAATGGGACATATACATTCATTTGCACGCAATATAAACCCACAGTGCTCTTCCTGTCATATGTGTGAAATATCAGAAATGAAAGAAAATAATTTCAAACTGTGTAGTGTATTGTATAACATAGAGAAAAACATTATCATTTCTTAATTATGGTATTTGTATAGCTAGGTGTACATGGCAAGTTAAGTGAAACACATACAAATACTGATAGGGATTAGTAATGTTTTGGTTTCACAAAATAATAATAACTTGTAATCACTTAACACCATCATTTTTTATTTGATTTTGTATTTATTTATAGTTTATATAATGTATTGCCAAATAAAAGTGCTGTTAAACTGAACAACAGATGATGCAAGGATGGAGAGAAAAACATATATATGCTGAAGGAGACTTGCAGTTGTTTTTTTGTTACAACTTGCACCATCATTTATGATTACATTACATATATTTAATTTGCCAGGATTACAAATCTGAGATTATTTCAAGGTGTATTATTAATTTTTTTTTATGAGAAAATAGTTTCACACCTTTTATGTTGGGCTGCAAGTTACAGTTTTTTTTTTTTACTTGGCAAAATAGATCCAACTAATTTTCAATAGTAGTTTATTGACTATAGAGTGATACAGTGATGACATATTCTCGTAGGTGCACCTGGAAGTTAGTATCTCAAGGGAAGCAATGGGATTTTTCAATGGGTTTTTGTTCAACAGGAATATCTCCACGTATAACAAGACTTTTATGATTTTTGATTCATTAACACTAGAACCGCCAACGGGTACCTGATTATGGAAATAGACATGATTATGGCAAAACTTAACTTAAAGGGAACCTATCATGCAAAATGCACCTTTGGACGTCTTTTATACATGAATATATGTCCCCGGTGTTCCAGGGAACTCACCAAGTGTCAGAAAACACAACCCTCTCTATTTTCCTCCTTCGCCAAATCTCTAAAAAAGTGGCTGAAACGGATCTGAAAAAAACGGATCCAGATTTCAACACTTTCCTACGTCACAAAGAGACGTGCTCCGCTTATTGGTCAACTCTCCACCTATCAGGGGAATGAGCCACGGCCACGTGCATTGCCGGGATCAATACCAACCATCCGGGAGCAGGCCAGTGAGGACACATCCAATTTTGAAGCTGTAAGTTTTTATTTAGCAGTGTTTTTCCTGATAAAGCTATCTCTAGCTTGTAGTATGTAGCATGTAGCATGTAGCTTCGCCGTATCAATGTCGCCTCAAACCCAAATAGTAATCGGTTAGGTGTTTATATGTTTTTATAACATTTTATATTGTACGCTCCGCAGTCTTTGCTTTGTCTTTTATTTTAATTATCAGGCATTTGCTAACATGTTCAGACATACTGCCGTAATGGCGATCTGTGTGAAGGCTGTAAAGCCACGCCCTAGCCGATAACACAAGTATTTATTCTCCTATTTATTAGTATTTTGTATCCTCTAAAATCATATTGAGTAAGTTATAATAACAAACGTAATCTTCTGTAGGTAAGTGCCGTTTTTTGCAGCGTTATATGTAAAAGCTTTTGTGATTGTAGTCTGTAAGAAGGATCAGATATCATCGATCTGTAAGCTAAGCTACGCTAATGAGACATGCCGTTTTTTGCAGCGTTATATGTAAAAGCTTTTGTGTGTTTACTTGTTTGCGCACATGAATATAAATGGGGGTGTGTGAGGATACAACACTGTGTGTATGTATGCGAGGGGGGACACACACCACGAGTAAAACGGAGCTAAAGCCCCGTTGGTATGTTGTTGTTGACAAGGCCTTACCTCTAGCAACAGGTTAATTAGTGGCTAGCACAAATTACAGTCAGTCTACTGAGCTCAGCCCCTCTCCAACATATCATCTGTATTGAGTCAGAAACACAGCATGCACGTTACGGTTGAAAACTAACTCAGATTGGAAAAGGCTAAGCAAAGAGCTTTGCTAAATAGAGAGTTTTAGCCCCCATCTTTTGGGATTTCAGACTATATTTATCCAAATAGTATTTTCTCATCCTGAATACTAAATTGAGATGATTTTGTTCTAACTATGTTTTCTTCTTTACAGGCCAGCACCTCACATACTTACTAATTTGTGACAATTTGTACATCCTTTGCTATTATTTACATTTTTTTTTATCATGGCGGAAATGAAAGACTGTACCTGGCAGCCCTGCACTACAATGAAAACGCTGAGCGTGCACAAGCCAACATCCACTGGAAACCCTCTGTATAAACTGCAGTTCCCAAAGGCCAGGAAGGGAGAATGCAGAGCAAAACCAGTAAAGACTGACCCCGCATTCCGTAAGTGTTTAAAATATTTATTATACAACTATTTACAAATATAAAATTAGAAAGAACTTTCAGTTTTTTACATGCATATACTAATCTAAACCACATTTTTTGTTGTGCTTTTTTTTTAACATTGCACAGGCTACGTGGCCAACTTGATGGACCTCATCTTCGACCAAGTCTTTGTGGACCCTGCACCATTATGAGCGACCTGACAGGGACGAGGTCATCGCCGGGTATGCTACACGGTTCAATTTGGCTGCTGTCTGAACCCAACATCGACATTTTGCGGATCAGGAAACTCCTGCCTCCTTGAGGACAACGCAGGCCGGAATCACCACTCTGATCCTGCGTCCAAGGAAGCCCCAGCACCAGCTCACAAAGCTTCTGTAGGCTAGATACCTGTGACGCCTGAAATCATTAAAAAATATATTTAGTGTAATTTATACAAAATACAAGTACATTTAATTTTTTTTTATGGGTTCAAAGAACCGTTGATTTTGACAATAAAGTTCCGAGTTGATATCAAATGTGTCGTGATTATTCATGTTTGGATGGGTAAAGAATATTCTGATTTCAAAAGCATAAGGTTGTGTGTGGACTTTTTTTGTCGTACACTTGGGTGTGTTATGCCATTGCTGTGTAATAATATATATATATATATAATAGTACATGTACAATGAAAGATTGCATAAAGCCATATACACCAGTATTTATTTCCATGAACAATATTAGCATTCGTTTTACAATTTCAGTCAAAAGAAACAAACCACTCACTGCTCTATTTGCCTCAACTGTAGTCCACCATGTTCAGCTCTGTAAATATTCAATGCATTCTGCAGGGAGAACACATTCAGGCACACAGGCTCCAATCCAGGATGGTCCACCACAGGTTACAGAGTCCTCAAGTTCCTGCATCCGTCTTGACACCTAGTGTGATAAACATATTGAATGACATGTTAAAAATGCATTCTCTAAACAGACAACTTAGTGAAGCTATCAAAAATGTTACCTGTGGTATCGCCATGCAGCACACATTCTCCGGTTCAGAAGGTATCGTGGCGCAATTTGCACATGTACACCTGTAGAAAGAAGTCAATAACTGAGCTTTTAAAAACACATGAAACTACACACACTGCTGACAACTGAGGTGTTGTTGGAGTTATACTTTTTATCACCCTAAGTTATTGAACTTTCCAACGGTTGTTGCACGATGTTGGAAGAAAAGGGCTGTAAACTATTAATAAACGCAATGAGGCCATTGTATATATGCTGAAAATATGAATGTCTCCCTTTATAAATATATATATGTATCGCTGTTTTTGCGTTACAAGCTCTAAGTTATAAACTGTACACATAGCATGCTTGCTAATTAGCCAAAATATGAACGGAATAAGTAGCAATCATCGTAACAGAGTAAAATAAATAGGAACAACAGCTTGTCAACTAACCATTCAGAAACGTCCTGCTGCAACCGAGATCTTTGCACCTCCACCAAAACCTCCGCTGCTTCAGGGTCAGTCTCTGGATCAAATTGATAATACGCTTGAACACATGCATTGCTCTGAGATGACATGTTTATTCCACACTCGTAATCACAGCAAGCATGTTAACGTGACTCTCACCGGCTCATGCCCCGCTCTTCTGCAGGGGGGCGTGGTCAGCTGCTGCTCAGAATTGTCAAAGACAGGCTTGGAAAAGAGCGAAAATGAGCGAAACGAGGCATGGCTAAAAAATGATCTGTTTGGTATTTTGAAAAATAAAATGTATAAATATACCTTATATAGGTATGGTCATACACTATATCATTTAAATATAGCATGATAGGTCTCCTTTAAATAATAATCACTATTATGGGTCCATAAAACATTTATTCAGCACTTTTGAATGCATACAGTACATTTATATATGTCATGTATTATTGCTAAAAAACATTATATCGCAGTCTTAGTGTCGCCAACTCGTTTCTAATATGCAAAGACAACAAATGCGTCTATGATGTATTTTCGATCAGACGAGATCTCTCTCCCCCGTCTGTGTGCGAGGGGGCGGGGCAGTTTACACACACGCAGCTGCTACATGCAGCGGAGCACACTGCGGAGATGGCGGAGAGAACGCGCTCCGAGGTGTGGTTAAACTTTACCCGTCTCGATGTGGAGAATACTTGTTACCATAAGTGCAATAAGAGTTTAGCATGTAAGCACGAGCAATTTGTCTAAACATTTAGCAAAAGTGCACCGCATGCAGACGGAGGAATGTACCGGGTTCGACCGTCTTTCTAGCAGCTCTGTAGCCCCATCCACGAGTAACGTTTCCACGTCAGGTGTTATGTATGCTAGCAGCAACACACGGAGTTAACTACATGATACAAACATGGGTTAATGATTAGAGGTAACTGAGTTATTTAGTTTGTTAAAAATTCAGCTATTCTGTTTACAGTCTGTCATCAGATTATTTAATACGATTTGTTAAAGGCTCAGGGCAATCTCGATGACAAAGGTCAATGTCCCCCCCCCCTGTGAGCCAGCCGCGAGCATGGTCGCCGCGTCTTTATTACGTCATCACAACAACACGTTAGGTTACCAACGTAAGCCTGTTCTGACATTCGGTGATATTTTTTCGGTGCTAAAACCCTTTCGGCCGAAAGGGCCTTTTTAACCATTTTCGGCCGATAATTTTCGGTGGCCGAATATTCGGTGCATCCCTACATTTTACCCGCAAACAACAATATTAAAGTCTCCCAGTCCCTTAGTTTAGCTGAAAGTGTGTTATGTAGCACCCTCTGTTGTTAACAATTGTCAATATGAAGTCAGATTGAAAAAATCGCCAAAAAAAAATGCCATTTATACCTATATCCGCCAGCGGGTAATATTTACCTCATAGAAAATGCAGCGTAAACATGACGTGTTGCTATAGCAACGCCTTTTGTCTACTGCGGTTCCTCATAGAGAGAGAGATAGATTGGTAGATGGATAGAGAGATAGACAGATAGATAGTTATAGATAGTAGTCCGCGTCGTCTGTTTATGTAGACAATTATATGTCCATAGAACAGAACATTACAGATAGATCGATAGATAGAGAGATAGAGAGATTTGTACCTGCACCAAGCGTTTTAAATCAGCACTCTTAGCGATATTTTATACTTCATGCTATCTGCACAAACTATATCATATGAAAAGCTGAGAGTCCACAGATTATATTGGTATAAATGTAATCCCTGTGCGATCAAAACTCACTGTTCTGTATGATAAATAAAAGAACATTGTACCTTGAAAATCAATAGCGGGTACATTTTACCCGTTGGCGGCTTTAGGTATACGGCGACCTCTGGCGGTTCTAGTGTTAATGTAATTGGCAGAAGACAAAAGCTTAAGGCCATAGGAACTAGATCACGGTCGCATGACTTCACATCACCACTGCTAAGCTAAAGACGGCTAATGTTCGGCGAGATGACAGTTAGTAGTCTTATTTAGTCCCTTGTTAGCAACTGCTGTTTTCATAACAGAAGCTTCAGACATTCACCAGTGGAGTATTAACTAATGTGTTTCATGTTGTTGATCAAAACATTAACATCTCTTAAGCGTGTTAAACACAGTCCTTATTTTAGGCATCTAACAAAAAACACAATCAACAAAACAATGAATTAAAGACAAGGACCCAGAAGTAGTAAAATGTTCCTTTTCTAGTGTGAGGACTCCTTTCTTTATCACTCTGTTGGGTGGCAGTGAGTTTTATTTCTAAATGTAGATAACATATGAAAATAACACATCTTAAGGGGCCTACACACCAAACTGACACCAAAGAACACGTCCCGACGGAACACGACTGTTGTGTTGCCTCATGTCTCCTGCGTCTTGGCCAACAGTCGCACTGGAACACACCGCAAAGACTTCAGCCGATGGCCAAGTAGCACGTACGAACTGCGCATGCGTGAGTGCCAATAACTCTCCTTACCAGCAGGCAGCGGTAGTGTGTATTCGTCATTCAAAAGAGGCAACAACCGGAAGACAGACTGCGTGATAACCGAGAGAAGAAGAACAGACCGTGATATAAACAAACAACAAATAGCGGGTGCGTTCCATTTTTTACTCTACAGCGAGAAGCTCATGGGGCTTTCCCGAACCTGAGTCGAGAGCTGGAGGTAAATGAAATCTCAGATTTGCCTTCTTAATAGTTTGTTTGGGTCCCTCACTTCCGTTTCGCTTTTCATGCACTGATTCGCTAAGCTGAACAGCCAATCAGAGTGATTTCTTTAGCCGACGGCCTCCCGATTGAACATGTTAAATCGGCGGAGGAAGGTGTCGGCACGGCCGAAAAGACACAACGGGGTGGGACACACCAATCTGAGTAGGGCGACCGGACGCTCATCGACGGCCAGACATCTATCGACGCCGAAAATCGGCTTGATGTGTAAGGACCTTTACACTGTTAAGAGTTTACCAGCTTTTTGTTGGTTCAAGCTGTTAGATAAGCTATCGTGCTGAGTATGGTTTGTGTGGGCTGTGTACCCATTGATGTCCTTGCCTAATGGAAATGTTGTCACAGCAGCACAGTCAGTACAATGTCTAAAGAGATGGCGAGTGATCAGTGCAAAGAAAAGGATACAGACGCTGTTGGGCGAGTGATTTTGAGAAAATATTACCTCTAAGGAGAGTGGCTCATACTGGAGTTAAGGGAGTACGCAACAGGCTTAATAAACTCAACTTGGTTAAACTTTATACCGACATTTTTACCTTGGACCCCTAGGACCTCATTCCTTAAACGAATACACTCTATTAGCTTTGCCATTGCCATTTCAGAGGCTTTTCCTTTTACCCCTTTTCCACCAAGATGGTTTCAGGGCCAGTTTGGAGGCGATTATATAATTGATTGTTATACTGTTTTTCATCAATTTAGTATAGGTCTCAGATATATACAAAACATGTCTCTGAAGTGTTTGGCTGAAATACCAAACAGATAATTGTAGCATCCCATAATCCCCTCTGTTTCAGCCCTGTTTCCAAAGTGCTGATTCTCTGTCTGTTACTTTAGATGAAAATAAGGAGCCCCTCCCCACGCCCCTCTGAGAGATATTTGGTTAAAAAGAACACAATGGTGCTCTAGGAGGAGATTCAGGTGATAAGGTGGGGGGTGTTACCTTGGTTGGTGATTGGCTAATGGTTACACAAGCCAAAAATCGTTATGACATCATAAAGTGGGTAAAATCTGATCAGCTCATTTTCAGACAGGTTTTTATATAAATGGATCAGGACAAAAAGTGAGTGAATCTTTTTTCCTGAAACATTCAGAATTTCTTTACACAGAGGGGACACGTGTTGATAAAATACATGAAAATGTGGATTTTGCATAATAGGCAGTGTTGTGCTAGTTACTGAAAACCAGTAACTAGTTACCATTACTAGTTACTTCATTTCAAAAGTAACTCAGTTACTTTACTGATTACTTACACCAAAAAGTAATGCGTTTCAGTACTGTTATTGCATTGGAGAATAATACAATCTGTTGATCAACTTGACATGCATTATATGCAATCTGGATTGCATCGATATTAGCTGGCTTTCCATTTTTGTATATTCTTTCTCCAGGTAGTTGGAAAAAGTTTTCCGTCCCATATGCCGTGTGCCGCCCGGACATGCTATCATGCTAACTAGCTCCCTGAAAGCGGGTGACTCCACTGTAGCAATAGCCTGCATGTGTTCTACAACATACCGTGCAATGGCTTTATCGACTTTTCCCTGGCCAGCAGTCCCTTGGTTAAAATCCAGCCGCTGTTGCTTAGGTGGAGGTGGAGTGGCGTCGGCTGAGTCTCTGTGGTCTTAGCTACTAGCTTCGTCCCAGCATGTTGTTTTTGCAGATGTTTTAAGAGATTTGAATTACAGGTTTGGGCAGTAGATAGGATCTTTGACCCGCCAGGACACAACTTACATTTAACTACAACGTTCTTTTCTTTGTGCTCGACAAAAGTGAAATAGTGAGAATATCTCCAGGTGGAGAAACTAGACTTGAGCTCCGCCGCCGCCATGATAGTCTTGTTAGTAAACAACACAAACACGCCCACAGCGCGTCTCCGCATGTGACACAGGAAGTATCAAAGTACATTTACTCAAGTACTTAAGTACAGTTCTCATCTCTGTTCGCCTGGCTGTTGACTATAAAAAAAAAACTAATGCAGTAACGGAGTAACGCACCATGTAGTAACGGTAACTGCGTTACTGAATTACAAAAGTAATGCGTTAGAGTACTAGTTACTGCCAAAAATAACGGCGTTACACTAACGCGTTACTTTGTAACGCTTTACTTTGTAACGCGTTACTTTGTAACGCGTTAGTCCCAACACTGATAATAGGTGACCTTTAAAAACCAGTTCCCATCATGGAACTAAAACGGAACTGATTTTGCAGTGAAAAAGGGGTATTTTAATTGTTGTAGCTGTATCTACTGCTGCTAAAGTCCACGTTTTCGCAACCATCAAGCAAGTCTGAAAATACTACTGTGCTCCCCATGTCTGGAAGTAGTAAAGGAGGGAACATTTTAACCTGGAATCTGTTTGTTTTGTATGTGGAACATTGGTACTGAAGATGGACCCAGATTGGAGAAACTAAGTCTCTGTTGGTTATTCTTGTAATATGACCCAAGCTTGTTTCTGAAGGTCTTTTGACTTATCTTAACCCTGACACATCAGGCCTGTTCATAATCTTGGAAAAGTCCAATGGTCTATAGATGAAGCTTGAAGCTGATCGGTTTTTTGTTAACTTCCACATGCTACCACAAATGCTGGTCTTTTTCTAGGAAATAAAAAGAGGCAGAATTAATGTCTTGCTCAAGAGCCTGCTGGCACAGTTTGGTATTGAAATCCAGCCCCCAATCATGTCCTTCTTCAGCAAGCACACACACAAACACACACATAAACTGGCATGCAGCACATACACAAATCACCAAACAAAAGATGTTGACAGATCAAGTGAGCCATTTTCAATAATGTATCATCATTGCTCCAGTCTCCAGTGTTCTGGACTGTTTTTGAGTTCAGTTTGGAAATAATTGGATTTATCCTTGAGCGGGGGTGGAAATAATGAGACCACTTCTATACAGTCTAAGACTCCAATCCTGTGTGTGTGTGTGTGTGTGTGTGTGTGTGTGTGTGTGTGTGTGTGTGGGTGTGTGTGTGTGTGTGTGTGTGTGTGTGTGTGTGTGTGTGTGTGTGTGTGTGTGTGTGTTTCTCAGACATCACAGCAAAGGAGTTCATTGAACTGAGAGGGAAGCAGCGGAGCCGCTACGAGCTGCTGGTGGACTTCCTGTCTAAGATGCTCTACGTTCCGCCTGATGATATCAACATATTTAGCCTAATGGATGTGAAGGTGCAGATGCTGGATGTTCGCTTTGCCGTGCACGGTGGCGCCACCTTCCTCCAGCCAGAAAAAATCCATGGTTATCTTACCGCCCACAAACAAAAGGTAAGTCTTTGTGTTATTTTAGGATGGAAGAGTGGTATTTACTTGTTACTCATTAAAGAGAAGACAAAAAGGCCGGAAACAAGTAAGAATCAAATAATTTCATGCTGATCTTTGCTCTCTGTAAGTGTCAAATACCTCTGTACACTTTGCGTATTGTCTGCCTAAACTAAATATTGAGTACTATGACTTTGTATAACTTTATGTTAACTTGCCCAATTATTTCTTCCCACTTTAAATTGTGGGGCTATTTATGTGTATGTATAAAGTATCCAATTAAAGCTCAGAGTTGACACTTGAACCTCATTATCATTGAGCTTGAGCACAGACTCAAACAACAGAAATGTAATATTTGTGGCTGTGACTTTGTGGTATCTGTTGCTTCTTTAATACACCAACTCACGCCAGAAAGAGACATGTGTTTTTCGGTGTAGCATCTCGAGTCTATTTATACTCATTTCAATGGATCAAGTGCTTAAATCACATGGACTGCCAGAAAACTATTTCACTGAATACTTTGTAAAATGATGCAAAGACACAAAATAAATAAAATCATGAACACTTATTTCAATATTCTGCTATGACATTAAGCCATGTTTCACAAAAATGGTGTCAGTCGTTTTTTTGTAATCCCACAGACAGACGAACGGAAAAACTAAAATTGCTATAAACCATGACCTTCTTGGCATAGGTAATATCTTTTTAATATTATATTCAAAATACAAAATTGGGGATGATGAATTCCTCTGGTGATTACTTGAATCAAACCAAATGAGTAATATGAATGTGGCAATGACCATGCAACATAAAAATAAAGATGAATAGAAATGTTTGTTAATTGCATTGCATTTCAGTCATTCAAAAACACAAATGACTTTTTTAGCTTACTTCATTCAGGTGTCCCATTCTGGAGTAAGGTAACATGTCTTCTTCTCCTACAGAGGTGGTATATGAGAAGCAAAAATGTAAATTTAGAGACAGAGAGATAAGCCCACTGCTACTGTGTCTAAACAAAACCTTAAATGGTTTGAACTGCAATTATGCCTAATTAATGGCAGATTCATATTACCCACAGTTGTACAGTTTGTCTGAACAGGACACCCATGGTGAACATGTTGTACTTCCTTTTAGTGTCAGTAATACACAGTTTACAGGTATCCAAAGATCAGCCTCAACCAGGTTTAACTGAACCATTTCTGATATCTGGGACACAGCTAAATGGGACCTGTTTTTGGCCATTGTGTTAGACAGTTCTTTTCTGGGCCAACCCAGGAAGTTATTTCGATTTTATTCATATTCCAGTGTCGAACATCCTTTTAAATCCAACCCAATTTGACTTTTGCGTGTGGATTATCCCTGTAATACTCTGGCTGTTGCGGTCGCAGGAAGAAATGGATACAAACTCCTGTTGAACTGTGCAGTTTAAAAAAGAGAAAGGTCTACAACGTTACATAGATCTTATTCAGTCTTAAAGTGTATTAATACATTTCATTCGAGCCACTGGAGAGGGCAGGCCGGGCAGAATGGAAAAAAAGCACATGATCATTACCTAGAGGAGAGTTAGTGGAAAACAAACGTTTCACTTCATCACACCGAAGCTGCCTGGCCGCTGGTCTCAGTCAGACCTCATTTCACGTTTCAAAAGTCTGAATGAGAGTGTGTGTGTGTGTGTGTGTGTGTGTGTGTGTGTGTGTGTGTGTGTGTGTGTGTGTGTGTGTGTGTGTGTGTGTGTGTGTGTGTGTGTGTGTGTGTGTGTGTGTGTGTGTGTGTGTGTGTGTGTGTGTGTGTGTGTGTGTGTGTGTGTGTGTGTGTGTGTGTGTGTGTGTGTGTGTGTGTGTGTGTGTGTGTGTGTGTGTGTGTGAAAGCTTGAACCATAGAAAGTTGAATTGTATGCCGGGGGAGAGGAAGAGAAAGGGCTAACCCGATGCCCTCAGAGGAAATGAGCCCGTCAGAATTTGCATGTGTGAGAGTGTGTGTGTGTTATTGGGTGTGTGTGTCCAGTCATGGCCATGGTGGTCAGTTCAGGTCAATCTACGAACTCAGCCATTGGCCTCTCGTAGCTTCTTAACTGCGCTCCCTCTTTTTCTTGTGACTATTGTCGAAAAAAGACACAATGCGAAAGATGGTTTTGGAACAAGAGTAGAAATGTACAAATAAGTTCTGATGATTGGAAAATCATGGCAACAGAGGAAGCAGAGAGGAAGAGGAAGATGTGCTTGCAGCAGCTCAGGTGTGATTTGTGAGGCGAGTGCAGAGTGTTTAATCTGAATTCAGTCAGGGTTCTCCGGAGAAGACATTGATCAGAATGAGATGTGAAGCGTGGCGATGGAGAGGATGAATGAGAAGCAGAGAGATAGAGGGGGTGGGGGGGCGGAGGAGCTGGTAGGGAAGGGGTGAATGAGGGGGGGAGGGGATGCAGGAGATGAAGTGGTGCCTATTATTCATATTCTCCAGTAATGCCTCAGAAAAAAGAAAATCTTTATTCACTCACTTTTCTTTTGAATAATGAAAGTTATCCCTCAGTGTGTTCAGTCCAGCTCGCTCTGCTTGACTTTTAATGATGCTACATGGGTTTTTCTGACTTTTGAATAATCATTGGTATGGCGCTCTTCTACCAAAGTTCATCTTGGTATTATTAATGTGGTCCTGGAAAGGATTGTTGGAGAGGGGTCAAGTAACAGAGGACCAGGGGGACCTTTTTGTTCCAACACACTAAGAAGCCTCAACAATCCATGGGAGCCTGCCTGCAGACCTCCACTCTCAGGACAGTTCCGGTGCAGACCTCCACTCTCGGGACACCTCCACTGTCAGTACAGGAAGAATTTCTGTATTGTTACAGTTTTACAAAGTAAAAGAAGAACAGTAAAGTCAAGAAAGAAAACCTTGCATCTTTATTGGAGGACTTTTAAATGTTAGCTAACTGTCTAGCTACGCATAGGGATACGCGCTGGAAGGGCAAAACAGTTCAATCAATCTAACGGACACAGGCCGTGGGGGGACACCCGAGACCGGGCAGTGTCCCCGGTAGAAACCGGGTGAAATAGCCTAAAAAATATGGCACTCGTGAGGCGGGCAGAGTCCCCTGTCAACTCCTGTTACATTCCTCTATGGTGTCATTTGAGCGAAAAACTCCATGATGAGTCTCCATTGTGATTTGAAAAATTCCATCAAACGAGTCCTTCGGTGGACGGGAAAAAAATCGTGTTCGTCAGAATCGTCACTTCCTGTACTGACAGTGGAGGTGTCCTGAGAGTGCAGCCTGCAACGGAACTGTCCTGAGAGTGGAGGTCTGCAGGCAGGCTCCCATGGATTGTTGAGGCTTCTTAGTGTGTTGGAACAAAAGGTCCCCCTGGTCCTCTGTTACTTGCTATACAGGGTTCTGCCTTTGAAAGACCCAACGTATGCCTTAGTTCATTTCATTTGGGAGACTATAAGATGTGGCATGCTGATTCATTTTCATCTAGGCTTTGGGGGTTAAGAAATAGATGGAGCATTTTCTTGAGTATAATATGCAGAGAAAATAAATGACACAATGACACAAAAGAATGAAAGAAAAACAATACTTTCCATAAATAATTGAAAATGTCTTATTGGCTAAGACGAATTGAAGCATGAATGTAGCACTCTTTTGGGTGTCCTTGAACAGAATCACTCATTCTTTTATAAGATTAGGTGTCAGGCAAAGAGAAGTTATTTCCTGGTGAATATCTCAGCTGTCTACCGACTTCTTTTTAACCACCTGACACCCAGCATGACTTCATCGTTATTCCCCAGGTGTCTCCCTACTGTTTGACTCCCTTCTTCATCTCCTGCACCCCCCACCCTTCTCCCACTGCATGTCTCATTGTCTTTTAATGTCTAGGAATTGAAGGATCCATTATCCTGTGCTGGGAAGAACCAGCAGACCTACATTAAGGAGAGACCCAGTTGACCGGACTCCATCTCTTATTTACATCTGTCCATCGATTCATAATGCATTTGTGTTTTATAATATAGATACGCATAGTGCACTTCATTCAGTCACAGTGAGCTTAAAACGATACATTACAATAGATTCCAATGAAGCCAAAATATTCAGGATTTGTCTGAAAACAAACCCTTCTCAACTTCTTACATTATAATGTCAAATGGTACACAGTAACCACATGAACTATTTTTTATTTAAGCAACATTTTAAGTATAAATATTGTAATCAGAACTTTATGATATGTTATGACATTGTAACATATACTCTCTAAAGGGACAGAGGGGATTATGGAATGCTGCAATGATCTGTTTGGTATTTGGAGCCAATTTTTTTTTGTATATATCTGAGAGCTATAATATTGATGAAAAACAGTATAATAGGGGACTTTAAGTAGCTTATTTTGTACCTTGACTGTATCTATTGATTTAGTGCAATTAAAAAAAAGTAGTGGCTCAATTTGCACATGGCCTCAATCCAGACTCTACTAGGGAACTGGCAGAATAAAATCCTTTTAAAGTCTGTCTAATTTCAGTGCCACATGTCTCAAAAGGAGATACAAATCAGGCACTTAGATCCACATCCACACCTTTTTTGTTGGACGGATCAACTGTCATGTAAGACTGAACACAAAGAATGTGGAAGAGAGTATTTATAGATACGCTTTAGGATAAACCGTAGGCCACATCCAATCATTTCAATCGGACACATCGCTCTCCGTGTTTTATTGAATCTCCGCAAGGCTGCACATACTCTCAGTAGCATAATAGCCAAGGAAAACCAATGAATAGAAGCATTCATCTTCGATTTGACTACAGTAATGACGGAGGAAGATTAAATTAAATCCGGTAGTTCTGAATGGAAAAAACATGTCCACTACTTATGTCGGCAAATGTGCTTGACTTATATGAAATAGATAAGATAAGATGGACCTTTATTTATCGCTGTAGGGGAATTCACATGTTATGGCAGCAACAGAATAAGAAGAAACACAGATAATACACATGGAATATACATTGGGGAAAAAAGAATACAAGTAAAATAACAAATTAAATAAGAATAAACATGTATTTACAGTATAATAGACATAACAAATAACGGGAGTTAAGCAATGATCCACTGAATGTACATATATACAGATATGTGAGTAATTAAGCATTAACAAGGTTACAGCCATGGCAGATCAGCCCATTAGGTGGACTAAGTGGAATAGATGTGAAGTGCATGGTTAGTTAGTGTAATCCAGTCTGAATTAGGTTCAATCAGTCCAGAACATTGAGCATGCAGTGACCCTCTTACGGTTCCACAACATTCAAATTGAGTGTGTCTGTGTGTATTTGGGTGTTAGAGTGTGTGTGTGTGTGTGTGTGTGTGTGTGTGTGTGTGTGTGTGAAAGGCTGTCTCACAACTCATACTTGGTCTTACAAACCATATCATAATCTCACATGTACACCACCAGACTCTTTCACACACATCATCATACCGTCTTTAACGTACTGTCATTCCTTCCTTCATTTACTATCATACTATCATACATAAATAACTATTCTCTCTCACACACAAAAACAACATCTCTTAAACGCACCATCATACTCTCTCGTACACACACTATCGTCTTTCACAAACAACTATAATCTAATAGAACATTATAATAGTGTATGTGAAAGAGGATAGTAGTATGTGTGTAATCGGTAAACAATGTATGTAAGACAGAATAATAACCTATGTAAGAGGGAATAGTATTTCATGTTAATAACAATATAGTCATATTATATATGTAAAACAGTAGCAGTGAATGAAAGGCCGAATAATAGCTTATAAGAGGTAATAATAGTTAATGTGAATGACTATAAGTATGTGTATAAAACAGAATGATAGGGTGTGTGCATAAGAATGGTTATGTGTGTGAGAGAGTATGATTGAAAAGGAAGTGAGTTTGATTGAAAAGGAAGTTGGACTAAATTCTCAGTTCTACGTTTTGTGTTCACCGCCCACAATGGCAGTAGACTGCTACTAATTTTCCCTATGCAACCTGAAGAAAAAGGGTCAAGTCCGTCTGAAAGCAATGTAAGTGTAAGACTGTAAGGATTAGTAACATGTATTGTGTTTATGTGATGACATTTGGAGATGTTTAAACTGCGTTAAAATGTGTTAGCATTCGCGCTAGCATTCATGCTAGCGTTAGCCATACTAGCCTGTATCATGGCCTGTATACATGCTTATTGCACAGCTAGCATTAGCTATATTTACCTTGTTTACACTTAGCGGTCCTATGTGTTAATATGTGTATGTTACACTTGCATTTATGAGATCATTAAGTGCCTTGTATCTTCTTTTTTTTATAGTTTCACTCCGTTTGAATGTCAGTAGACTGCAAATAATTCAATAAAGGAGCATGGCTGCTCATTCCCTGGCTCTCAAAAGAGTTTGGCTGGCTGTTTAATCTCTGTTCACACTGAGACAGTACAACACATAGAGAGAACAGTATACATATTGTGTAAGTGCATACAAGCAGGTCACACAGTATGATCACAAATATATTCGTCTAACCCAGGGGTCTGCAACCTTTTTGACCAAAAGAGCCATTTTGCCCCCTTTTCCACCAATTGTTTTTGTCTGGAGCCGCAAAACATATGTGATAGCTTGATAGCTTATAAAGTTGTATATATTGTTACATCATAGACAAAAACTACAGTTGTTTTGCATTTATTATTTATTACATTATAGAAAACTGTTTACCTTTAATAATAAACAAATAACTCTTTTCCGGTTATTACCCGTCCCCTTGTGTGTTATGAAGGTTTTTATGCATGTAAACGGTGTGCAGAGTCAAAACCCTCAAAGTACACCCTGTAGCGAGTAAAACTCTAAAACAGAAAATACCTCCCCAAAACGCCTCGTTGGAGATACGTCACTGTCCATTTGATTCTTCCGGGTACTTATGATGTCATCCGTACCCGGAACGAAATGGACCAATCCGTGGAGCCGTTACGTTAAGCCCCCGCTGATTGTTCCAAATTGACCAATCCACGGACTTCCTCACACACTCAGTGCAGGCAGCTCTGCTGATTTCTCCTCCCTGGCTGCAGGCTGATAACAGACAGTTGGGATCATGGCGAAATTCTCTCTGCAGACCCATTCTCTCTGCAGACCCATTCTCTCTGCAGACCCATTCTCACAGCGTTTATCTACCTTTTTCTTACTCAATATCAAGCCACACTTATTGTTTTTACTTCGGCTGTGACTTTGTGTGTGCTCAGGATGAGTTTGGCTGTGTATCGCTAAACGAGGAAATCACACCTCCACGGAGCTCAGCGAGATTGACAACGTCCCAACTGGTCCCGACCAATCGGAGCACACTGTGCTCACAGGGAGGGGGGGGGGCAAGAGCTGCAACGAGCCGTTTAGTGGAGAGAGTGAATACTGCTGAATACACATACTTTACAGAGATGCTGTATGTGAAACCAATGTGAGTTTGGAAAATGTCACAATGTAAATCTATTCTAGTAGACCTCAACAATGGAATTATGATAAGTGGAAATGGCCATGACATGGGACCTTTAACACAGCACTCGGTGAGTCCTCTGCACATTTGAAGAAAATTAATATAATTAAAATGGGCCCACTTTGAAATAAATAAAACATAAAAAGAGTTTACTGATTGAATTATGACTGAAGATCGTCAGCTATCTTCCTCTTCCATGTTTTCCCTCCTATACGTAAAGGCTGCAGCACCTGACATCTTTTCTCCACATATCAAACATATCGGTAAGCCAGCATTGTTTGCTGTGAAAGTATATAACTCTGTCCACACAGAATTAAACCCTCTGTGTTCCTCAGATACTTTTCTTTGATGTATCCATAGTTCGCTCATCGAGACGGGGGTCAGGTTATTCACCTGCAAAAAAAAAAGGCGCTGGTGAGGGACCGTAGCAGGATGTGACGCATATTTTAGTTGACATAATTAAAACCGTTTTTTAAAAAAAATGTATGTGTCTACCTCAAAATACAAGATACGAAACATTTTCAACTGTGCAACAAAATACAAATAGTCCTACAAATATTTTTATTTTATTTCCTTCTTATTTTTGTCTAAGCTCAAGGGATCCAGAGTAGAGGGCTTAAAGAGCCGCATGCGGGTCGAGAGCCGCGGGTTGCCGACCCCTGGTCTAACCCTATCGTCTATTCCTTGACCTCTGAGTGAAACGTCACGGGGTTAAGGGATAGTGGATAGGAGAATTCAAAAGGATTTAGGAGAAGAGACTGCGGTGCTTTATCAATCAATCAATCAATGTTTATTTATATAGCCCAATATCACAAATGTTACATTTGTCTCAGTGATCTTCACAGTTTGTACAGAATATCAGTATGACAATACGACACCCTCTGTCCTTAGACCCTCACATCGTACAAGGAAAAACTTCCGGAGAAAACCCACAGTTTAAAGGGAAAAATGGGAGAAACCTCAGGGAGAGCAACAGAGGAGGGATCCCTCTCCCAGGACGGACAGACGTGCAATAGATGCCGTGTGTAAATTGAAAAGATAATACATTTGCAACATAGGTAGTCCAAATGTTTGGAAATGCATGTGTGTATAATAGGAAGATTAATCCACGAGGATATCCATCCAGGACCTATGATCCAGGACCACAGCCACGACTCAAGATCCAGGACACAGGACCGCAGGATCATCCATGTCTCCGGATCCCGGCGTATATAGACACCAAAAAGACAGACATATATACCTGGCGTTCAGAGCATTAGAGTAGAAGCAAACAATTAATGTAAAGGCCAACGGGCAGCATGTATGACAGGCTGGAGGCTGTCGGAGGGGCTGGGGGGAAAACAATTAAAGGACACCAGCTGCACGTGGTAGGGCACCAAGCTTTCTAGCATGTAGGACAGCCTGAATTATACTGCATTAATGCCACCTTAGAGATAATTGTATCATGTTTTCCACACTAAATGTTTCCCTACAGGGCACTCTATTATGTTTTATCCACTGGAAGGGCACTTTATACCCTTCCAGTGTGACCCTAGATAACAACCTGTCCTTCACTGCAAACATCGCTGCTACAACCCGCTGCTGCTCTTTACAACATCAGGAGGATGCGTCCCCTCCTGACCCAGAAAGCGACGCAGGTTCTGCATGGTCCAGGCTCTCGTCATCTCACGCCTAGATTACTGCAACTCCCTCCTGGCTGGTCTACCTGCATGTGCCATCCGACCTCTGCAGCTCATCCAGAATGCAGCGGCTCGTCTGGTCTTCAACCTACCTAAATTCTCCCACACCACTCCGCTCCTCCGCTCCCTTCACTGGCTTCCAGTAACTGCTAGAATCCACTTCAAGACACTGGTACTTGCTTACCATGCTGTGAATGGATCTGGCCCTTCCTACATCCAGGACATGGTTAAACCGTACACCCCAGCACGTGCACTCCGCTCTGCATCAGCCAAACAGCTCGCTGCACCCGCACTGCGAGGGGGACCCAAGTTCCCATCAGCAAAAACACGTCGGTTTGTTATCCTGGCTCCAAAATGGTGGAATGAGCTCCCCATTGACATCAGGACAGCAAATAGCCTGCACATCTTCCGGCGCAGACTGAAAACTCATCTATTTCGACTCCACTTCGAGCGATAGAATGAAAGAAAAGACAAAAAACTAAATAAAAAGCACTTATATACTAATTAAGCACTTACATACTAACAAAGCACTTATATACTAATAAAGGACTGGCTCATCTAAAGCCAGTTGAGTAGCACTTGAAACATGATGTACTTATATGATTCTGTTTTCTTCAAGTTTGTATCTTCTTGGTCGAATGTACTTATTGTAAGTCGCTTTGGATAAAAGCGTCAGCTAAATGCAATGTAATACATTTGGGGAAGCTGGGTTAATCGGAACATGAGAGTACACAGGTATAGACAGAGAGAAGGAAGAAGTAAGATGTCCCCCGACAATCTAAGCCTATATCAGTAAAACTAGGGGCTGAATCTAATCAGCCCTAACTATAAGCTTTATCAAAAAGGAAGGTCTTAAGCGCACTTTTAAAAACGGATAGGGTGTCTGCCGCCCAAACACAAACTGGAAGCTGATTCCACAAATGTGGAGCTTGATAAGAAAAGGCTCTGGCTCCCATTGTACTTTTAGAGACTCTAGGAACAACCAACAACCCTGCATTCTTGGAACGCAATGCCCTAGTAGGACAGTAGGGTATAATGAGTTATTTAAGGTAAGATGGCGCCTGCCCATTAAGGGCTTTGTAGGCGAGAAGAATAATTTTAAATTCTATCCTGTGTTCTATAGGGAGCCAGTGTAAGGCAGCCAGAACAGGAGTCATGTGGTCCCTTTTCCTAACTCTGGTTAGTACACGAGCTGCAGCATTTTGAATCAGCTGAAGCGACTTGACTGACTTCTTGGTACACCCTGATAATAAGGAGTTACAATAATCCAGCCTTGAAGTAACAAATGCATGGACTAGTTTCTCTGCATCGTTTTGAGGCAAGATATGCCTGATGTTTGCAATGTTACGTAGATGGAAGTAGGCGGTCCTTGAAATTGATTTTATGTGGGCGTTAAAGGATAAATCCTGATCAAATATAACACCAAGATTCCTTACAGTCTCACTGGAGGCCAAATTAATGCCATCCATAGTTAGTGTATCTTTAGATAATTTGTTTCGTAGATTCTTCGGGCCAAGTACAATAACTTCAGTTTTGGTCGTGTTTAACATCAAAAAGTTTAAGGTCATCCACGTTTTTAAGTCCTTAAGGCAGTCTTGAATTTTATTTAGATGATTAATTTCATCAGGCTTGATTGATAAATATAGTTGAGTATCATCCGCATAACAATGAAAGTTTACAGAATGATTCCTTATAATATTGCCTAACGGAAGCATATATAATGTGAACAAAATAGGTCCGAGCACTGAACCCTGTGGCACTCCATGGCTAAATTTGGTTTGCGTGGAAGATTCATCGTTAACACGTACAAAATGAGAGCGTTCAGATAGATAGGACCTAAACCAGCCTAAAGCAGTTCCCTGTATGCCAACTAAGTGCTCTAGTCTTTGCAATAGGATATCATGGTCGATAGTATCAAATGCAGCACTGAGATCGAGCAAAACAAGAATAGAGACAAGTCCTTTGTCTGAGGCTATTAGAATTTCATTTGTGACTTTAACCAGAGCTATCTCTGTGCTATGATGTGATCTAAAGCCAGACTGAACATCTTCAAATAAATCATTGTTTTTTAAGTAATCACACAACTGTTTTGCGACCGCTTTCTCAAGAATTTTTGAGAGGAATGGAAGATTAGAAATAGGTCTATAGTTGGCTAAAACCTCTGGATCGAGGTTGTGCTTTTTAAGAAGAGGTTTTATCACTGCTACTTTGAATGATTGTGGAACATAGCCTGATAATAAAGACATATTCATAATATTTAATAAAGAAGTGCTAATTAATGGAAAAACTTCCTTCAACAGCTTAGTTGGAATTGGGTCTAACATGCACGTTGATGGTTTAGAAGAGAGAATCATTTAATTGAATTGTTCAAGGTTAATGGCTGAAAAGCATTCTAGTTTACTATCTAGTGTAATATTAGAACTTACGTTTCCGGGAGCTGTTGATAACACTATACTGGTCAAAGGCAAGAGGTCATTAATTTTGTTTCTAAGATTAACAATTTTATCGTTAAAAAAGCACATAAAATCATTACTACTGAGTGCTATGGGAATAGAAGGCTCAATCGAGCTATGGCTCTCTGTCAGCCTGGCTACAGTGCTGAAAAGAAATCTTGCATTATTCTTATTCTCATCTATTAATGAAGAGTAGTAGGCTGCTCTCCCTTTACGCAGTGCTTTCTTATATTCATTGAGAGTAATATGCCAAATTAAACGAGATTCCTCAAGTTTAGTGGAACGCCATATCCTTTCAAGTTGTCTCGACTTTTGCTTTATTTTGCGGGTATCGGCATTATGCCATGGAGCTAATCTATGTTGTTTTATTTTCTTCTTTTTCAAAGGAGCAACAGAGTCTAATTTTATTCGCAGCGCATCTATAGCACTATCAACAACATGATCAATTTGGGGTGGTGTACATTTTGTATTCGTTTCCTCCCTGACATGCAGACATGCTATCGAGTTAAGTATTGGTGGAATCTCTTCCTTAAATTTGGCTATAGCACTAACAGATTCTGCTGCAAGAGCTTTTGACTAATGCTTTGTAGTCTCGTAACAGTACTTCAAAAGTTACTAAGAAATGGTCGGATAAAGCAGGATTATGTGGTTCGACTAATAGTTGCTCAATTTCAATACCATAAGTCAGAACAAGGTCGAGAGTGTGATTATAGCAGTGGGTTGGTTTATTTACACTCTGACAGAAACCAACATAATCTAATATAGAGTTAAATGCAACAGTAAGGCTATTTTTATCATCGTCAACATGAATATTAAAGTCACCTACGATAATTACTTTATCTGTTTTAAGAACCAAAGTTGATAAAAACTCAGAGAATTCTGATAAGAATTCTGAATAAGGACCTGGTGCACGGTACACTGTAACAAATAAGATTGGCTGCAAAGTTTTCCAGGTCGGATGCGTAAGACTAAAAACGAGGCTTTCTAAGGAGGTATAATTTAATTTTGGTTTAGTATTGATAAGTAAACTTGAGTCAAAGATTGCTGCAACTCCACCTCCTCGGCCCGTGCCTCGGGCAATATGAGTATTGATATGGCTGGATGGAGTGGCCTCATTTATGCTGACATATTCTTCATGTCTCAACCAAGTTTCAGTGAGACAGCATATATCAATATTATAATCTGATATTAAATAATTTACCAATATTGCTTTAGATGCTAGAGATCTTATGTTTAAGAGACCACATTTAATATTCCTGTTTTGTTGCACTGTAGTAGTTGTTACATTGACTTTTATTAGGTTATTATGTATGACACCTCTATTAGGTTTTACCTTAACTTGTCCTTGGGCAGACACACACACCGTTAATATTGGGTATTTTATTGGGTTCGGGATTCCTATGGATGACTCCCTAGGAGAGAGCGCAGAGAAGCGTGTAAGACTGCGACTCCGCCTCCTGGTCTCAACTCGTTTGTCATGGATTAAGTCCACAAAGCCCTGAAATGTTTGCCGAAATGAGATCTGCACCTTCCAAAGTAGGATGAATGCCGTCTCTCTTAATCAGACCAGGTTTTCCCCAGAAGGCTGTCCAATTATTTACGAAGCCCACATTGTTTGCTGGGCACCACCAAGGCAACCAGCGCTGAAATGATGACATGCGGCTATACATGTCATCATTGATCAGATTGGGGAGGGGACCAGAGAAGATTACGGTGTCCGACATTGTTTTAGCACACCGACTCCACATTAAGTTTGGTGCATTCTGATTGGCGTAAACGAACATCATTACCACCGACGTGAATAACAATCCTACTGTATTTACGTTTATTTTTAGCCAGCAGTTTAAGATGCGCCTCAACGTCGCCCGCTCTGGCCCCCGGAATGCATGTGACTGTGGAGGCTTCGGTCTCTAAATTCACGTGTCTCATAATAGAGCTACCAATAACCAGAGTTGGCTTCTCAGCGGGTGTCTCGCTGAGTGGGGAATATCTGTTAGATATGTGAACGGGTTGGTGGGGACCTGCGGGTTTCGCGTTATGCCCCTTCTGAACAGTCACCCAGTCTCCCTGCTGCTCGGGAGTTGCCGGGGGACGGCTAATAGGAGCTACCTTTTGCCGGTCCGCACCGGCTAACATGGGCTTTACTCTAGCTGAGTTACTTTCTAAGATGCGGAGCCGGGCTTCTATGGCTATGATTCCCGCCTCCAACCTAACAACGATACTAGATTTAACACATGTATCGGTACCAGTAAAGGAGGTAGGGAAGTAACCAAACATGAGACAGTTAGAGCAGGAAATAGCACCCGAGGGTGGGGAAAGAGCCATGGCTAGCTATCAAGCTAAAGTAGCTACCGTTAGCAAACCCGAAAAGAGTGTAGGCAACTGTGGAGTTACAGTCGCTAAGAGAAGGAGAGTTGTGAGTGCTTAAGTTATAGTAACGTGTGATTACAACGTCAGGCAGTTGCCGTGATCAAGAGTTTTAAAACGATCGATTAAGTTAAGATAATAAGCTATCAGCAACAGAACAGGCACACGGGATACCCGGAGATGACGACAACCGGAAGTTACAACATGCTTATAATAATAACAATAGTGGTCCGTTCAAATCCGTGTAGAAACAGTGATGCACATGCTTTTAGAGAATCCGACTGCACTTTCACTATCCGACGTGTTTATGATGCGCCAGCGGACGTCATGAATGTGCGTCTGCTGCTGTGGGGAAACTATGGAAACTACAGTTTTCTATACAGCGGACTACAACATGGATGTTTAATAAGAACGAGGGACTACTGTAAACTCATCTAGAGACTCCGTGCTCTGATGCTGTTGCTTTATGCTTTATGAACGTGGACAACAGAGAAACATATTCTTCAGGACCAAAGTTGGAATTGAAATAAAAAAGGAAAGTGAAACTTATGCTCGTCACCCTCTCCCTCCGGTCCACATTAATACAAATGATCCCAATACGTATGATTGTATGAACTATGAAAAGATCTTAAAATCAATACAGATGTATTTATTATAAACGTTAGTCCTTAACATCTATCACTGTGTATATCACCATTCAAACATCTTTTAAAAGTTGAACAAACCCCACACAGCTCAGTAAAGACTGTGAGATGTTGACTTTATTTGATCATTTCAGTAAAAACTAACGTTCATATTTCTCTTTGATTATAATACGGATGATCGTTCAAAACAAAGCACTTTGGCAACTTACCACATACGTTTTAAAATGCTTAATAAGCACCGTAACTTTCACAATATTATTTCTCGGTCATAATCGGTTGTTTCCGTGAACGGCCGACTGTTGTGTGACGGCAAATGCTGTGGCCGCAACTTAGGCATTGTGGGGCAGCATTTTCAGCAAGGTCCAGTGGTTCCTAAGCTAAAGGAGGTTGTAAAGGAAGCTTGAAACCTCCTTTCCTATCATCTAGAGAATTCTAACGGCACTTATCATGGCTGCCACTGAGGGAATTCCAGGTCATTTCACTCCGTTAGGAAGGTTCCTAAGCTAAATGGACTATTCGACTGCAACCCTGCATTGTCTTTCACACACACACTACTATACCCTCATACATACAACAATTCCTCTCTCACATACACTATCATTCTCTCTCACACACACTACTATACCCTCATACATACTACAATTCCTCTCTCACACACACTATCATTCTCTCACACACAAAGTTGTCCATCTTGCATACACTACTAGAGTATTATATTGTAGTATGATGTTGTATGTAAGTGGGAATAATAGTGTTTCTAAAAAGTATAGTTTGGTATGTAAGTAAGTTTGATGTATGGCCCGGACAAAGAGTGTGAAAGAGAGTATGATTGTGCCTGTTAAAGTGTTTATGTTTATTAAGGATCCCCATTAGCTTTTGCTCTTGACAAAAGCTACTCTTCCCGGAGTCCGACACTTAAAACAATACAACAATAATACAACAACATTCAAGACATAATTCCTGACATCATTAACAACATCACCAATATCATCAACAATTTCTAACATCATCAACAATCTCATCCACGTTCAATATCAATCTCTGCCAAGGATGAGTGCACAAGACACCCACCAGTACAAAGCATGGGATCAAATTAAATTAGGGTTCACAGCTCACAAGGGTACATGGTCATTAGTAGATGGCCCTTCAATCTCTTCTTCAGCAAGGTAGTTTGGCAATGAGTTCCATTCCTTTATAGCTCTATTTAGCTATATGTATACAATAGTTTAATGGTGTATGTGTGAGATTCTGATATTGTTTGTAAGACCAAGTATGAGTTGTGAGCTAGACGGCCTCTCATATTTGTCCATGCCCGTGTGCATGCCTACTCTACATGAGTACATGTATGAAATCTCCTTGATCTGTGTCACTCTAACAAGCCAAGGACGACGGCACATAAGGAAAAACAAAAATACGGTAGACTAGTGCATATTTAATTTACATTTACCGTTCCAGTGCTTTATCAAATTGCTCAACCTCGAGAGTTATAGTTTACTTTCTGCCTCATCACCATTTAGCCCACTTGTATCAGGAAGTGGTGCAGAAAATAGCTCCAGTTGTTAGACTTAAGCTGCCTACTGTAGTGTAACACATCCTCCCGTTGAATCTGCACTTCGCACCTCAGCATTCTGTTGTTTGTTGGTGCGTACGCCCATGTGTTTATTGGCCTGTGTAAACTAGATTAGCTAGACATTATTACAGCTGATGTTATGGATCATTGAGCGATGGTGTTAAATGTACATGTTGGGACAGTTTCTGTGACGGCCTCAGCATCAGTTTCCTGATGAGCTCCTCCCCCCAAATCCGGAAAGATGGCTGACACCTGGTTTGGGTTGACTGCTTACTGATATGTGTGGGTGCCTGAGCTGTCAGTCTCTCTATCTATTAATTGGTTTGTTTGTCTTTTTATTCATACTGAGATCCACACACTCATACACTACACAAACTACTATGCACATTAAGTGTTCTGGCTCTATGCCAATTTCTGTTCTCCCAAACTCTTCTCTGGGCTGAGTATTTTTCAATTAAACTGGTCAAAAACATATCTGCCTGGTGTAACCTCGCAGTGACATTCTTAAATGATTCCTAATATCAAATAGACATTCCTATATTAAAACATGGATAAAGTGTACTGCTTGATTGTATTAATGTAAGTATATATTAATATCTTATTGGTCAATTAGCTAAATAAAACGTGAAAAAATGGTGGCTCGTCCAAGTCAAGTTTTGGTAGTAAGAGTTTTCGTTGCTACTTTTGGAGTTTGACACATAGTTGTTTTTGTGAGTGCTTTAAACTAATGGGCTATGTTTTGAAATAGAAAGTGTATTTAAAGTATTTTTGCTGGAGAAAATAAAATTACATTTTAAATGTGGGCTATTTTTTTGCGGGGGGGTGGGTGACAAATAGGTAGTGCTAGCATGTTTGGTGTGGCGTCTAACTGGGGTTCTCCTTTGTGAAGCAGAGCATCAGGTTCTACTAAAGTCTGTTGCAGGGTGTGTGGTTAGGGTTAGAGTGACGGAGAAAGTGGCTAGAGCTAATTGTCTCGGTATCAAGTCAAAAATACGGTAGACTAGTGCCTAGTGTCTTTTGTGGGGTCACTGTGCAAACAATTCCTCTCCAGTACCACTGCGTTTTATTGAACAAGTACCTTACATAAGTATCTGCACAATAACCAGGAAAGTTGTTTCGATAGTTACTCACTCTCATTAGTTAGGTTTAGCATTGGGAGTCTGCATTGTCTGATGCCACTTATTGTAAAATGTTGGTAGCTGATACCTCAATTTGATCATCTCTGTTGCTAGATGTTGTGGTTGGTTATGGCGAACAACAGATCTAATTGGATATACCATAAAAAAAAGTGTTGGAAAAATGACATACCAAAAGGAACAACTGAAATTAGATTTACAAATACACAAATATATATGAAAAATATATAACAGCAATGGATTAACTATTCATATGTTTTGGTTCACCATAATCACTGTCATGTATTTAGCTAAGAACCTACTTGATGTGTTGTAATGGGACAGGGTTAGTCACCATGTTTGAATAACTAAGTAGGCTACAGATGAAGACCTTTCAAATGTAAAGACTCATATAAGTACAGGAGACTGCAGCATACCTCAAAAGGTGCAGCGGTGTACGCATGAACATTGCTTTCATGTTAAAGATGGATTAGAGTCAGTGAATTACCCTGCCGGGGGTAATTAGTTGTCAATACTTTTGACAGAGAGGTTTGATAGCCTGTGCAAAGAGAGGTACACACTACCCATGGTCTCAGATGTACAGCTCACATATAACATGTACAATTATATGTCTGCATTAGTTAGAACTATAAAGCTTCATAACATGTCACCTGGTGTTTCACTAGTGGGACCCCCAAAACAGTGCTTTTTGGATACGATGGCACAAGCATATTATACAAAATAGATTATTACTCAATATTTTCTTGATCCCATACACAAGACCTCACTCCTCTGTTATTTAAAACAGAGATGTTTTTATTTTTTTTATCTTTGATTTACAAAGATGCAAAAAAAAACAAAAGATGTTGCTCCTATGGTTACTATCGCAACTCCACTTCCCAGAGATGCAGGTTTTAAAATCACTTTTACCCAACACAATCTCAAATGTATCATCATAACACTATATTGTAACTGAATAATGTATTGAGATGTAGGTGGGCTTTATTATGTCCAACATCAAACAGGCAATACAGACTGTCAATTTACTTGTTTATGTGTAAACAAGTTACTTTCGTCTGAAATGCATTTAATTAATGCCCTCATTTTCTCTTTGTCACATATGTGTTTATAATCCCTTACCTATTTTAAACTAATGGAATAAAGGTTTCTTCGGACCATTTAGCAGTTGGCGCTTGATTAGTTTAGTTTTTAAGGTATTTGGGTCATGTTCTTTAGCTTGTAATGGCATATGGTTTTCAGATGAATTGCGAGCTACATTCACATAGACAGCCCTTCTTTCTTTTTCTCCATTCTGCGCAACTCAATCCTGCAGGTCAATGTGTTCCAAACACGTTTTTTCCAGTTCTCATCGATAAACCTCCAAACACTGTGATTGTCTGTTTCGGAAGACATTTTCAAATGCCTTAGTTCAACCAGGTTCCCTTAATTGACCTCAACAGTATAGTCCAACTGAATCAGGATCATTACTTTTGTGATCATGATTAATCACTAGTTTAAAATAGTGTTGTTTTCGGGGGGGAGAAAACCAAAACATGTGTGGGGTTGTAGTAAAGAAATGCATGAAAGACTGGTTAGAGCAATCAGAGGGATTTCTACCTTATTATATGATGATTTCTGAATTATTGGCATGAAGTTGAACATTTTCCGCCACTTACTGTAGCTAAAGCATCGACAAAGCTGGTTTCACAGAGAGTTCTGTCTGTTCCCACAGAGATTACCTCGTCTCCCACTCCTGTGCAACTTCAATAAACTGGTGCATGCTTCAGACAAATGTATTTTCTCCGTTTCACCGTACCTAAAGCAACGAGTGCTGAACCTTTGTCATGGATCAGTTGTGCAGTTATAGCACGATAGTGATGGTCCTTACTAGAGATGGCAAAAGTACACACATCCTTTACTCAAGTAAAGAAGTATGGGCTTTGAAATGTACTTCAGTAAAAAGTACCCATAACTAGCAGCTGTTTTAAAGAGTACCTGACCTCCCTTTATATGAATAGAACAATAATGTCATTGTTAGCTAATGAATGTTTCCATGCTGAACAACGGCAACATGACAACGTTTCCATTGGTCCCTCTTCTTTAGAGAAGACCAGGAAATGATGGATACACGGATCGTGTTCAAATCAATAGGTGTCAAGGGGTGAACTCAGAGGCATGAACCCAAATGCACAACTCAGATTCAGACAGTTTCAAAATAAAGTATTTTAGTGGATATATCACAGTAAGAAGATGGAGAACAAAAAAACACTCTAAAGAGGGAAACTAAACTAAACTATGGAAAAACACAAAATCACTCTTTCGAGGAAAACTAAATAACTACGATAAGGAGCTTGAAACAAAACAACGGACGTGGATCAGGCTTGAAGGTACGCTGGTATGTCAAGTCATGAGAGAAGACGAACTGGCACAGGACAGGGGGAGACTAAGACAATATATACACACAAGGTAAGGGGCACAGGTGGAAGCAGTCAGGGCGGGGTAGACAATCATAAACGCAGGAGACACACAGGGGCGAATATTTAAAGAATACCACTGAAACAATGACTCTAAATAATAATGATCACGCCACCAAACACAGATTTAAACTAAAGTAACCAGCCTGTTTTGAAAATGTGAGAAGTAGAAAGTACAGGTATTTGTGTTAAAAATGTGAGAAGTAAAAAGTCATCAGAAAAATAAGTAGTGGAGTAAAGTACTGATTCCAGAAACATTTACTTAAGTGCAGTAACGAAGTATTTGTACTCCACTACTTCCCACCTCTGTCAATGCCACACATGTAGCTTGTGGCAGTTACTCCACTTTCTTTGCCATTTCACTTCTTTGCATGGCAAAAATCCACACTGGACGTAGGGAGGACATTGGTCATTTTCCCTTGGCAATGTGATACATTTAGAACGTTGACATAGAGAGCTCTAGCCAATGCTCCTCTTCCTTTCTCCATCCAGCTCCAGTCGTTCCTGCAGGTCAACGTGTTCCAGATCCGCGTGGATGAGTGTCCGGGCTCGGAGTGTGGGGGGGCCGGCGGCTGCAGCAACGTCCTGAACGTGCAGGACACGCCCACAGTGGTGGATTGCGGGACCATGAGTCTTGTATCTGTGACGGTGGAATCTACGGCTGTGTGCTCCTGCTCAGGGAGAGAGCAGTCCCATCAGCCCTGCAACACGTATCCCAGAAACCCCTGCTTCAACGGCGGGGTGTGTGTGGACACCCAGCATGGCTACAGGTGAGTTGAATTCAACTCAGCCCGAGAGGCAGAGCTTAGTCGCATTTATTTGTTATAAATGCAATACATGACATTATGATAGTAACCAATTACAAACTGTACACACCTGCAAGCCCGGAGGAAGCAGAGCCTTTTAGGAAGTAGCACAGATCAAATCAGTTTGGTTTATTTATAATCCTCCTTTCGCTTTATCACTGCAGAAAAAGAAAATAACCCAAGGCATCAATGCTGTTTAATCTCACAAGTCATTCACGGAAGCTTCAATATCACTAAAGCAGAATGTGCTATAAAGTGAATAAATGAATTAAATTATGCAATATTATGAAACTGTTTACATGTCAATGTGATGGTATCGCTGTGGGTAGATTTTTACTCGAAATTGAGTTCCGTTCCAACTTGAATATGTGTACAGAAACACACCTTAGAGTTTATTTGTAAGTCCAACCTCGACTTTATCAATATTTTACAGAAATAAAATCGTTTCTTATATGATTATTTGTTTCCTAAAGAGTCAATTAAAGGGTTTTAGCTTTTACTTCTATATGATTGAGGTAAAGGAGGTCAGCAGATTGAGCTTTGGTGAGATGGGAATTCACACAGAAAGCAGAGGGTCATCTTGGACATGATTCTACACTAGAATGGCTTCATGTGTGTTGTTGAAGCCATGTAAGGAACTCATTTAAAAGGAGAGTTTTATTATTTAGTTGATGGAAGATATTTCTCTGTCCTCCCTTAGTTTCTCTCCTTGTTTGTTCTCTGTTTTTGGCTGGCTTTGCGGGACACAGTTTGAGATTATTATTTCAACCTTTGTGTTTCTCCTGCTGCCTGTGTTGAGGCCTCTTTATGAGGATATGAACCCAATGGCTCCAGTAAGACGCAATTCTGAAAAGCTCCACACAGTTTGAAGTAGCCTTGAGTTATTTTTCTGTGTATATCTAAATTGACAAACACTGTTTGTATTTAGTTATGGAACACTTTTGAATTGTCTAAATTGAACCAGTTTACCTTAATTGACGTCAGAAGCGCAGTGCAAATGAACGGGGGGAAAGTGTCCATTGCTGCCGTCCATACATCATTGTATCATCACTGTTCCTGTAGCATTACTCAGCACTCAAATTAATAATAATGTATTGTCATTGGTAATATGGGACAATACACAATCATTATGGCATCTTAAAAATATCAGAATCCGAATATCAGAAAACCCTTAATCGTCCCACAACGGAGAAATGTACGGTGTCATAGCAGCAGGGTACGGATAAAAGGAAAAAGAGTAAACTTACAAATAAGTACAATTAATAAGTACAGCATGGTAATAGAAATGTGCCTGTTATTAAGTGAAGAAATAAAAGTATTGAAGGAGCCGGTAATGCTAACAAAAGTGTATATTGCATATTAGCACAGGTTTTTATCATTATAGTAATTACATTACATTTAGCTGACGCTTTTATCCAAAGCGACTTACAATAAGTGCGTTCGACCAACAAAATACAACTTGAAGAAAACAGAATCATATAAGTACATCAGGCTTCATAGAGAAAAAACATCTCAAGTGCTACTCAACTGGCTTTAGGTAAGCCAGCCCTTTATTAGTATATAAGTGCTTTGTTAATAATTCTAACGCTCGAAGTGGAGTCGAAAGAGATGAGTTTTCAGTTTGCGCCAGAAGGTGTGTAAGCTATCTGCCGTCCTGATGTCAATGGGGAGCTCATTCCACCATTTAGGAGCCAGGATAGCAAACCCACGTGTTTTTGCTGATGGGAACTTGGGTCCCCCTCGCAGCGAGGGTGCAGCGAGTCGTTTGGCTGATGCAGAGCGTAGTGCACGCGCTGGGGTGTACGGTTTAACCATGTCCTGGATGTAGGAAGGGCCAGATCCATTCGCAGCATGGTATGCAAGTACCAGTGTCTTGAAGTGGATTCTAGCAGTTACCGGAAGCCAGTGAAGGGAGCGGAGGAGCGGAGTGGTGTGGGAGAATTTAGGAAGGTTGAAGACCAGACGAGCAGCTGCATTCTGGATGAGCTGCAGAGGTCGGATGGCACATGCAGGTAGACCAGCCAGGAGGGAGTTGCAGTAGTCTAGGCGTGAGATGACGAGAGCCTGGATCAGAACCTGAGTCGCTTTCTGTGTCAGCTGGGGACGTATCTTCCTGATGTTGTAAAGCGTGTATCTGCAGCAGCGGGTTGTAGCAGCGATGTTTGCAGTGAAGGACAGGTTGTTATCTAGTAATAAAACAAGTTTCGCATTAACCCAAATGTTGCCAGTTAAATGACACAAAATGCCACCATTTATTTTGATACATTGTCATTTGTGCTATTCTTGATATTTATTTTAACATCCACTGTACCTGGTTTCCGATATCCCAGTGTACGCTGAATTAAGCACAGTGCCTGGACCTTTCTGTCCATGATCTGCCGTGTTGATGTCTGTCCTGGAACAGTATGAAAACATAACAAGGTAAATAACTCATTCCGGTACATTTGATATTGTACAGATTGTTTTTGTTTGTTTATCTAACGTCTTTTGAATAGGAAAAAGGATATTAGGTTGATCAGTCTGATGTTGCAGTCTTGTTGGATTCCCATTGTTGTCAATATTCTCAGGTTATTTGCACAAATACAATAGGAATAACAAAATGACCTTACAAATCCAGGTTTTACTGACATCAATTGGACCTTAAGAGGAAAGAAATCGAAATCTGTATGTGAAAATGAACGGTTACTTATCCATTTTGAACACAAACTGTAAATTCATGCAATTCCACTGATATTAGCAAAATGAACTTGTCCACCATGAAAGACATGAATCTAGAAATACTGAACATTAAAGGCAATATCAAAATGCATGGGGAACAAATTGGAAAATCAATCAAGCAAAAATGAATTTTAGAGATATGTTTGTTTGGGCAATAGATATATGTCACTGTAAGCTTCTCCACTGCTTAGCTACATCAATCATAAATGTCATACTGTTGTCATTGAAGAACAACATTGAGAAAGATCAAGACCAGTAAACATCTTGTTGGGCTAGTTTTATGGCAGCGTTTTGGTTCTGCCAGACCTGAATACTTCCCAATGCTGCAGCAGGCTGGGTCTAATTCCTGGCCTGCAGACTAGTGAAGCTGTGCATTATGGGAGGGTCAGCTGGTTGGGTGTGTATACAATCAGGTTCCAGTTTAGCCGATGCTCTTAACTGCAAAGAAGCTCATAAGGTACAATCAGAAAATGCCAAGTCAAACTGATGAGTACTTTTTAGACTAGATCAAGTTTGTTCATCCCAAATTAGGAAATGATTTAGCTTTTTGAAGTGAAAGATAATTTTTTTTTTAATAAAATACCAATAGAATACAAATAAATAAATATATATATATCAATAAAGCATCAAACAATAATGTAAATAATTGAGATCTAAATGAATGATTAATACATTTGAAAACTCTATAATGGACACTAATAAAAAAACTGAAAAATAAAGACATAATAATAGCACCTTTCATGTTTGACGCAGCCCAAAGTGCTTTATGACAACAAAATGACAATAAGAAATGAGGAACATAATTAAAATATTAAAACATGAACAGTGATACTACTAAAAATGATAAGCCAAATGAAATAGATAGGTCTTTAATTGACTTAAAACAATTCCAATTGAGGTTGCCGTTCTAAGATATGATAATATATACATTATGTTCACTTAGCTGTTGAAATGCAGATATGAACTCTTAACCAAGGATGTGTATTTATTTGTCTTTATCTATATTTAATATGTTCACTTTTTTATTTATTTATTTATTTTATTTGCCTTTTTACCTTCTCACTGTTGCTGTCACACTGTAATTGTGCCCACCGAGCGTCTCACAAAGGATTTAGGATTCTGACAAAAGTCTGTGCAGTTTCTGTAATTTAAACTGAAATATAAATCCAATGAGGTAGGGTATGTTATTCTTATGAGCTAAAAGTCAACAAGTCATTCCTTCCAACGTCGGGCCGTGGTGGATAGGGCATGGAAGGAAATGACATGAGTGAACATAAAACCAAGCCCATGCGTTTAAACCGTGAGGGAGCGCTGAAGGAAATGTCTCTGGTGTTTGTGTGTAGCTGTGTGCGTTCTTGCTCTGTTTACTTTGGAGGAGAATTCTCTCTCAAATGATATCGGTGATTAAAAACGGGAAGGGAATAAACACACCAAAACACACGAGCTGCCCATTGCCACGAAAGGTAACCTTTAATTGAATACCCTGGTAGCAAATGCTCTAATAATCCTTTGACTGCCGAGCTCTTAATTTGAACTCCCGGGTCCTTGAACATTTATTTTGCTCATTAATAATCATTATTAAGCTGGTGTTGTTTGTCACCCATTTGCTGTAGAGATGAATTCAAATGAAGTTGAAATGAGTATTTGTATCCATGCTGAAGGGAATTATTGAACCTTGATACAGTTGTTAGAAACTGCTAGAACTGAATCACTTCAACTATTTCAATTTTGAATAAATAGGTGTTGGCAGCGTCAGCTTCAAGAGGCACGAGGGATGTAGTTTAAAAAGCATGCAGTTTATACAAATGAATACTCAATGTATCATTGATTGTTTGGTCAAGTGTGAACCAAATCATTAGAATCAGTGCCGCCAATTGTTTTTGTATTTTCATATACAGGCTTCAGAAAAATGGGATTTGGGGAAACATATTGCAGCGTTGTCTGATCTTGGTTTGTCATTTGGCCAATTTGGTCCAGACTGAAATATCTTAACATGTATTCCAACGCCATCATCAGTTCAACATTTCCAATTGGATAGCTTTAGTGTATGACAAAATACCTCCAAAACTAATGACATTGTGTTATTTGGCAAATTAAGCATGCTAACATTAACCCAAGATTGAAAGGCATGGTCAACTGTATATCTGCTTAACATAAGCATGTTAGAGTATGTTCAAAGTCAACTTTAATAATCCAAGTTAGACACATGTTGTTTGTTTGGTTTGGCTCATCTAAACTCTCCTGTCATTTCAGATCCCACCCTCCTCCAGGCCCTTGTAATCAGCTCACTTCCCTCACCTGGTCTCCCCAGCCCTTCCCCTCACCTGTTACTCATTCCCTCATCACTCCACAGTATTTATACCACCTCACTATCACTTGTCCTTTGACAGATTGTCTTGTAGTTTCCGCCAAGCTCTCCAGTGAGTGTTGTGCTCTAGCCTAGATGTTTGTCCTGCCCGGTTTTTGACCCCTGCCTGCCTGTTTACGGATCTCGAGTTCCTGCCTGCTCCCTGTCTGGCAGATTTCCTGGTTTTGACCCTGCCTGTCCCAGACGTGAATAAACTGAACATTGCTAACAACTGGTTGTATCTGAGTCGTGCTATTAGGTTCTGATCTGTACCTGTGATCGTGACATGTATGCTGAAAACATGTCAGCTTTTTTTAGGCTCATATTCAGCTGTTATATTCATTCATTTAAGGCTAAATAGTCCCCATTGTGTAACCTAGGCGTGAAAAGCAACCATGGTTTAAAACTGCAGAGAATACACAGGTGTAAAGATTTACTATTACATGTTACTATTAACATCCCTTCCCATCACACACTAACTCAATATACTGCCTGCACAATATCAGATTCATAGAAATTGACTTTAAGAAAAACAACTTTGGGACAGCTGGAGACTGTCTGACAATTTCCTCCGAAAAAATACCCTTATTAGCTCCAACCTCCTGATGCCCGAGTCAGAATGAGTATTCCTCGCCTGCAGCAACAATTCAACACTTGAATGGCTTCATGCTTTAGTATAAATGTATTGGGCATATATATTTGCATGCATGCCCAGAGAAACAGCTAAATGAAAAATGATGCAGGCTTTTGAATGAAAAGCAGGTTGGAATTACTGTATGTGAATATGGAGCAAGATGTATGTTTGCAGTTTTACGACCCGGCAAATGTAACATTTTGACAGAGGAAGCCGCATTTGATATACACCGTAAATAAAATGCCCACGAATATTGGTATATAACTGTTGGTTAGAGGACGCAAGAAAGACAATACGTTGTTAAATGTGTAAAGGCAAAGGATTTTGAGTTGGTTAGTAATGCTTCATGTTTTCGTCGTTTTATTATTATCTCTGAATGTTTTCAAAATGACCTGAAATCTAGTGCTGTTTCTCAAACAGTTTGGTAAAGTCAGATGTGGGAGAAGTACTCAGATCTTGTGCTTAAGTAAAAGTAGAAGTAACACAGCATAGCAATACTCTGTTACAAGTAAATGTCCTTCAATCAAAACGTTACAAAAGCAAATAAAGTATTGGCATTGAAATATACTTAAAGTATCAAAAGTAAAAGTCATTCTGCAGTAGTGATGTGTCGGTGGCGAACGACGGGAGCCGGCTCGCGCCCGTGAACGAGCCGTTTTAAAAAATATATGATGATCTCCGCGCTACAGCTGCGTGCATGCATGCAGTGACATGTAATATTCAAGGATTAGAGACTGTTGGATGCTGCTGTTTTGAGCATTGCAATATATTTATTTTCACTATGTTATTTATTTATGATTATCTTTAGGCTCAGCAAAGATTTGATGTCAGCTGCTGCTGTCTTTTTTTCTATAGTTAATAGTTACTGAAATAGAGCCCTGCTGTTTTTGTCAGGGCCTTTTCTTTAAATATAATTTTAAAATGTCGATACAGTAGCCCCTTTTTTGAAATGTCAATGCTTACGTTTTTATAGGTGTTGCTATCTGCTTTGTGTAGCGTGGTTCTAGCAAGTCAGTGCATTCATTGGGTGGTATCAGAGAGTTACACAGGTCTGTAAATGCAATGAAAACATTTGGCCACAGCAAATTATTGATATTAAAAATGTCATTTTTACTTTTGAATACTTCAGTACAAAGGATGTATTGAATAATTGAAGTGATATATGTGTACACATATAAATTATTAGTCAAAACAGGGCTACATTTGATTGAATTATAAAAGGTATATGTGGTAAACTGAAGAGCCGCTTGGGAGCCGAATGAGCCGGTTCTTCTTGGTGAGCCGAGCCAAATGATCCGGCTCACCAAGAAGAGCCGGAATTCCAATCACTATTCTGCAGATTGGTCCATTTCAGAATAATATTTATGATATGTTTTATAATGATTGATAAAGTGTTCTCAAAGCTGGTAAAGGTGCAGCTAGTTTGAATGACTTTGTGTACTGCAGGGTAGCTTGTGGATTTACTCCAGGTGGAACTAAAGTCTGTTTTAAAGGTTGATTAGATTTCACATCATTAATCCTAATCTGTAAAGTAACTACAGTAAAGGTAATAAAACCATGTAGTGGAGTAGAAGTACAAAATGTACCTCTGAATTACAGTGTGGTAGAAGTACAAAGTAATTAAAAAAAATCCCTACATAATTGTACTTAAGTACAGTACTTGAGTAAATATACTTAGTTACTGAGTAAAGGACAGCTTAATGGAAAATGAAATATAATACACTGGCCTTTCCACTTTTTTGTATTCATATCTTCTACATCCAACTGTTCCTGTGGTATATTTCCCCCACTGTTAGTGTATACAATCACATGGTTGAATGTCCCATTACTTGCAGGGTTCTCAGATTGTGTACCATTTTGTTATATCATTTACTTTACAAGGCCTCTGTATATGCAGAGATCACCACTGCAGTTCCTGACAGGGTTTGACTGCCTGGCTTTTTCAGAATATTCTTGGCGCACTCTAACTCAAAACACAGCTCTTGTTTGCTTCTGTTTCGTAGCATTATAAATAGAACAATCCTTTCACAACCTCCTACAGGATGAACATTCGAGCATGTTAGCTGTCACATCCTGTCACTTCTTGTTTTGGATTCCCGGCAAACATGTGAACTGAAGTCTTCATTAGCATAAATCACTCTGTAAACAAGGCCAACAGTGGGCTGAGAGCCTTTCAGCAAATCATTTAACTACAAACATGATGATGAAATAAGCTCTTTGGTGCTTCTAGGACAGAAATGGAGACCCAGTTTAACCCCAATGCTCCGTGCGTCAGACATCCTCAGGCTCGGACCTTTAATGTATAAGTGAAGGTCTCTTCGCAAGCAATTAAATTAAACCCCTATGTGTCGTCCAAAGCTTTTATCTAGTGTGAAACTCTGAGCAGAATTTGAATGTATGATGGAATTAAGAGTCCTCTTAATGTTGTCTGTTTAGCAGAAGCTAATATGTTTTAGTTTTATACAGTAGTGCAGACTCTGTTAATTGGTGTCACACAGCGTTATTATTGATGTGGTATGACTAAGTTGCTAAAAAACCTAATTTACATTCATTTCAATATATACAGTACATACATGCAAGGTTAGTGAGTTTAGCAGGTAATATACATTCATTTCAACAGCTAGTCACAGGTAAGCAGCTGAACAAACGCCAGATAAAGATGATGGGAAAATAATTGTATTTACCATTCAAACTTGGTTATAAGAAGCAGTACTGGACAAAGTCAAATTGACCTGAAAGGTTAGGGTTAGGTAGGGTGTGTGTACGTGTGTGTGTTTGTGTATTTTTGCATTTGTTTGTATTGTGTTTGCTTCCCGGGGAAAACCCTCACGAGAAACACCGGCTGTTGTTATGCCTGCTGTGACGTTAAGTCACTCCGTTCTCCGCTTGTAATTATGCCGTCACAAGCTTCAAAGTTGTATTTATCAACTTAATTTGCCGAAACAAGTTTAATATTCTGAAAGCCAAGACTTTGTTTATTTGAAAATCAGATGAAAACAAACTGTAACGGACCCTGCGGTGTTATCTATGATTACTATATGCCTTACATTCATAATGTCAGCCGGAGGGAGGGGGGGGCGGCGCTGCGGAACAGCAGGGTGTGAGTGAGCAACACATCCTCACTCCCAGGTCGGCCTATGTTGACGTTATGTCAAGTCCCCTGTCGGCTTTTTCCAACGCAAGGGGGGGGGGGGGGGGCCTTAGCGTCCATTTTCAACGCAATGGGGGGGCCCTTAGCGTCCATTTTCAGCTTTCCGGGATGTCCATATGCTTCTATAGACGCTCATGGAAGCACGGCATTCGTTTGTGTCGGCTGCCCTTAAAGTTAATGAGCGTCCATTCTCATTGGATAACGGAGAATTGTACACCCGGAAGTAAGTATTCCCCTTACTGTCGATTGATTTTACAGTGATATCTGCACTACTCATCGACTAAAAAACACCAGATTATCGTTGTTAATTACACAACATTGATTGGTTTAAATTGTGTGCAATGTTTTTGTATTTTTCCCCTTCGATTCGGAGAAACAAATATGTTTTCGGAGTAAAGGATGGCAGAAGACACTACACTACCCAGAATCCCCAGCTATCGTTTGGACTACACCATGTGCTCTGTTTGACGTCACGTGATCTTCAAATTTCTCCCTGCAGAAAAAAAAAACATGGGCGAACTTCGTTTTATTCTCGGTGGAAAATGCCTATTTTAAAGTTAGTTTGGCCATTAAAATGCGTTTTGATGTCATTTGATGCGAGAAATATGAGTTGTTATTTCAGATTATGTGTGCAGTGGATGTACATGATCTTTAGTTTGCTAGTTATTACGAAGATTACTTCAGGAAATTGCGTCCATAACGTTTTCATTGTTACCAAGGTGGTTGCTAGGGACGCTGCTATCGATATTATTTCTGTTATGTTGTGTAACTGTTTAATGGTGTTATCTTTATTGCTACCCCCCTTCCCCGTCAATGTATAGTGTTGGTCCACAGCGCAAACATATTAGTTTAACAAAATCCGCATCTAAAGATAGCCTACGTTATTTCCCCCTGTGCAATTCCAGTCTCACATCTCACAGCACATCGTCATTAACAAATAACGGAAACAGACCGAAAACATTGAAAAAAAATACAATAATACTTTATTCCGAGTGTGCTTGCTTTTCTCTTTGGAAGTCATCACATAACGGCATTGTAATACACGGTTCGGCTGCATTAAATATTACATATCTGCCGTAGTTCTCTATTTATGAGAAGACTTCTAGACAAACATGAGGAACTGAAAACGTGACGTGGATCATAAATATATCAGCCATTAAACAACATCTTACATTTCTTTTAACACAATACGTCTCCTTGCAGTATCAACACTAATTCGGCTGACTTTTATATTTGATCCAATTGGTAGATAGGCTGTATTTACACCATAAAGGTGCACAGCTGATATAAAGGGACACCTAGTGGTTAAAGCATGTTATTGAATTTCATTATTTTTATCATTAGATATTAATAGGATCCCTATAAGTATATTAATTACTCGTTATTCTCTACTAATAGTTCATTAAAGACTGTATATAATGACTATTTTGCACATCCCTTTCAAGATTTCAAGATTTTCTAAGGTTTATTGACATATCATATAGGCCTACACAACTATGGTGTAGTTATGCATTGAATGAAAAACTTGGGTCGCAGGTTCCTCAATAGTGCATTACAAGACATCTATCAATATTTGTGCATACCTCCAGCAATGTTAACTATGTTGAAGCACTTATTTTAACTGATATTATACATAATGTATTATACTCTTATAAGATGTATGTAGATATTTCATCTCCGACCTTGTCAGGTATTGAACAATCAATAAATAAAGAACACAGAATTGTTGAATATAAAACACAGAATTTGTGTGATTATACTAAATGATTTACAAATAAACACCACTGCATATTTAACTGTTACACATGCTGATGTAACGCAAATGTTCCAACTTGAGATCAATAAAGTATATCTTATCTTAAGATGATCGATGGCTATACTGCCATATTTGCAAAATGTGCCTCTGAACCTTAACAAGTGCATGTTTCAGGCTTATCAATTAATGTAATGTAATGTAATGTTATCAATTAACAACAGGGGTCACAAACATAAGACCAGCTGTTAAATAAAGCTCTTCTGACCTTAGCTGGCATGTGTGTATATATATATTAATGCTGCCCATTATGGGCACAAGCAATTTTCACCCATTTATTAATTATATGTTTTAAATGTGAGTGTTTCCTATCCCCTAAACCTCCAGGGATGTACACAGTTTAATACTGGCAACTTCTTATTATGGGAAATACGAAAACGTCTTTTAAAACTACAACTCCCAGTAGAGACGTGCCATAGATACAGAACATTTTTGCGAAACAGAATAGCCAGCATTTGTAGTTCTGGGGACGGGGTGGGGGAGGGGGGACGCGGTGGACCCGTTCAAATCCAGTAGCGTGGGGTGGGGAAAAATGTAGGGGAAGCCAATGTTTTTGGGTCGGGGGGGGGGGGGGGGGGGGGGGGTGGGGGGGGGGGGGGGGGGGGTGGTCAATAACGTAACCAGATGAGTGATTACAGCGCCCGGTAACATTTTACACACATTTGTATCATACAGATGCAGGACTTACACACGCCTGTTATCTAAGCGACAGGTCCGCATGCACTCTCCAGCTGAAACTCTCTCGTCTTATTAATTTAAGCATTTTCTTATTAATTTAAGCATTTTCTTATTAATTTATGCCAACCTCCACCCACCAATGCAATACCAGCCGCTCAATGCGCAGTGCAGATTCGGTAATTAATAAATAAGAAGCATTCATTCACAAACTAAATCAGGAGACCTTTAAAGTTTTACGTTCACATCAAAGTATCAGTATTGAACTGGATTTGATTTGGATTTGGACAGTAAACTGGATTTGAATCAAATCCAGTTTTGGACAGTCTGCGTGGTTCCATCCCATTTCAAGTGCTGTTCGAGGCTCGGCGTAACCCTCGGAGCACACTCTCCAATCACAGAGCTTGAGGACTATCACGGGGTTTGTCAAACAGAGCACATGGTGTAGTCCAAACGATAGCTGGGGATTCTGGGTAGTGTAGTGTCTTCTGCCATCCTTTACTCCGAAAAAACATTTGTTTCTCCGAATCGAAGGGGAAAAATACAAAAGCATTGCACACAATTTAAACCAATCAATGTTTTGTAATTAACAAGGATAATCTGGTGTTTTTTAGTCGATGAGTAGTGCAGATATCACTGTAAAATCAATCGACAGTAAGAGGAATACTTACTTCCGGGTGTACAATTCTCCGTTATCCAATGAGAATGGACGCTCACATTGCCTTTAAGGGCAGTCTACACAAACGAACGCCGTGCTTCCATGAGCGTCCATAGAAGCATATGGACATCCCGGAAAGCTGAAAATGGACGCTAAGGGCCCCCACCTTGCGTTGAAAATGGACGCTAAGGCCCCCCCCCCCCTTGCGTTGGAAAAAGCCGACAGGGGACTTGACATAACGTCAACATAGGCCGACCTGGGAGTGAGGATGTGTTGGAGTGAGAGCTGCCATCTTCCCTTTACAAGCTTCAAAAATGTATTTATCGTGTGATTTTGGAAATAAAAGTTTCATATTCTGAAAGCCAAGACTTTGTTTATTTAAAATCAAACAAAACACCCAAACCCGAAAAACTATTTTTTTACGCAAATCGACGTTTATTTTTAAATGAGCTGTTGCGACTTCCGACTGATTTCGATATAGCGGGTCACAAATATCAACTGATTAACCTTCTTTACAAAAAAGTGGGGTACAACTTCACTGAAAACAAATTAAATGACCCATTAGCCTCCAAGTTTGAATGGGTTTGTGTTGGATTGAGTTGACAGGAGAGCAAACACTGGCAAGTTGACACAATTTGAACAAACTTGCTGTAGTAACTTCTAGGAAAACTACAGACTGAATTTGCTGGTGTGTTTTTAAACATGAAATGTGCTACAGCTGGGTGCTAATTAGCCATCTAGCTGCACAAATGATCTTGGCACCTCTCCCAGTTAGTTTGGTAGCTCAATTAGTAAGCCAAGGGGCAACACAAGACAAGACTGTGCTTGTAGATAGTAAAGGAAATGTTAACACTGATGTTGGATTGCTGCTCAAATTGTGTTTTTGTGTTGCGGATGTTATCTGGTTGTGAGTAAGTGTCACTGTCATCCAATGATAGATAGGTGACAGCTACGGCTTTGCACAAGTTAGCGTGAGAGATTAACTGATTTTTTTTTTGTCTTTATCTGGAGACAAGGTCATTCCCACTGGTATGTTGGGACATAGGGTGCTGAAACCAAATCAATCAACCCAATGTTATTTATATAGTTTAATATCACAAATGTCAGAATTGTTTCTCCCATAGAAACCCAACACTTATTGGGGGACATTTTAGAAACCCTGGGGTGAGCAACTAAGGAAAGATCCTTTACAACAGATAGGTGAAAGTCCCCCAACAGTCTAAGCCAGGGGTGCCCACACTTTCAGCTTGGGAGCTACTTTTAAAATGACTCAAATGATCTACCTACAGGGTATCTGTGTCGCAAGCGCGCGGGGGGGGTGCTAGTGGACTAAACTGCGCTTACACTAATTGCGCCGCATAAGCGCATAATAGTGCGCCGCATTTGCGCTTCAGTTGAGGAGGTGAGGCTCCCTCATAACTGCATGAACCCGTATGGCACAATACAACTCAGACTGGCTTACCTGTAGGTCAATCAAGTGGCAAATGCCATAGTATGGATGGGTGATAGGCTAACTTTAAAACATTTAAATTAAACAAATATTTTTCTTTTTTCAATGCCATGCGATCTACCCACACTACCTTTGAGATTGACGTATTGGGCACCCCTGGTCTAAGCCTATAGCAGCATACAGGGGCTGGTTCAAGGGAAGCTTAAACCAGCCCTAACATTACGCTTGATCAACAAGGAAAGTCTTAGGCCTCAATTTAATTCCTTTATTTATTCAGGTGAAATCCCATTGAGATCAATGATCTCTTTTTCAAGGGAAACCTGCAGCAGTAGGTTCCACATGAAGACATAAAAACTAGGGCCGGGACTTTAACGCGTTAATTAAGATTAATTAATTACACAAAAATTAACGCATTTTAATCTCACTTATTTTTGCACCGCGGAACGTTTCTCACTGGATGAGTTTCAGGCGTACCGATTATACTGGAGCACCAACTAACGTTCATGACTTCAGACAACAACAAACCACAGTGAACAACAGTGGGAAATGTTGTTTTAAAAAACGGACGGATGGAAGCGTCGATAAGAGCACGGTTGTGTGCAAATTATGCAAAAAGGAATTTGCATATCACCGCAGCACATCAAGCCTCAAGTATCACCTCAATGCAAAACATATAGCAGCTAGCGTGGAAGCTAGCGTGGACGTTAGCCTCTTTTATCGCGTTCACACCAAAAAGAGCCGGTACTAAAATTAGTTAATGAGAACATTTTTACCCCCACGAAAGTCCCTGCTAGAGAGCAGAGAGCTGCTAGAGAGCAGGGACTTTCGTACGGCTCTCTTGTGAGAAAAGAGCTATATGTCTGATTGGCTGGGCGGATTGCAAACCACGCCCCGTAAAACTCCCAAAAAGTTTTGTGAAGCCGCCATTTTATTATCCTCGCATTAGCATTAGCCCAGCGCAGAAACGCAGAGAGACTAACTTATGGCAACACAAAATAAAACATGGGAGCGGTGGAGATGAGGAGGTGTCGGCGTTCTGGCGATTTACTCGGAAGGCTTCAGTAGAAGCTGCTGGGACTCCCAGCAGCTTCTACTGAAGCCAGTCCCCAACTCCGGGGACTTCCGGCCGGGGACTTTGGGCGGCAGTATACGCCGTGAAGTGGTTTGCGGCCTGCCAGTAAGCCCAAAGCAGAAGAAGAAGAAGTGACGTCAGCGGCTTCATTTGCCTAATCCACCCCCAGGTTCAAAGAGTTCTCATGAACTAAGTTCTCATGAACCTTTGTGGGAAAAGTACTCCGGTGTGAATGCGCCTAATGGTATATTAAAATCCATGTGAAAAAAATTGCTTCTCACTGTTCTCAGGTCAAATATTTATATGTGATTAAAAATGCGATTAATTTCGATTAATTAATTACAAAGCCTCTAATTAATTAGATTAATTTTTTTAATCGAGTCCCGGCCCTAATAAAAACATAAACAACAGAACAACAAAAGGACATCATACAGCAACATTTACAGGGATTACAATTTACATATCTATCCACATGTACAGGTACCAACAGCATCTGATTGTGTAGCATCCAACCGAGCTCTTAAGCCCCACGGACCCGGTTCCGGGGCCAAAATCGCGTCATTTGCAGGAAACAACGTCTAAGGAACCTTAATATTTAATAAACTATGAATATTTTATATACATTTAACGGGAAAAATTCATTTAACTGATCTTTTTCATTTTTTTTCCCAAAAAAAACACAATGCTAACAGTGAGCCTCTGAATTCCCCCCGAGCGAAAAATGCTAACCTATTACTGCACCGAAAATCACTCCTAGCTCCCTTATTACTAATCCTAGCTGCACATCCAACACATCGTTTATGATCGTAAAGACACAGAATCTAACGGTGCCCACCTCAACACTGAAAGATACAAACTTGCGACGTTATCAACAAAAACGTACATCAAAACAAGTGGCGCTAGGTAGCCCACAACGCTAACATGGCTTACATGGCATTTGCATCAATCTTGATACAGGGTACTTATTATATGTTGTACTTTGGATTCCTAAAGCTTATAGTCTACTAACCCATCATCCAAGGTTAGTTTTCACTATAAGTACAACATATTTTTGGGACGGACAGTATAATTTACAGTTTTTTACTATGTTCAATCTGAATTTTCTTTAAAATAAAAAACATCTATATTGATTCTGACTTTTCTACATCCAACTCACAGGTTTATCATTACTTTGAGAACAAAGATTATTAATTTAACCCTTTTAGAAGGGAAGATATGGTCATTTGTTCTGGGAATGTCATTTTTCGAGCCTGAAGAAACATGTAGTGGTACCAGATTGGTAATTTTCCATTCTTTTTGCAGACTGTTCCAATTTAGTGGAGCTGCACATCTAAAAGCTTTCTTCCCTAAGACAGTCCTAGCACTTGGCACATTTAATAAAACCACAGCTTGCGATCTCAGGCAATAACTACTTTCAATTCGCAGAGAGATCAGGGAGCAGATATAAGATGGTAGTTTATCCAACATGGCTTTGTAAATGAAAAAGTACGAGTGACTGAGCCTCCGTATAGTAAGTGATGGCAAAACCGCCTTGGTATACAGGGTACAGTGATGCGTAAGTGCTTTACAATTGGTCAAAAATCTCAGTGCACTGTGATACGCAGCATCTAACGTGCTCAGGTAATTGGCAGGTGCATTCATATAAATCACCATAGTCCAGCACAGGTAAAAAGGTCACAGTGACTAGCCTTTTCCTGGCCTCAAGCGAGAAACAGGACTTGTTTCTGAAAAAGAAACCTAGCCTAACCCTCAGCTTTTTAAGCACTCTTAAACTCTGGGAATAGTTCTACAGAAGACAGAAAAAGCATCACTTGCCATTTATAAAGCAGCTTTGTGTGCTGTAGAAGAAATAAAAACCAATCTGTCCTGATCAAACAGTTTGCATTGTCCCCTCTGAAAAGCTTTATCCGTTGTTTACTCCAGTAACATAATGACATCATATGCAACACTCCTATTTATATTGGCTAGCGCTCCAACACATTGGCTAAGGGGCAGGACATCTCTTAGCGGTTGACCAATCACAACAGAGCCGGCCAGCTAACCAATCAGAGCAGGCTGGGCTCTGGTTTCAGACAGAGGGTGAAAAGAGGTGCTGCAGCACAGGCAGTATGAGACCAAATAAAGAGCTTTTTGAACATTAAAGCATGGAGACATGTCCCAGGAGAGACACTACATACTGATATACACCTGAACATCAGCAGGAGAGGACTCTTTAAAGTAGAGACACTACATACTGATATACACCTGAACATCAGCAGGAGAGGACTCTTTAAAGTAGAGACATTACATACTGATATACACCTGAACATCAGCAGGAGAGGACTCTTTAAAGTAGAGACACTACATACTGATATACACCTGAACATCAGCAGGAGAGGACTCTTTAAAGTAGAGACACTACATACTGATATACACCTGAACATCAGCAGGAGAGGACTCTTAAAGTAGAGACACTACATACTGATATACACCTGAACATCAGCAGGAGAGGACTCTTTAAAGTAGAGGACACTACATACTGATATACACCTGAACATCAGCAGGAGAGGACTCTTTAAAGTAGAGACACTACATACTGATATACACCTGAACATCAGCAGGAGAAGACTCTTTAAAGTAGAGACACTACATACTGATATACACCTGAACATCAGCAGGAGAGGACTCTTTAAAGTAGAGACACTACATACTGATATACACCTGAACATCAGCAGGAGAGGACTCTTTAAAGTAGAGACACTACATACTGATATCATACACCTGAACATCAGCAGGAGAGGACTCTTTAAAGTAGAGACACTACATACTGATATACACCTGAACATCAGCAGGAGAGGACTCTTTAAAGTAGAGACACTACATACTGATATACACCTGAACATCAGCAGGAGAGGACTCTTTAAAGTAGAGACACTACATACTGATATACACCTGAACATCAGCAAGAGAGGGACTCTTTAAAGTAGAGACACTACATACTGATATACACCTGAACATCAGCAGGAGAGGACTCTTTAAAGTAGAGACACTACATATTGATATACACCTGAACATCAGCAGGAGAGGACTCTTTAAAGTAGAGACACTACATACTGATATACACCTGAACATCAGCAGGAGAAGACTCTTTAAAGCAGAGACAATACATACTGATATACACCTGAACATCAGCAGGAGAGGACTCTTTAAAGTAGAGACACTACATACTGATATACACCTGAACATCAGCAGGAGAGGACTCTTTAAAGTAGAGACAACTACATACTGATATACACCTGAACATCAGCAGGAGAGGACTCTTTAAAGTAGAGACACTACATACTGATATACACCTGAACATCAGCAGGAGAGGACTCTTTAAAGTAGAGACTCTACATACTGATATATACCTGAACATCAGCAGGAGAGGACTCTTTAAAGTAGAGACACTACATACTGATATACACCTGAACATCAGCAGGAGAGGACTCTTTAAAGTAGAGACACTACATACTGATATACACCTGAACATCAGCAGGAGAGGACTCTTTAAAGTAGAGACACTACATACTGATATACACCTGAACATCAGCAGGAGAGGACTCTTTAAAATAGAGACACTACATACTGATATACACCTGAACATCAGCATAATATGTCCTTTTTGAGAAGGAGAGAATGCATTTAACTTCAACATCTAACAACTCCTGGCTATGCAAATTATATCAAATTATGAGTATGGAAAAAATGTGTCGTGCCGGCAGGGAAGCAATGAAGCACATATATCAGAGCTTGGCAGAATTAAGACATCACAGGATAGAAAACTGGTAGCAGCGTCTGTTACTACAGGTGTTCGGAGCTTTAAAATACTTTTTAATCCTGAAGCACCAGGCATGTGTGTTCAGCCCCCCAACACACACACATTAGATTCTTTCTATGAAAATATGTGAGAGCAGATGAACATGAAGTCTCATCGCACACTAAGCTTTCTTGCTGTGTCTTGAAGACCTTAATTTTACCCTTCAGCTTCATTTAATTAGAAGCAGCGAGAAAGAAGTGCAGGACTTTGGTGTGGCTGGCTGGCCGTGTAATGGGGCTCACAACTGACTGGACCCCAGCAGGATGACTGGATAATCCCTGGATTACACACACGCACACAGAGACACACAAATACACAGTTATTAGATACGTGGACTCTGTTTCCCTCTCAATCTCTCTCTGATAATCTAATCAGCAAACAGTGTTGCATTGCTTTGCATATCAAGACACCTTTATTACCTTATGATCATACTGATGGAGCAGATATCTTCACACGTACCTTTAAAATGTTCCTCTGGCTCAGACACTCATCACACAATATTGGTTTCTAGGTATTTTAGCAGAATATTTTCAATTATGCTATAAAATGTATTTTAGTCCTTTCCTGTAGTGTGGTCTGCAAAGGCTACAACCTCAAAGTTCCCTCTAGAGGGACTTTCTCTAGTTATTTGAAGTTGGTTTGGTGTGTGTGGGCCTTAAACCCGAATTATAGAATCATTCTAACAGTTTTCAGAACTTTTTCTCATAATGAATTTGTTATGGTGTATCCCTGCTTGTAGGTTTGTGAACTATTCTCTAACATACCTTTTTTGAACAGCTTCCCCTATTGGTCAGAATGTTCTCAATACTTACCCTAAAATAGAGAGATAAAAAAGCCTCTAAAGAAAATGCCTGTTCTTAAAAATCAGGTGCTGCATGTCTTTTTTGAAAATGAACGTGGGCCTGAAAGAAAAGTCAGCAAAATGTTTCTTTGTAAAGTATCATTCAAAGAGATGACAGGAGAGAACAAAGCGGAGCAGGCAAAGTTGTCAACCACGAGGCACAGATGCCGTGTGATCGTCACATTTTCAATCACACTAAAGCACCTCAGCTCTGAAACATCTGCCGTGAGATTCTGCAAGTTCAGAGAAGGAGAGGAAGCGTGGCAGGGGGTGTCAGGGATGGAGGAAATGATGATGGAAAGGAGAAGGGAAAAGGGAATAGTAATGGAAAAGACGAAATGCTGAGAGAATGTTATATCGGAGAGAAGAGTGGAAAAGAAGAAAGTGAAATAGAAGATGGGGAAGAAAAGATAATACTTGTAGATAACATAGGAGTAAATAAAAGAGGCTGTTTTCCATTCCAGAGGCTTTCAGAGATGACCCCATCTAAACACATACATACATACATACATACATACATACATACATACATACATACATACATACATACATACATACATACATACATACATACATACATACATACATACATACATACATACATACATACATACATACACAAACAGATTATGGCTGAAGATTGATTGAAGAACATGCAGATAATCGAAGGGCTGGGATTAATAATGAGATTACAGGATTGTGGGTTGGGATTACAGCTCCCGGCCCGTCGTTAACAAACACAATTCCCAGCAGACAGGGAATGAGCAAAAGAAAGCTGCCTTAAGAGGATTGGAGGGCTTGGCCATTGTTACTAATATGATGTCTCGGTTTGTCTCTCGTTCAGAGAATTAGGATGACATTGCCAAAATGCAAATGAGGAAAATGATGTTTTCCTCAGGCCTCTAACTGTACACACTCAGGGTGTTTCTCAATGTCGAGGAAGGCTGCTCCAGAGCCACTATTTCAAGCATTCTACGTCATCGAGTGCCGCCGAAGGACTGTTCCAATGTCCAGCATACTTGGAATTCTACCGAGCCCGGCGTACTTCGTAGCGAGAAATTTCGAGGCTGCACGTGTGTAGACTCCGCTGTCTTCAAATCCCCACAATGCTTTGCGCACGGACCAATTTCCCCAAATCTGTGGTGGCAAATGTAAGGCGGGGCCTCTCATATGACGCACACCTGCACACTTGCTCGCCTGTTCCACTCTTCGTTTTCCGAATGCCAGGAAGTATTCTTGCCTCGCTTCTGAAGCAAGTGACTCGGAAGACATGTGCTACCAAGCAAGCATACTCGACATTGAGAAACACCCTCATACACACGACACACATGATGGGTCTAAATGGTTTGTGTACTGTATCGCCCCAAAACGGTTTTCTGCCGTTTTCAGTCATGTTGTCACTCAGGTCATTTGATTGGTTCAATATGATGTCAGCCATGTCATTTGTTTAATATAATAAGTGGATTTCTAAAATGAATCTCTTACACTGCTGTTTACTGAAAATGTATACTTGTCACATTACCAGTACACTTTACTAATTAGTCAGTTTCTGCCCTACCGTTCAGTGCAAAGGTGACCACTTGTTGCTGTAAGTGTTGACAGTTGAATAGGGTTAACATTGATGACATCTATAAAAACATAATAGGATCAGAAGATGTTTGTACAAATAAATCATTTTCCTGACAACCAAACCAAAAACCTGTAATGTTTTGAGAGGAACGCAGGTATAACCTTAAAGAAATGAGTAAACCGTTAGAGCTCTTGTCATTCGTCAGCATGCAAACAGCTACTTTAGGTAGTTATAAGCTAGTTAATGCTGAACATAATTGCGTGTTACCAACTTTAAGAAATGTGTAATAAGGATTTACAATCTGGACTGAAACATTTTGCAACTTGAAGTTAAGAACTGAGATAGAACAAACGCTGGAAGATCTGTTCTCAGGTCCGTTACCAGCTGCCTTAAAGACTTAAATCTGAGATGCTTTCACCACACATGTCCTAGAGCAGATTTGATTTATTCTGTTTTGAAAAATGTATGCACAAAAGCATCATGATCATTATAGTTCTACTTTCCAAGACTCCCTAAAAGCTATAAAGGACTGGATGTCAGATAACTTCCTTAAACTATACTCTGATAAAATGAAAGTCCTCATCATATGCCCGGAGAGCTTTTCTGATAAGATACAGTGGTGTAATGGTGCCTTAGAAGGGAATTTAAAGTGACATTGAACACACCGTGAAGTTTATTTGACTAAAGTATGGAGTTTGAGTGGCACATCAAGAAAGTGGACTGATCATTTTTCTTCCAACTGAGAAATTCAAAGTTCAAAGTTGTATTATCATCTCAGTTTCTCTAAAAAAATCCTCCTTGCTCTCCCAAAATGTTAACTGAAATACGAATTATTCTGGTCCACTCTCCAGGAGTAGTTTGTTGAAGTGCAGTTCGAATACACATTTGAAATACAGTATGTTCACAGTGATAAGAGAAATCTTTGTAACACATTTTGTGAAATTCGAAGAAACTATGTTCTGGCTGTTTGTAGCCTATTTGTTTTACACATAGTAAATCATTCGAAATACAAATTATTCTGATCAATTATCTAGGAAGAGTTTGTAAATGTTCTCTTGATATGCAGTAAAAATGCACTTTATTCAAAATGTCCGACTTCCAGATGGGCGGGGCTAATGAAAGCCAAATTGAAATATGTTCTCAATGATAAATGCAATGTGTGAACCATATTTTGTGAATATCAGAGTTTCTATATGCGGGGAGTTTGGAATAGTTTGAAACATGGAAATGTAAAGAATTGGTTATGTCCTTCGAACTACGATATCATTGTTGAGCTATCGACTATTCATCGCAAATACACATTTAAGATGGGTAAGGGCATTGTATGTACTACATTTCGTAATATTTGGAGGAACTATTTGCAAGTAATTTGGATTTGTTTGACACATAAATTGTCAAAACAGGTTTTTGTCCTTTGATTTACGACCTCATCATTTGAGCTATCAATTGTTCCCAAGGCGTTTTATAAATAATGTTAACTTGGAAAATTAGCTGAGGGACACATGGAGGCATATTTCCAAAGACTTCCAATACTGTGCTTTACAACACACACACACACACACACACTAATACGTACTGTCATTTCATTTCTACCACGTCTATTCTTGTGTTGACATGTTCCATTAGCATTCTCCTAACATGTGTGTTCGTCTGCTCGTGTGTCTGTGTATCCAGGCAGTACAGAGACATGTCCCATGTTTCATTTGCACAATCTATTGCACCTGGGTAATGTCATTTATAACCGTGTGTGTGTTCATGTGTCCTCTTTCAATCCTGGACGACAGATACAGAGAAATGAGCAAGACAGAGAATTAAGATTCAACAGAACACCAATGAGATTTGTGTTGTGTGTGTTTGTGCATGCATATGATTTTGTGTGGTTTTTCAGCATACATGGGGCTAAAACTCATAATATCGTGGGAAGCAAGTGTGAATAATATTAACCAATGAGAAAATCACATATTCGGAGCAGAGGAATGACCCTGGATAAATAACATGTTTCTATGAGCTGTGCGTAGAGTCGGGATGGAGGCAGTGTGTGCGATATGTATATTTTGTAAGTGCAGACGGGTGTATTGAGTGTTTTTTTTGCTAAAAGAATGCAAGGGTTTTTTGTTAGATTTATACACAGCTATTAAAGGGAGGAGAATGGAAGCTGAGAATCAGGTCAATAAAAGAACATGATGTACAGTAGATCCTAGAAGATGAAATCCAACACTTCGCGAAAGTAAAAAAAACAGCTGGTGCTCATTATTTTCTGGGTTAATTCTGCATCCCTGTTTTTCTTCTCCACCTGGAAGACTGCTCATTGCATGCTTAGATATCTCATCTTTCATTCAGCCGTCTAAAACACAATTGATTTTTTTGTATAAAGAAGCAATCATGGATGCTTCCTATTGTGTTTCAATCAGTCTTTTTCAATACTGTTAGATGTATTGTTACTGCCTTCACAAAAGAGGCAGTTTTGTAATATACATCAACATACAATATTACCATATCCTGGAAAGATATTTATTAAATAAAACTGATGGGATGTAGTGTTGTGTGTCCCCTTAAGTTAATACTTGTATCATTTCTGTATAATAGTTTTTATTTTGGAGAAATACTAATAATATTCAACATTTCTCATATTTTCCCAGAAGCCAATTTAAGCTTTACTTGACCAAAGTATGAGGCAATGGCTCCTTATTAGGAAGGTTATATTCCGACAAGTTTAGCATCAAGATAAACAATGTATTGTCAATGTCAAAAAATACATTGAAACATCAACTTTCCTGTAATGTTATTAACCGATTGACAAACGATGCTAAACTATTACACAAACTGTGCAAACAAATTCCTAATACAACTAACTCAAACTTCTGGCAGGAATATGTGGAAGATTATAATTCAGTATTTTATGACACCCCAAATGTTAGTTCAATACAAAGGAAACTTTTTAACGCCAAGCAGAAAAATATCTGAGAAAGCTTAGTGCATGGATTAGTAATGGTTAGAAGGGTAATACGTTATTACCTTTTTGTCATGTATTTAAATGCATTGAAGCTAACATCACTAAAATAGCTTTATTCTGCAAAGCCTGGGAGGTGGGTACAATTGAATAATTAGTGTTCCATATTAATAAACTGTCCGCACACATTGCTAATCCAATGCCCTCGATCATATAATTATGTTGGCCTGAGACACCTGCTTTTAGATTCTGTTTCTCGCGCAGCTCAAACCAACTTCACGTTTAAAAACGAGGAAGCCACAAGGCCACCGCGTAATGGAAACACACAGCTGGGTTAACAAGGCTCAATATCCGTCTTTTATTCCACATTCCAGCACTGAGATTGGTCCATAAAACATCATAGAGAGCATAAAAGCCCCACTTTGTGGTCTGTCAGAGGTATGCGCTCAGAGAAACACACACAGTACTCAACAAAATCACAAAGACTTTCAAGTGAGCTTAGCCCTCCAGTACTGATGTTCTGAACTGTTCACACATAGGGTTATTATGTCCTTGAGTTTATTACCTGTTGCCGTCATACAGCAGAAGGAACGATTGATTTTTTCCAAATGTATATTATAAGATATAAGAGATCATTGTCTTGATGGCTGCTCCAACCAAGCTCCTTCACAGCATACACGTCTATCCTGGAAGATTCACCCAATGTTACCCAGTGTCTCAGTAAAAGACTAATCCAGTGACAGTCTACATTTGCAGGCCATTGAGTCTGCACCCAATGCAAACTCATTTCAGATCAAAGTCAACATTATTGTCAATTCCACAGACAGGGATCCAAATTCAGTTTACCACCATCCCAGAGAATACAAAAATAAAAATCCTCTCCAAGGACGGACAGCCGTTCAATAGATGTCGTCTGTAAATTAAAAAGATAGAACATTGACAACATAGGTAGTCCGAATGCTGAAAAATGCATGTGTCTATAAATAAGAAGAATATGAACCCAGGTGGATGTCAATAATCCTGTGGGAGCCATCAAATCAAAATGAAGGTGAGAATCAGGCAGGACCACAGGGACAGGCCCAGCCATTACTCAGGATCATGTATCTGTACTGTGACATCCCAGTACAGAAAACACTTTTCTGGCCGTTATTTTACGCCATTAATCAGAAATCGAATAGAAACATTTTTACCATATTTGGTCACATTTTCAATGAGTGTGAGTGTGACTCATTTTGGTTGGGCACCTTGAAACATCCACACTTTAGAAAACTGTAGCTTCTTTGCAGCAACATCCATAATGACATGGATACAACTTCATTTTCTAGCAGTATTAACTTTAGCACGTGAACACATACAAGGAATTCTACAATGGCTGCACGATTTGTGAAATGATATTGTGGACTGTATAGCGAATTGCGATTGCAATAAAAAATGGTATTGTTTGCTTGCTTAGTTACGCAAAGGAAAATACACAGTTTAAAAGTGTATCAATTTAAAACGTCTACTTGCTAATCAGGATCTATTTCCACTGGTCTCTGGCTCTGCTCGCACAGTGGATAGTCATCTGACCAAACACGGTAGTCTTTACTGCCTATTCAGAGACTGATTGGTTGGCTAATGGCTATGCATCAGACTGCACACAAAATGACTACGAAGTCACAGAATCACTGAATTTTGAGTGTCATATTGTGATTGGAATAAGATACATTGTGCAACCCTTAATCTGATTTAGTACCAAAGGTACCAGTGTGAGTCCACTTCTATCACTTCACGTCCACCACCAGCTCAAGTGATTGTTTGTTGTACCATGTGACAAAGCTATATCTGTACTCCTCTTCCCCAAAGAGCATGTTTCTCACAGGATATTGTTCCCTTCAATCAGATTTCAATATAATCATAGCTTCCATTTACACCAAAAAAAAAAGCATTTCATACCATTTTATTAAATACATGAAAGTGTCTTCTAGATATTTGGAGTCTGGGCAGGCTTTGATGTACAGTAAACCGATGTCAGGCAGAGGCATACAACTGTGAGTGAGTCATTCTAGTTATTTCATAAAAGTCCAAACTCTCTGGAGTTGTTCTCTTCTGGCTGCTTGAATTGAGTGTTTTTCCATATTCTGAATGCAACCTGTCCATTCATATGCATATAAGTACATGACAACATATGGCAGCAGATGGTAAGCATGAATTCATTTTTCAAAGTATCACATGTACCTGAAAGCCTTCCAGACTTTAAATCAATACAAAACTAAATGTCCCATCAGATTTAATGTGTAGTGCAGTTACCACATTTTAGACTAAGTATTTGTAGACCCGTATTGGATACTGTGTGCGCCTATAACAAAGGCATCTTAATGGGAACATATTACGCTCATTTCAGGCATTTATTAGTATTTTGTCTCTACTGTGACATGTTCACTTGCCCAATGGTTCGAACGGGTCTTTATTGTTCCCATACTGCCTGTGCTGCAGCACCTCTTTTCACCCTCTGTCTGAAACCAGAGCCCAGTCTGCTCTGATTGGTTAGCTGGCCAGATCTGTTGTGATTGGTCAACCGCTTACAAATGTCTCGGTTAGTCCCGCCCCTTACCATATCATGTCAAATGTGTTGGAGCGCTAGCCAATGGAAGGGCAAGTATTACATAGTGATGCCACTATATTATGGAAAACCCCTCTTGAGGGAACAGAGGGATTTTAGCCTTTGTAGATCATTTACATGCACAAAAACCTATATAACACATGGGGAAAACTTAAAAAAACAAAAGGGCCTCAGCAAATGCAGTTCTGCTTTTCCTGGCATTACAACACATGCGGGCAGAGATAACAATGTGTCAGTTCTTCATTACATTACATTGCATTTAGCTGACGCTTTTATCCAAAGCGACTTACAATAAGTGCGTTCGTCCAACAAAATACAACTTGAGGAAAACAGAATCATATAAGTACATTAGGCTTCATAGAGCAAAAACATTTCAAGTGCTACTCACCTGGCTTTAGAAAATCATATTTACTATCACTATACGATTGCTGTATCTTACACTTACAATTCAAACCGAGTTGGATGCAACTACAGTGTTGCCACAGTTTGACATTTCAAAAGGTTTGTGAGCTTTGTTTATGGAAATATCCCTTTTGCTTATTCAAAATGTGGCATGGGATATGAAGCAATAGTCTTTTTATGTATTTGAATGGGTGAGCTGAATGGATCACATGTGCAGTAAAGATCACAATGCATGAAGACCCCTAGAAACAAGAGATGGATTGAAAAAAAGAAGAATCTTTCAAAGCATGTGATTAGACAAATGAGTACTTGGATGTGTGGAAATGCATCGAGAAGAGTTTCCAAGTGATTTACAGATTCTCCCTTTGGTTTTTCCACTAATGAGAACATCTGCATGAGTGGAACAGATGGAGTGAGAGCGAGATAGCCGAAGGGGAAGGCTGTCTTTGAGGAGGAAACAACTAGACTTAGAGAGACTGAGTGCAGAAAAAAAATAGTTGAAAGAATTCAGTAAGTGGTTCAAAAAGGGGGAGGGCGATTGGAATCAGAATAGAGCTTCAAGTAATTGTCGAGAAGAACAATTGTCAAGGCACTGCACAAAGAAACTCCAAGACGTCTTTTTTTTGCACTCACTAATTCATGTAATTTTGGCTTTTGATTTCCTCCTTTCCCCTAGGTGCCAATGCCCGGCTCAATTCGAAGGGCCTGAGTGCCAGCAGAACAAACACAGTTTCCATGGCAACGGCTATGCTTGGTTTCCTCCCATGATGCCTTGTTTCGAGAGCCACGTGTCGCTGGAGTTCATCACGGACGTGGCGGATGGACTGCTGCTGTACAGCGGCCCCCTCGCCCAGCTGCAGGCCTGGGACCCGGAGGACTTCATGGCCCTAGGTAGGAGACGTCTCTAGCTTCATAACATACAAATATACAAAACCTGACCTTTCTTATCAGCTATGTGTCAGTGGTGGAGACATTTGTGGTCAAAATGTACATACACTTGTAAATAATATGTATGTCATGGCAGTCTTGAGTTTCCAATAATTTCTACAACTATCATCTCTCTGTGATTGGATTGCTTGTGGACAGTGCTGAAGAAAAGGACTGATCAAAGTTTCAACCAGAATCTTGCCAGAAGCGCCTCCTTGAGGTGAAAATGGCCGAGGGACATGTAAACCAATATTAGCATTACTGTATGTATGTATATTTTTTACCCTGGAGATTTGATCACATTTTCCGAAGACCCATAATAAATTCATAAAACATGTTTTGTGACAAAGAAGTATGTGCTCCAATCACTCTATCACAGAAAAACAATAGTTGTAAAAATAATTGGAAACATAAAACTGCCATGACATACATATTCTTTACAAGCGTACATTTTTGACCACAACTGTATTAGCATTCCAGTATTCTGGGGAAAAAGGCTTTTTTTTAGGAATGTATCATTTTTTATTTGAAATTACATAGTATTTATATTACAGTTTTCACAATTGACCATTCTATACTGTGATCCATCTTTTAAGGTTCTTTCCAGTACAATGACTGGAAACCAGAGCACAAACAATCAGAAACATTTCAAATAAAATCTACAATCTAATGTGTTTTAACAGAAAGAAAATAAAGTAGGGAGCCATTGAGGAAAGGATGATCTGTATTACAAAGATTTCATATTTCATATTATACCAGTGACTTATTTGATGTCATTTTCCTGTAATTGCTTTTCTAGCGCCTACACACAATTTTCCAATAGGTATATTTTTCGGGTATTTCTGGATATTGAATCTAGAACCCTGAAAAGAAAAAAATATATATTAACCTGTTAAAGGTGTACTTTTCTGTATTTCATTAAACCAACCAGAATCGCCTTAGGTTGCGCTAAGCACGAGCACAGGCGATGGTGCCAAATAAATAAAGTGGAGGGTGAGTAGATACAGTGTGAGGTATGCTGCTTATGGTAGGCTTGTAGCCATAGTTGTATTCTACATTCAGTGAATCAGCCTACTTTTAATAAGATGAGAATACAAAGTCTGATTATTGACCTTTCGTTATCAGCAGGTATTGGTCCTGATTGTAAGGACACATGAGTTAGAGAGGAGTTAGAGTTTTGTAGACCTGTATCTTCCCAGTCTTGAGAAAACGCATCACAAACAGTGCATACATTATATTTTTGCCTTTTAGCATTACCTCAGACTACATCCATTTCCTTCGACAATACTTGATTGACTTCAAGCTGATTTGCCTGAGGGCAGCCTTGATTTATTAAAGTTCAAGACCTTTATTAGGTGAGGTGAATAATGGAAGGATTTAGTGTGGCAGGATAAAGAAGAATGGGAAATAGAAGAGGTTTCATCTCAGCTCTGGAGCTCTACTCCTAAAAGAAAGTTAGGATCCAGTTTAAAGTCACTTGATACTTGAGTTCATCTGCTAGGGCTGTGTGGGTGTATCTGGATAAAAAGGTTGTGAACTACTAGACTACATGTGAAGGAGCGGTCATATTTGAAATGGTGAAATTGTGCATGATAAATACATGTTCAAGACCCACCTCTACCGCACCACATTTTACTGACTGTCCTTTACTTTATTTATTTTAAATCTTACATCTTTTTTTATATTGCCATATTGTATTCAATATGCTCCTTAGATATCTTTTTATTTTATTTGTTTTATTATTTTCTCTTTATAGCTTTGTGAAGCACCTTGAGATGACGTTGTTTTAAAGTGTGCTATATAAATCAAATGTATTATTATTATTATTTAATATAGACAAGCTAATCTGTGCCGTTGACCAATAGCAAGCTGTCATGACAGGGCTGACCTTTGAGGGAAACGAGAACTAGGGTGTTTCTCAATGTCGAGGACACTTGCTTGGTAGCACGTGTCTTCCGAGTCACTTGCTTCAGAAGCGAGGCAAGAATCCTTCCTAGCCTCGGAAAACGAAGAATGGTGGAACAGGCTAACAGGTGTGCAGGTGTGCGTCATATGAGGCACTTTCCACTCTCTCCACACTTTGCATCTTTGCAATACAAGTGAGTAATGTCTCTCACTTCTGTATGTGCTGGGGGTTTTGTAAATAGCACTGGTTGAATGGCCCCATCTCTGACAATCCACCCCTTGCCAACAGGACTCCATAACAAGGGTTTGGGTTCGGGCTGCGACACCATATCGCTGTCTGAAACATTGCTCTTTACATGTTGTTTAAATGCATCCTCTGTTGGCGGCAGATTTTCCGAGGCTGCATCTGTTGCTGATGCAATTATGAACCTCAGTTCATCCAAGTTTGTGTATCAGTCCAATTTCCTTTTTTCCATATAGCAGAAGCGCAAATTATCTTGCGACTGGCAAAGACTCTTCCAAGATAGAACAAAGCAAGAGAGAGTCCAAAATGGGCCAGATCTTTGAGCTCGCTGAGATGGGTCTTGAGTTTGGTGAATTTCATTTCATTTCAAACCTTTATTTACCCAGGTGTATCCCATTGAGGTCATTGATCTCTTTTTCAAGGGAGACCTGCTCAAGTAGGTTCCACATGAAACATAAAAACATAAACAGAACAACAAAAAGGACATGCTGTTGTCTTTCCTATTCTGTACAAACGACTTGTTGTGCCGCAGCCAGTGAGTGCACGACATGCTGGTAGACAGTTAGACATGTCTTTTCCAATTTTCTCACATATGATGTTGATGGGGACATATCTCTCTCTCATTCCATGGCCTGCATGCATGTACACTAGAGATGTACCAAACATGTATGCTTGCATAATATATGAGCAGTACTTCCACACCTGTGTCATCAGACCTCACAATGATGCGGGAATATGACTCGGGAAAATCCTGAGTGTAGTCTCTGTGGGGCAGCAGTGACAATGTAGTTGCTCACAAACATGCAGAGTGCAGTCTTGTTTCCACTACTCCTCAAGTACTTCCTGTAGTTTGGGACATTTGTTTTGCTTTAGGTTATAACACTTGTGTTATTCTTCAGAGATGGGTCCTCATTACAGATCTGCACTTTTGCCTAAATATTTGTTTTTAGGCCTTTCAACGTCTCATTTTTGTTCCCATATCAGGTTATCGTCAGACATCGGTATATTGGAATTAACAATAAGAGTTCAAATGAACAGGTCTTCTCAATGTTGTTTGAATAATTTTGGGAAGAAATAAAACGTATATTTGCGAGTTGGCATCTACGATTGTTTGTAATATATATTATACTATATATCAGTGTTTCCCACAGAATGTGATTCTATTTGTGGGGGCACCGCACCCCCCCCAGCAAGAAAAGCCAAAGGCCCCTTAACCTATTCGGGTGGTCCACGAATCCACTCCCCCCCTCAAATAAGATAATACATGGAGTTCATGGCTACTGTAGACAACGTTCTTGTTGCTCTGTGTTGCGTTGTTAATGAGTGAGACACTCCGGAGTTGAGGATCTGTGGGGTTTATTCTCCCAACAATAACATTTACAATTCAGGCATTTAGCAGACGCCTTATTCCAGAGCGACTTACAATGACCAGTTACAGGGACATTCTCCCTGGAGTAACTGAGGGCTAAGTGCCTTACTCAAGGGCACACTAGTAGTGGTGTTCCAGGCGGGATTTGAACTCGCAACCTTCCGATCATCAGCCCACCTCACTATCCATTATTAGACCACCACCAAAAAAAAAAAAAATACGATATTTAATTGTGGCGGCCCGCCACAATTAAATCAATCTATGGGAAACACTGATATATATATTATTACGGGAGGTTACAACATTATATGATTTGCATGTTTTCATCAATATGTTATGGCAGAAACAGAAATGTACAGGAGAAATACGCTGCACTTCGCCTCTCAAATTCCCTCTGAATTGTACTGACGTCTACCGAATGTTTGTAGACAAAAATCCATTTTCGGTTCAATTCCCAGAGTCTCCTTTGCATTTTGAAGTTGTGTAGTTCTGTTATGAATGGATTTCGGTGTGTAAACTGAGCTTCGGCAGGTTTACATCTCTAGCTCTCGGGAATATTCAGTCATTTTCTTTTGTTGCTGTAGCAATATTGTTAAAGTTTGAAGACAATACAACTTGTTGTAACGGAGAACACATTGTCTCGGTTTATTTACTGTTTTAATCTGAGAGACTAACGCCTCCTTGTCTCTCTCGCTACTTATTTTCTTGCATTCTGCCTCTCCTGGGAGAGATGCTGGTAGTTCCATCACTGCCAAAGTAATGTGTGTGGGAGGGAGGTCCGCCTGGAGAGCCTGTGTGTGTGTGTGTGTGTGTGTGTGTGTGTGTGTGTGTGTGTGTGTGTGTGTGTGTGTGTGTTGTGTGTGTGTGTGTGTGTGTGTGTGTGTGTGTGTGTGTGTGTGTGTGTGTGTGTGTGTGTGTGTGTGTGTGTGTGTGTGTGTGTGTGTGTGTGTGTGTGTGTGTGTGTGTGTGTGTGTGTGTGTGTGTGTGTGTGTGTGTAAAATAAATGGGTTTGGAATCATTCTGAATTATTTCTGTAGCTTACGTTGGTGTCTGTGTGCATCTGAGAGCCAGCCAGTGTGTGTGGTTGGATCCTAAGGAGCTAATGTGTTTGTGGCGTTCAGGTTGAGTTGTCACTGCGCAGAGTGTAATTAGAGTGAGGCTGTACAAATGTAGAGCTTTAATTAACTTGTTTCAAGGTTCACCTACTGCATGAAAAAAAAAATCCATCAGCAGCCTAGACTATGCTGGAGCTTAATCATCGTCGGCTGTCACTCGTAGTCAAGTATGACTGTCCTCCTTCTTGGTCCTTGTGGGTCTTCAGGTGGGCGTAGAGGCCGATTCTGGACCTGATTATTCTTGTGCAATGTGGACATGGGAATGTAGTGGTGGAGGGTTTGGGTTGGACCTGTTTGGTGGTTGCTCTCTCCTTCCTGAGTCTGCGCTTGTCTTGTGCAGCATAGCAGAGGTCATCATTATATAGTGCAGCACCCTCACGGACAAGGTTTCTCCAGGTCGCCCTGTCTGTTGCCATGTCTTCCCAAGCTGTTAGGTCTATGTGGCACTTCTTTAGGTTTGTTTTTATGTTATCTTTGTACCTCTTCGTTTGGCCTCCAGGGGCCCGTTTCCCTTTAACAAGCTGGGAATAAAGGACTTGTTTTGGGAGGCGAGAGTCAGGCATGCGGATAACATGGCCAGTCCATCTGAGCTGGTTTTGGGCAATGGTGGCAGTGATGGTGGGAATGTCAGCCTCCTCCAGGACGCTGTTGTTAGTGCGCCGATCCTCCCAGCTAATCCTGAGGATTTTTCGGAGGGATCTCTGATGGTATGCCTCAAGTGCCTTTAAGTGCCTGCTGTATGTGGTCCAGGCCTCTGATCCATACAGAAGAGTGGGGAGCACCACAGCTTTATAGACCAAGATTTTGGTCTTTGCTTGGAGGTCACGGTTCTCAAAGACTCTCTTCCTTAGCCTTGAGAAAGCCCCACTGGCACAGCTGAGGCGATGGTGTATTTTATCATCAATAACAGCTTTTGATGATAGGAGGCTGCCAAGGTATGGGAAGTAGTCCACATGTTCCAGTCTGATGTTGTCAATGGAGATGTTTGGGGGTAGGACAGGCGTACTGCTGTTTGGTGGTGGTTGGATTTGGGTCTTTTTATGTTGATGGCTATACCAAGCTGTTTGTATGCTTTCGCAAAGGCTGATAGGATACTCTGTAGGTCCTCTTCCGAGAGGGCTACAAGGGCGTTGTCGTCCGCATACTGCAGCTCCATGATCGATATAGTGGTGGTTTGACCTTTAGCCCTGAAACGGTTGATGTTGAGGAGTTGGCCGTCAGTTCTGTACATGATGTTGACTCCCTGGGGCAGATGCTTGCTTGTGAGATGTAGGATAGCAGCAACAAAGATGGAGAATAGCGTTGGAGCGATGACACATCCCTGTTGTACTCCTGTGTCAACCCGGAAGGGTTCAGTTTTGTCTCCACTGCCACTGTGGCTGACATATTATCATGCAGCAGTCTCAGTACCCGGACGTATTTTTCTGGGCAGCCAATCTTTGCCAGTACCAGCCAGAGGGCCTAACGGTTCACTGAGTTGAAGGCTTTGGTGAGGTCGATGAAGGCCATGTATAATGGCTGATTTGGTTCCCGGCATTTTTCTTGCAGTTGGCGAGTAGTGAAAATCATGTCTGTAGTGCCTCTGTTTGGGCGAAATCCACTCTGAGACTCAGGAAGGATGCTTTCTGACAGGGGGGTGAGTCTGTTTGTTTGGAGCTTAATACATCTGCATTCAAGTATGTTGATATGAAAGTATATCAGGCAGGGATACCATGAGGGAATTTACCCACCAGTTAATAAACTGTTGACTGTGTAAGCCATTCACTACACTGAGAATAGACATTCCTACATCCATGACTTGGTTAAATCACTTGCGTGCAGGGAGGTGCACAGACATTTTGGGGGGCAGGAACTGAAGTGAGAAAAAGGGCATGACTTCCCATAATAATTTATTAAAAAAAGTTTTAAAACAAAAATTAAAAAATAGTTGCACATCTCTGACTTACTGACCAATTTATTTTGATACACTCACGCAATTGTTTAATACTCAACAGAATTCTACAAAATAATCAGTTAACACAGAGACAATGGTCTTCTTTAGTATTCACTAAGTACAAGAGCAGACAACAAACTACAATTAATAGTTATTAAATGAGCAGCAAACAATCAAAAACGATGAAGTTACTGTTTAAGGACATTATAGGCTAAAAGATCGTTATGTCGGAATTCATCTATAGAAATAACATTTCAGGGGAAAATACTGACTTGACGTAAGTAACGTTCTGGGGAAGTTGTGAGGTGCTATGTTTTTTATTCTTATCACCTGCAATGCCTTGGTAACTGCATGCAAATGTGCGCATTTTAATTAGGCCTAGTTAACGACTAATTTGCATATCAATGTGGCGATTGTGATGACGTTATTAGATGTACTGTATTCACCTGTAGTGTCTCCCCTTAAGTACAGTAGGCCTACATTAGCCTGTATACCCATGATAAATTGCCTTAGCTAAACCTTGAGCTAACTTATCCATTAGCTGTACCCCATTGTCTTTTGACTAATTAGCTGCCAAGAAGCCAAGAAAAGCCGGCATAACATGGGACTTTAAGGTGGGAGGTGCTGCTACCTGTCTGTCTGAAGTGACTGCCGATGACTGTCCTCACTGCTGTGCGCGAGAGTGGAGGGAGGGAGGGAGGGTAGAGAGCATCGGAACTTCACAGTCTAATCTCCCGACCTGATATTTTTATTTTGTATTCAATCAATATGTTTTTGGAAAGGGAAACTGTGTGCAAACAGCAGTAGATATATATTTATTTATTGGAGAAACATTTTTGAAAAGAAGCACCCCATAAAAAGGGCACTTTCTCTGGAGGAAGAATGAGGGCAGGGGCTAAAGCCCACTTTGATGTATATGTGTGCACGTGCCTGCTTGCGTGTACACTTTTCTCTGCATTGGCCAATTGTGACCCAGGTACTCCTAAACAAAAACACGCCTGTTTGCTTTAGAGTGGTGCAGTTATTAAGAATTGTTGTAGGATGCCCCGGAAGTTAGCATCACAGGGCCTCCCTTGACAAAAAGCTATTGGATTTCTTTATATTGCAGAAAATAAGATTTGTGGCCAACACACATTTATAACACTTTTCGTCAGTAGTATAATCTCCACATATCAATCCCACTTTTTTGAAGGGTAAATGCAATTGGCAGAAATACAAAACTAACGTAATGCTAAACAAACTACCTCACGTGGCTTATTTCAGGCTTTTAACCAAAAACACGTTCAAGAAACCATTGACTTTCGATGGCAAACCGAACTACACTGGGGAAACATTGATTTCAAAAACTATGAAATCAATGTTTCAAGAACATTAGGAAAGACAGGGATATATACAGGACATACAGGACTAATCACACATGGAAGACACAGCTGGTAACAGGACAATCAAAATGTCACTAGAAATGCAGTGAAACTAGGACTCATATAATTATCGTGGGTATTAGACTTTGGGGCAGATGCTAACTGGACAAAATAAAAGGGGATCAGCTGCTTACAGGGAATATCTACACAACTTTATTTGGAGAAAAAACACAAAGTACACACCTGAAATGTTGGTATGAAGGCAGACCAAAATTGAATCATTTAACAACTCGCCTTTGTTTTCTAATGAAAATAAGTTTGGGGGGTTGTTTTTAACCATTTCTACAGTAGATACTGACAGTCAAACATCCTGTTTTAATCAAGAGCATTATCCTATATCAGAATCAGAATACCTTTGTTCGTCCAGAGGTGAAATGTACATTTGTTACAGCAAGTAAAGAGCCAAAGATAGCATAGTATCACCGAAGAAGCATGCATACAAATATTAACACAAAACCACTTCCTGATCCTTTATCTTTCCTTTGAGAATTGAGTGTAATCCACCCTGGATCTGATATACAAATACATATTATAAAAATAAAAATAATTCACCAGCATGAACCTCTGTCATATCAGTACAACACTGAATGACCAATATCAGATTTTTAATAAAAAAGGATAATACTGGCACCATCTATTCTGGTAGCATGCCAATACCACAGACTGTGTACCTCACTAATCAGAGAATCAATATTATTTTTCAAAGGATATGAGATAAGAGAAAGAAGAAAGTGAGACACATATGAAAAGAACATTCTAGAAAAGATATCTGCCTCACTGTCTTTATATAGCTGAAAAGTTAACATCACAAAGTGAAAACAGCTAATAAAGCTTGCATGCCTGCGTAACAAATAACGTAAAGAACAAAGCATTGATGGAGTACCAGTGTTGCATAGATTAAGGCAGTGGTTCTCAAACTTTTTCTGTCAGGCCCCCCCTTTGGAGAAAAAAAAAAGTCGGGCCCCCCCAACACAAGTCAGGCTCAGTGGCGGCGCCAGAGATTTATTTTGGGGGTGCTGTGGGGTAGCTTGACGTTTCATAGAGGGTGCTCAAACATTTAGGGTTTCCCATGAATGTACCGGGCGCTACAGTGGAATGTTCTACTGCAACACTCCCCACGCAAATACACAACGTACCCGCGACTGTTACAATGAAGGCTCGATAATCAGCTCACGGCTGCATATAGATGTAAGCAGGGGTAATGTGCTATTTTTATAGGTGGTGTGTGGACCTCACATAGGGGGGTCCGGGGGCAAACTCCCCCGGGAAATATTGAAGTTAAAAGCATCAATCTGGTGCACTTTGAGAGCAAAATGAAGAGATCTATGGATACCTCTCTCAACATCCATTTGAAACAGAACAGATTTACTTTTTCTTTATGGATATTTTACAAATCACCCTTTTAAACTTTATTCTTGTTTTACTGTCATATAGTATTTCATACCTGTTTTTCATTTATTCTCTTATTTTCTATAACTATAATGATCATATAAACGTGTGCCTCGGAAATAATTGTTTACATTAATGGTGACCAAAACGTTTGAGACCCACTGAGATAACACTGAGAGAGTCCTTTAGCTCACTGAGTCTCTCAGTCTGACAGGAGAGGACTCTCCTCCACCTTGTTGTTGAAAAAACTCCTTATATCCGTTAGCGTAGCTCGCTAGCACCAGAAGCTAACAACAACGATCTCCGGTACCGGTGCGCTCTCTCTCTCTCGCTCGTGCACACAAAATGGCTCGTTACACACACACGCAGAGCCGAGCTTTATTGAAACACAGAGACCCAGACGTAATAATACTGCATCATATTATTTTCAAATCAATAATTTTTCAATTTATGATTTTTTTTAAAATCTTTTTTTATTTTTATTTTTTATAGCCATTTTTCCTCCTGGTCTCTCGCGCCCCCCCTGGCATGCCTCTGCGCCCCCCAGGGGGGACGCGCCCCACACTTTGAGAACCACTGGATTAAGGTGACAACGAGTTGGTTTCTTTGACCAGAATCTGAACTTGTCTTCCCTTCAGCAACTAAAACAACAACTTTTTGATTAAGTAAGATTAGTGTGGCACAAGGGGATAGAAACAAGCCTTCCAAACTCAACCTAAAAACACAGCTTCAAGCATCCAAGAGCCATAATGGATTTACTCGTAATTACAAACAGAATCAGACAAAATGGGGTGATTCACTCACGAATCAACTCGCCGTGAACTGAATACCGAAGCTCTGTCTCGACATGAATGTATTCTAAGTATTAAGGCTGTGCTTGAACGTGTAGGGGGCCACGCACTGCACCTGTTGCATGAACTCAAGTTCAAAGTGTAGTTTTGAGAGGGCTATTACAATTGTATTCCCCGGATGGATAGTGACTCGGAGAGAAAAAGAGGTCAAATATGGATTTGAGGGAGCAGCAGCAAAGGAGACTTGTACAGAAGCAGAGCTGCTTTTTGCTTTGTGAATGTCAAGAGGCAAACAAGAAGCCACTAATACGACTCCAGAAATTAATTTCGCCCGTTGGCTCGTGTGTGAGTTTTTGTGTGCGAGACATTGTTCACCTTGTTATTAAGCCTTGTTAAGGGATGCTGCCCATTGAGCCGATCACATTCCCCGCTGCTTCACACACACATTGCCGCGCGGAGACCTTCAGCTTCGCATTGAGATGCTGGTTTGCTTTTCTAAAGCCGCCCACTCATCCGCCCTTCATCATGCCGCAGGGCAGCTGTACCAAGCCAGCCCTGCTGTGTGGACCAGAGGAAGTGTAGTCACTCTTTACACACACACAAACACACACTGGGAGCATAGCTGTGTATTACATCCAATCTTGGGACGGCTGCCCGGGGAAAATAGATTACAAAGGTTATAGCACGGAGCTGGTGTTGTGTGTGTTTGAATTGGTATAGGGCACAACAATACACATACCCAAACTGACCTTTGGTGTAGATGCAGGTTCCATTTATTTCCTAAGTCTCTCCTAAAAATGTTAATTATTGTTTATTCATTTATGAAAATGTATGAAGGCATATTCATTTTGAATTCAGTTTGTTCCCAGGTGAGCTCTTGTTGCACATGTTCATACATAAAGACCATCCAAATTCCAGGCACAAAATGGCAGCAGTTAAAAAAAACATGTATCTTCATTGAAAAATACTGTACCTGTTATGTTATTCAAGAGTGGAGCGTAGTTAAGTTAAAGCCTTTTATTGTCATTATACACAGAGTATAACGAGATTCAGAGTGCAACTCTGTCCCGGTGTGCAAAAAATACAAACAAATACATAACACTAAAAAACACGGCAATAGGACATACAATCATACGGGGGAATAAATAGTTACAAATATTGATATAAAAATAGTATATAAAGTGCATTAAAAGTGTGTGTATGTGTGAGAATGGTTATAGTTATTGCATTATGTGTGGTGGTTGAGCAGCCTGACGGCCCAGGGGTAGAAACTGTTTTTGAGTCTGTTTGTCCGTGACTTGAAGCTCCTGTATCTCCTCCCAGAAGGCAGGAGAGAGAACAGTCTGTGACCTGGGTGAGAGCTGTCCTTTATGATGTTGTTAGCTCTGCTGCGGCAGCGGGAGGTGGAGATGTGTTCCAGAGAGGGCAGGGGGCAGCCGATGGTTTTCTCTGCCATCCTGATCACTCTAACAAATGATTCAAACCACACAATTGCACACATAGGTTTTTAAAGGCGTTGAATGATCATAAATAATGGCATGCTGTATGCGTGATGTGAGCCTACATGCTGTGGCCACTTCTATACAGCTCCGGCTCAACAAAGACCATTTAAAATACAGAGCAAGGCAACAATAGGTGCTTTCAATAGGCATACGACATTTCAAAACATCCTAAATTCATGTGTGCTTTTTGTGTATGACAACAGGTCATTTAAAAGCGGTTGAATAAAAAGTGTGTGAAGCACAGAGGGCCAGGCTGTCACCGTGACTCACCGCTCTGCAGAACAATAACACTCACACACTCTCTGTGTGTGTTCTGTGTACCTGTGTCGGTATAGAGGTTTTGTTCCAAAAGCACAAGCCTGTCCACGGCTCCTGGCTTGAGAGATGCCTGGTGGCATGTGACTGTATATTCCCACCGGTGATAAATACCCTTTCTGATTTTACCTCCAATTGTTTTCAGTGTTTGGCTCGCTCCTGCTCCAGTACTGTCTCAATCATCTCCTGTCTGGATCCCCACCTGGTGGGAGGCTCACTGATCAGCTGGTGAGCGGGGAAATCTAGCTCTCCCTCGCCACCCCCCACTCCTTCCCACTGAATCACAAACTGTTCACAAACTTCTTGAAACATATGAAACACCCTCAGTCCCTGAAACATTTGGAATTGATGGATTTATTTACAATTATTATAATATTATGTCACAAAACCAGTTATAATATATTTTTTACAGCTCTCATTCAAAATGTTAATGCATTCAAACTAAATCGTTTTATGGCATTATATTGTATATGCTTTACATACATTTGTATAAATAGATAATACACATGCCTCGGCACATATCACCCACAGTCTCATGTACACTGCTTTAACATTTCTGATGACTAAAAAAGGTTATTATTTTACCAGTGGGGTGCGTGGGTAACTCACAAATTGCAAGGTACAGGCTGAAGACACTGCATTCAAAGACATAAAATACGAGAAGAACGGGCATCATTTTTTTGTGGTCAATTGTGATTGTTGTTAAACACCACAGTTGGGCCTAATGTGGTCACAGCTAGCCGGGAAACAAGCTGATGCAGCTCTGAAGACAGATTGTGGCTAGTTAGCTATGTAGCTAGTCCTGTGTTCAGAGAAGAGGAGAGTGAGGCAAAAGGACCGTTAACACCTTTACTGCCATTCGCCACCATCACGCTCACAGTGGAGTAGCAAGCCTGTCGAACGCAATGCAACTCGATCTGTTCAGCACAACTGTCGATCCAGTTTCATGTTCGGTTCTGAGACCAGGACCCTCAATGCTCGACTACAGCATCGTCTCAATGAGTCAAATACCAACCTCTTTTACAGGGTACAAACTATATCGTGGAAGATAACTCAACGTAACAGCAGATCTCACGTCCCACTCAATTTCCGCACCCCAGTATCTTTACTTAGGTCACATGATATGGACTATGATAGCAAGCTAGCGGGCTTACTGTTCTTGGGTATAGATGGCTAGTTATACTTTAATGAAATGTTTCTACTAGTTTGGAAGGTGTAGAAGGTTTTAGTTGCTACTCAAAAACCTCTCCCAAGTGAGTTGGCAGTTGTTGAATATTGGTTTACATGGAAGTCAGTCAATGGCAATGGTACACATAAAAATGGCCGCCTCTCTGAACATCCTGCTAGGTTGATTTGAAAGGAAATGTCTGTTCTACTCTATTTGAATGACTGCAGTCTCATCTACTTGCAGGCTCAGTCGTTTGATGTTGTTGTCAGTGGTGATGCCCACCTGACCAACCTCTGTTACCATAAAGGCATGTTCCAAGTGTACAATAATCTCACCTGTATGCAGGGAAAAAGCTTGTTTGACGTCATGAACTCGGCAACTCCCAACTGTGGATAGTTTGCACAGTGACACATTAAAACGTTTTGCTGGACTACAAATTGGTAGTTCTTAACAAGTGGGTCACATTTCTTAAGTGCTGTGCCAAATAGCAAGACATTAAATCATTTCTTCAAGTCCTGCACTTCCGCAGGTTGTCAGACATCACCAGTTGTATCAATACTCCAGGTAACACATGCACTTTAACTGGCTCACTTAGCATCATGACTGCCTGGCCTGATCAGCAGTGCAGCCACACTTTGACTTCAGCTGTATTAGGGAAATTGATTGTCACCGTAATGATTTGTGTCCGGCGTGATCAACAATAAATGACAAACATGGCTGGAGGCGTTGCTCGTAGGTGCTCGATCAAACACAAGGGACTATCTCCTTCTCACACACACACACACACACACACACACACACACACACACACACACACACACACACACACACACACACACACACAAAGACAACAAGCCAGAGGGCAGCACTTGTCCAATCAATAGACAGATTAACAAGACAAATTGAACATGTGTAATTACAACCCCCAAAAAAAGGCTTTGCCTGTAGGGCAGTGAAGGACTGTGTGCGTGTGTATTTACCTTTTAACTCTTCCCTTGAACCAAAAGGAACATATTCTTATCACTTTATATAGTTGTATATCTAGCAAGCAACAGCAAACACAGATTGACTTTGGCATCACATTCACTTTCCACAGAGCTGTTTTGTAGCAGTACCCCCCAGCTTAGCACTGCGACGGCTTTCAAATAGGATCTGCTGCTGGATGCAGAGACCCAATATGCGTCTGCTGCAGGGCTGGCTAGCAAGCTGACAGATCGTTTATTCAAGAAGCTCTCTGCTCTGCACTCGCTGCATCGCCTGCTGTTTCGTACACAGGCGGACTTCTGTGGGCATTAGTGTATGTGACTGCGTGTGGGTGTTGGATGTGTGTAGCAGTGGGATTTGTAATGCTGTTTATGCAGTCCATATGCTCTCAGTTTGACTCCTATCCTCAGGCCGTCAGAGGAGGAGGACATTTTTCATATTTAAGAACTCCCCAACTCTGTGGGAGTTCAAGCTCTCGAGCATGCACTTGTACTCTCCCTCCCTCTCGTCTGTCTCAGAGTAGAGGAAATGAATTACGTATGAGTGGCAGAAAAGAAGCCTGGTGGTGTGGATGTGCCCTTTGAGAGCAAAGTCTTGTCCTAACCCTTGTACACCCTGAATTTAAAAGGCGCGCCCCTATGAAGACGTTCCCATTTGGCCGGCCAGCCTCCTGCACTCCCAGCTAAACTGTCCAAAGAGCAAGCCTTTCTTTCATCCATTTCCTTTGGTCTGTCTCTGTGAAGCTCTTTCACTCACTACACTTCCATGTATCTTCACTGAAGCAACAAAAGACACGTTCAACAGTCATATGCTGCAGGAACAATGACCTGCAGGTTTTAATATTGCTATAACGCTGTAGGATGTTCAATAGTCCTCTTTCACAGTGAAACACATCTCTACAAATCATGCTGATGATTGATCCATTCTCTTGGGCAAGCACGTAAATATTTGCTATTGTTATTTTATAGTTTAAAAATGACACAATTACAAATAAAATTAAAAATAAGACCTATATTTTCCGAGCAACACTTTATATCTCCCAAGATCTCCCATGGTCAACCCATGTTGCACTGTTATCACAGCCATGTTACACCCTTACTACACATACTACATCCTGGTATAACACTGTTATTAAACACATTAAACCGTTTTTACACCAATGTTTACAATGTTATTAGACCAATATCACAACCATGGAAAGGCAGGAGCATAACAATAGAAGGTTGGAGGGAAGAACAGACATTGCTGTTAAAATGAACATAGCACTATGTAGCGTTGCCATTGCATAAAACTAGTCACATGACAACAGCGACACATTCAATGTCTGTTCTTCTCTCTTTCCATGTCATTGGATGGGAGCCTTAGATTTCCCTGAAAATGATTTGGGTCATTTGTTAAATATTAAATATTGCTAAGCCTTAGTTAGTGCCTACTTTACATTTGATATTAGATGGTTTTCCTACCAAAAAGCTAGTATTTGTATATGTTTGAATGTATCCAGCAGGCTGCAAAGCTCCTGTTATATATCATGTTCTTATATGGAAATGGAACGAATAAAATGAGTTGTTAATGATACAATTCTAAGATAATTCAACGGAAACACTTGAATCTTGATCCTTTAACAAGTTAGATGGATGCAGATATCCTGAACTCAGATTCTTCATGTCTTTTCTACATACAGTAAATGTTCTCTGTGTCCTCTCTTTGATCTGCCATGTTCTTCTCTACTCATCACCTTCCGTTTCTCTCTTATGTGAGTCTGCCTTGTTCATTTCTCATGCATGTACCTTCCAGTCCGTCATCCCACCTGTCATCTGTCATCTCGTAACATGGCCTTCATCCCAGCTTTGTGCTCAATCACACATCCTAATCTTTCCTCTGTAAGCCTCCACTTGTTTTTTCTTCTCCTTGCCTTACTTCTGACTCTTACAGCTCTGCTTCACTCCCCCCTTGCTTTATTTTTTCATCTGACTTCTCCCTTCTTCACTTCTCCCTTCTTCACTTCTCCACTCCTCTCCCTCGAGGCCACTGAAGCCTGTCTTCACCTCTGGGGAAAATGTCACCTCAGTCTTTACCAGAAGGCTCCTTAGCCCTGCCACTCGATCATTTGGGTCAATCTACCTTTCAACTGGTTTCGCACATTGCCTACACCTAGCACACTTTTGTCCCTCCAACTACACACATTCATGTATGCATTAATGTGGGAAATATATATGTTGTGCCAGTTTATTGGTTCTTCTTGTACTGCCATCTTCGACATATTGGTGAAACTGTGCTCAGGGGTTAAATAGGCATCCACTAATCAGAACCCAGTCCCAGCTGTGAATATGTCAAAGTAGGCAAGATACTTGAAGAGACCCTATTGTGCTTTTGGGGATTATTCCCTTTCCTGTAGTGTGTTATATAGGTTGTTGTACATGTACATGGTCTGCAGAGGCTAGAATCCCAAAGTTCCTTCCATAGTGACATACTGACAGCACTATGTAACACTTGCTCTTCAATAGGCTAGCACTCCAACACATTGTACGGCTCCAAGTTACAAGAAAAAATACCTTTTTGAACATTAAAGCATGGAGACATGTCACAGTAGAGGCACACAATACAAATCCTGAACATTAGCATACAAGGGCACCTTTAACTACAAAATGGCTCCTGTATGCATGTCTACAGTATTGTTGTGTATGCAAGATGCTTTGGATACAGATAACACAAGAGTATTAGGCGTGATAGTGTTAGCATACATTTGGATTCAAGAAAGTGGGAAATTCCCCTATGATTGGAGAGGGCGAAGCCTGAAGAATGTTAAATGACAAAGATGTTTGAGATGTGGAATAAATAAAAAAGGTGATGGGTCCCAGATGGAAAAATAAATATGCGTAGGGAATGGTTACCAATATCTGGGTGCTATAACCTAAAGGTGACCATTTATAAATCAGTATGGAGGCTTTGGATTGAAAAGGTTTGTTGAATTTCCCCTTTGGGTCAATTGTCTGGCTTCGACCAATATATTCAAATGAATTGGATGAATCCATTATAAAGCTGAAGTGAACCTGCAGGTAAATGGGTTTAGAGGAAGGCTAACAGCAAACTTGAACTATCTGCAGCTTGAAAAATGGCATTGCCATGGCTTTGGCTTTTAGAGTTGTCTTTTACTTTGTCTTATACAAGAGGCAATATAATGAAGTATGGTGCAGTCATCACAGCCTTGACAAGGTAATTAAAGAAGAGCAGCATTGCATGTACTCAACACCTAATGTATTCTAGTTCAAGGTGAAGATATTCATGACATGAAACCATTGACCCATTTTGCTTCATAAAGGGGTATTATTGGTGGTCATCAGCTCCATGTCGAAGATAAATAGAATTGGAGGATGTAACCCTCTTTATTGGTCACACATGTTCATGCTTACAGCACACACACAGTGCAATTTGTTCTCTGCTTTTTACCCATCCTAGTACTAGGAGCAGTGTGTATGTGGGTCATGGCTAAACCAACTAGTAGGTTTTTGTATTCATTACCACGGTTGATCACAAGGAATACAAGAAGTCAGAGGTCAGGTATCATGGTATAAATGTGAGAAACTAAAAGCACAGGGTATAAGTTGTCCTTGTTTACAATTAAATATTACCTTCACTATGCAAATCTAGCTATTTTAACCCAAACCACTTTTTTTACATAACCTCACCAAGTACTTTTATTGCCTTAACCTTAATTGCGTTACGTTCAATGAATTCTACGTGCTTTATTACAATAGATCTGATCATATCAATTGATACTTCTCTTATATAGTCACAGATGTTACATAACCTGACATTATTTCCTGTCATGGACTCTTCCTTACACAGAATGTCTCACGATTTCCCAGAATTGAAACGTTTGAAGTGGTACTATTAGGCTCTCAGCTGGCGTTTTTTACAATGCTCTTGCACTTTCGTGTAAATGAATCAATGGTTCCAAATGACACAGTAGTGTACGTGCTGAAGTTGAGTTCAATAGAACTTGATATAAGATTATATACACATATATTCTTTTAACATCGCCGTAGTTCTTAGAGTGACTACATGGTTGTGTCTTTCTTGCACGATAACAGAGAAGGGAGAAATTCAGCGAGGTGGGTACACATTAGAATGGTGGCGATAACCACAGCCATATCATTGGCTGATAACATTTGTGATGATAACATTATGACCAACACACATTAGAAACTCTATGGATCTCAATACATCTGATTGAAAATGGTGAGTTCACAAAGGGACAGTAAAAAGCAAAAATGTCAGTGGAAAGCTTTTATTTGAAAGCAGCACAATGTAGAAATGTCAGTTACAGTGAAGAATGTAAGAGCGCAGCAAGGCAAGAGGTAAGGGGGAGAGACAGGAGATGAAAGGGGGCTGATAGACAGACTGACATTGCGAGAGACGCAGCGAGAGGGATGACGAAAGCTCCGCTGAAGTCAGACTCACAGCGGAGTGAAGAGCGGAGAGAGGGGATTTTGAATCTTGTCAGCTTCTTACCACTTCCAACTTCTACTGACTCATGCACAGAGACAAATGTCACAGTGCGCAAGCTAGCAAAATTCACACAGGAGCGTTGTCTCAGTGTTAATTATAATTCTGGTACAAACCATGGGACTAGGAGTTAACCAGGAGAGTGCCAAATGGTAGTTCTCCAAATGAAACATAACTCTGTTGGAACCTAAATCCCTAATTTCCACAGTTAGTGTGTAGGAGTGTAGCTTCAGGGTGGCAGTGGGGGAAATTAGGCCGTCACAGTTCATATGCAAAAGCTCATTGTTCCTTTTATTGTTTTTTAATTAAATACTCCCAACAGAGACAAACCCAGCCTTGACATAAGCCAGGATGTCAATACAGCATAATTCCAACTTTTTGTGTACACTTATTCCCTTCAAAGTGTTTTTTTTTTCCTGAATTAAATGCAAATACATCAGTCCATTTTGTTGAGATTTGTAAAGTAAATGTTGTATTCCTCACTACCACAGGAAGTGTGGACGTGAGAAGGTGGAGCCATTTATAAAGAGGCCTTATTGTGCTTTTAGGGGGTTTCCCTTTCCTGTGTTTTATAGGGCTTGGTGCATGTACATGGTCTGGACCCCTGCCTGAAACGTCTCCATTAGACCCCTTGTTGCTTCTGTAACATGACATCCCTATGTAACACTCGCATTTCTCAGCTAACCAATCAGAGCAGACTGGGCTCTGGTTTCGGACAGAGGGTGAAAAGAGGTGCTGCAGCACAGGCAGTATGAGAAAAATAAAGAGCTTTTTGAACATTAAAGCATGGAGACATGTCACAGTAGAGGCACTAAATACTAATATGAACCTGAACATTTGAGTAATAGGGCCCCTTTAATGAGCTGCATGATAGTGATCAGGGGTTTTTCCAAACCGGGTAACAGGGTCCTCTTACTTAACTTATACCAAAATGCAGATTTTCCCGTTAAAATAATGCTAGAAAACAATATTTGTCATTGTCAATACTGGTATAATTACTCCAAATATCTGAACATCTTGTCAAATAGACCGTCAGATGACGTAGACAGCTTTGTTTTTACGGAGCTCCAACGTCACATTGTTGTTTACGTCCGCGGCAACGTCTTGTACACGGGCGTCATGTTCTCGCGAGAATTGATATATCTTATATACAAGATCAGCGCCACAGTCTTGCCCTCATACTATATTTTTTCTAGCAAAACCCCTGGTAATGTTAGGATAGATTTCAGCACACCGAAGAGATTGACAATCAACAAACAAACCATTTTGATAACCCATTACACATACATTACCTCTTTCAGAGAAAGCTAAGATCGGGAAGAGAAATACAAGTTATATCCTTTCGAACTGATAAAAACAGACCCAGGAGAAATTTTAAACACTCCAAGGAAACCAGTGAAGGAGTCCAGAGAGTGACATTTAGAAAGCTGTCTCTGTTAGTCTTTAAATACAAGCAATGTAGCGTGAAGTCACTGCAGCACCACAGTATAGAGACACACAGATGCGTAGTGTTCAGTGTCTGCATGAACTTTTGAACATCAGCATGCACAATGATGGATTGCCAACGCTGGTTGGTTCCCATAATTCCTTACATATGGTGCAGAGCACACAAGCAGTCTTAACCACTTCATTAACTTTTAATTTCCCATTTGAGTAAGTCAGAAAATAGAATGTAATTGTGTCTGCTGTTTGTTAACGGCTATGAGATGTGAGGAAAGAAAGGACAAGCCCTGTGCAATAATCCTCATTACAGCTAATATCCAGAGATACTATCTGACTATTTATATATTTATATACCCCGCTGTCTATGTGCACTCAATGGTATTACACTTCACGCACTACTTCATTCTTTGTCATGTATCAGTCCATCAATGTTGTTTGTTTGAGACGAGAACAGCTTCAGACCCATACTGTTGATGACGCCTCTCAAAACTCAATAATGGTTTCAAAGTAATCTCACCCCTCAACAATCCCCCCTGTCTTTCTCTTTCTCTCTCCCCATCTAGAGCTAATAGATGGGACCCCCACCTTGAAAATCAACCACGGCTCTGGCACAGTGGTGCTACAGTTGCCAGGCAACGTGAACGTGGCAGACAGGCGGTGGCATCGGCTGGATGTCCGCAGCAACAGCAAGGTTGGACGCTTCACCCATTTCACACAAATTGCTATTTATTTAGCCACTTAGTTAACAAGTATATTCACACTGAGCTATAGTGGCAGATGAACGTCTATTTGTTTCTTTCTTTTACACACTTATTTAAGCCCCTGTCACACTGTCCCGAAATTGACACCCGATGGACAAACGATAAAGGAAATGTTCAAATTCGGCTGTGATCGTAGCAACATCGGGCCATTCGTGAGGGCATCTTAAGCCATCGTATGACCGCCGGTGGAGTTTCTCAGGCTCCGGCAGCAACTTCGTGAGCGGCAACTTCGTAAGGCACTCGTGAGGGCATCGTGTCAAGTCGTGTCATCTTCGTGTTATCATCGGTGCATTCACCCTCACTCTGATCGGGGCGAATGCCCGATGGCACCGATGATAACAAGATGCCCTCACGATGGCCTTACGAAGGGAAAAATTGACACATGAATTCAACACGAAAATGAACCTTCGCAAGGTCCTTCGGCAATTTTTTGGCATGTCAAAGATTTTGCCACCGTTCACGAAGTTGCTGCCGGAGCCTGAGAAACTCCACCAGCGATCATACGAAGGCTTAAGATGCCCTCACGAATGGCCCGATGTTTCTACGATCACAGCCGAATTTGAACATTTCCTTTATCGTGTGTCCATCGGGTTGTTTTATTGCACAACAAAATCATGTAAACATATTATGTAAATAACCCAATTTGTGTTCTGTGAAACTGAAAAGGATATAATATATTATTTTGAAGGCGAGTTGACAGGAAGTTGTTGTTGTTATGGAAACAACATTACGGAGAAAACATAATATTTTCTACATATAAAGACGGTAAAGTAAAGAACAAAGTCGGAAGATATCAGTACAGTATCATAGTACTGTAACAATTGTTTTTGTTACTTTCGTTGCAGTTGTTTGTCTTAAATGTAATGTAAATGTTGCCTTCGTGTGTGGTTCGGGGCCATCTTCGTGCGAAATTCACAATTCCATATTAGTGTGTCCATCGGGTGTCAATTTCGAGACAGTGTGACAGGGCCTTTAACCACTAATATCAAGAAATGTTTTCCTGCATTGAGGCAATTTAAACTAATGTATACGGCTCTACTCAAAAACATTGAAAACTGAGTTAATATCAAACAGCACCAACCCCACCATCTATTAAAAAAATGGATCCTCTCTCAAAGCCGTTAATGGTTTTAAATCCCTAGGATCATACATGTTGGACTTCGGGAAATACTCTCTATCGGAAAGCCAAAGCCTGGGCAGCATGCAAAATAACGGGCATGGTGTCCGACGTAATGAAACTCAATTTGTTTGCTACAACCATTGAGCAGAGATTCTATCTACGGCTCTGAGAACGGCACCCTTAATGCTCGACTCCATCATCACCCCAACCGATGACAAACCAACCTCTTGTGCAGGGTACGAAATCTATCGTTGAAGAATCATCAAACATTACAGATATATGGCAACATCCTACATCTCACTTTGCGTTTAATTCAACGGTGTTCTAGATTTGCCATCCAGATGTAACTTCTTTAAGACCTTATCCTATTGAAGCCTTCAAGGGGACAAATGCTAACCTTCACAAATCCCCTAGTGAGGAACTCTCCACTAAGGTTGCTAATTAAAATGCATTCATAGCATTACCCTGTCTGCTCAACAGCCCTGTCCTGCGTAAACTTAGAGGCAGTTGAAACAACCAAAGAGCTAATAGAATTGACAAGTGCTAGAATTTTCAAAGAAGTCTATCAAGTGCATATGTTTTGGTAAATCAAAATCACAATCAACAGAAAGTTAATTGTATTAGGTTACAAAATAAATAACGCAATATTTCTTAAATTATCCGCAAAAAAATCATCAAAATGCTTGTTTTTAACATAATCTTCCTGCAGTTATTACGTTCAATATTTAAGGTAATTGTACATTTTATCAGTTGTTAAGTGCTGTTATTGCTATGCATTCAATATCAAATGAATCCATGCAATATGCCACTTTGTTAGAGGCCTTAGGTTAGAAAAGGGAGGAATAGTAAAAGTAGGAATGTGACTCTTCACTGGTAAAGAAAAGTCAAACAAAGCAGCAGTGTAACTTCTAATCATTGTTGGTTTGGTACAATCACTCTCAATCTGTCATTCAGAGCAAAGACTCCCTCCCAGGTGAAAATCAAATGAATAACATGATTATTATTCCAATTGTCCACTGATGATATATTTCAAAACAAGCAGTGAGGTTGTTTAGAACCTCACCATCTGTACCTTGTCCAGACCTGATTGAAAGTTTCTCTTTTTTCTTTACTGAATCAGATGCAAGAAACGAGTTGCTGCTGTGGTTCGGTTTCACACAAGCAAATGCTTGCAATCCATTTCTGTGAACTAGTGTTGGCCCTCTGCCGTGCACAGTTGTGTTAGCACCACTGGCACGGTCATGCATGCTGAGGCGATATTTGCCTGAAAGTTGTCCAAAGTAGAACTGTGCGAGAAGCAAAAAATGCAAATTAGCTTAGCCACCGGAAATTAATGTTGTTTTCGCCCCTTCCTTCGGGGGAATGTCAGAGGGGAATATTATGACTGCCCTAAATCTTAGTTGATAGACCAAATACATGTTGACTGTTAAAAGTAACTTTAAACCAGTGGCGAGGGGAAAGTGCAGCTACATTTTTAGCTGCTGAGCTTCCCAGCCATGGAGGTATAATTGTTTGACAGACATGTCACATTTCAAAACTCAATTATTTCACATCACAACCATCTCCCTTATGGCTCCAATGCAAGCCTATGCAATATGTCGTTTAGGGACCCAAATGGAGAACATGTAAGTTGGTGATTTAGTATTGCAGGACCGTCTGCACTTTAAAGTACAGAGGGAGACAATAGCGGTGGGTGTGACATGAATTATTGCAATGACCTCCTTTTGACATTCTCTACTTAGGATCATTTCAAGGGAATTTAATCAGAGTGAAATTAAGCTAATCTTCACTTCACCGAGGACCGCCCGTAACCACTGCCTTATACTTTTTAAATATCAAGGAGATTTTCAGTGATCCTATTTTAATGTAACCCAGCTAGCTTCAAGCCTCATGTTCTCACTCTGAGCTTAAAAGCAGCCGGACTGTCTGAACCTTACTGGAAAGTCATCCCGATATGGACAAGGACCACTCGAGTTGAAGTACTCTGTCAAAATAAAAGCCATTTTCATGGGGGCACGTGAATGCACCGTTGGTCTTGGCGGAGCTCTGTGCTCTCTGAGTGCCATTCTAATTTTAATAACGCCATCAGGAACCTTGCCCTGCCATTAGTCACTGAAATGTGCTTGTAATTCGCGTCCATTACTTAACTGTTCAGTACACAGTGACAAAACACACCAGTTCTGTTCCTCTTTGTTAAATATTAACAATATGCGCAGTTCTACATTGACACATGCATAAAAACAGAGCACATTTGCTTAGTATTGAGAATGACCTCAGCGATAAGCATGCATAAGGGCACTGTAACAGCTTTATTCTGAATTGTATGGATACAATAATTCATTGAGACCTGTGTTATTACAATGGGGATTATTCTGCATCACAATGGTTTTATTCTGAGTCACATGTGAATGTATTCATTTGTCCTGAATAGTAAGCAGCAGCTTGTCCAATCTGGTTGTGTGACCTGGTTGGAAAAGGACAGAGCTGCTGTAGCAGGAATACAAGAATGTTTAACATGGAGCGGAAATTACCTAACCAACTACATTTTTTTGTGACTGTGGTAAAGAATTAGTCTTTGCATATTATTGTAAACATTATGTTAATTATGTATCTGGTAAACAACCACTGTTGATGTGACATCATCAAGCTAATTGATGCTACTGAGCAATTAGCTAGCACAGCAGGTATGTATTAGCTGCTGTTTCCTGACACATTTGCCTCCTGTTGATGCTGGTTTTAAAGCTAAATTAAAAGCATCAGGTAAATCATGCATGTAATTTCAACTGATAAAAGTAATTAATACAAATAAACCTGCAAGTAATATCAATTTTGTTATGTTTTTTGACATGTTTTGGCATGGCAAATTATCTAGTTCAGTAGCTGTACTAGCTACCGACAGCTGTTTCAGGGTCCTAAAGTCACCTCCAGGGGAACATCCTCAGTTGTCCTGACACTGTAACATGGCCCTCTGTAAAATATTCTCATGTCAGTCTTTATTTCCTCGTAACCCCACTGCCTCCCATCTCACGGGACCCTTTGGCAGAGGTATTCAATTATGGTAATGATCAGATCTCGTGCACCTTCTCATGAACAGCTGGCATTCACACAAATGTTCTTCCCCCAATATGTTAATGAATCATGTCTATGTAGCATTATTTGGAGTATAAATACTAAATTTTGTTCAAAAACTGGAGCAGGGTTTAAGTCAATGTCATACATTGATTAATGACCATGAACGTTGTAAATCAAACGTCTTCTCTGGCAACACATTTAAATGTTGTTAGCCTCTTAAATAGGTGTATACACCATACTGCAACTAATACATTGTTAAAGTGAAGGTGACATTTTAAAACAACCAACACATTTTAAAACTGACTGAAACGAAACAAATACAATGTATAGGTTACAACACTACTAGTTTAGGTTAAAGAAAATATCATTGTTGGATGAAAATAGAACAGAATCAGAAATGCTTTCATAATCCCGGTGGGAATTGGTTTTCATGACAGTTTTTCCGATTAAGAATAAATACAATAAAAGATTAATTCAAATGTATGTATTAAAACATAAGAAGAAAGAATGTGAAATAAAAAGATAAAATAAGACATAAAGAAAACAAGTTAAATGTCTATTCAAATTGAAAAAGTCCCAGCATATTGACGAGGAGTTAAACATCTGATGGCGACAGGAAGGAAGGAAGCGCTTTGTGGTGCATCTTGGTGGAATGAGTCCTCCACTGAAGGCACCTGAACATTGGTCATGGGTTGCGGTCGGATAATCCAAAAATCAGCTCCTATCGTCTAACCCAGTGGTTCTCAAACTTTTTTCACTAATGTACCCCCTTTGAAAAAAAAATTCGACCAAGTACCCCCTGATCAGTGCAAAAACTATTTGTTAAGGAATAAATGCCTATATAAAGAGGTACAGTACAGCGCTGCACCATCAGTGTCTGATTTATTAAAACAACAACATTGTAACTGAGAAACACTTAAATGCTACATTTCAAATGTTTACAATCCGTCACTAAATTCATGGCAAACCAATTTTAACATCATGCAATAACACTAAGACGACATTAGTTGCATTTAACTGATCTTTTTAATAAGTTGTACTTACAATGTAGTGAGAAACATGGGCTCGTGCTTCACTGAGGATCTTTGTCATTCTGACAGGGAGGCAAACTGCAGTTATTACACTCTGCGTTTTGAAATATGTGTAACTCTGTTAAAAACCCACACTGCTCAAACTTCGTTACTTTTCCTAAAATTGGTATATTTGTATATTTATTTATTTTGGGGCGTGGTGAATGAAGAGAAAAAAAGATATGAGCATTTTATGAGCATGGGATTTTGACCCCTCATATAAACATATGCATAATAATAATAATAATAGATTTAATTTGTTAGCGCTTTTACAGGTGCTCAAAGACGCTTTACATATATAGTGAAGAGAAAATAAAATAGTGCTGCGCTATACTTTGCGGCCACACGTCGTTGCCAAGCAACGCTTATTGTTTAAGTCCTTTGAAAAGCAGACAGTCATATAATTAACTAGAACTAGCTAGATCTGATAGATTTGGACATAGACGCGAGTGAAGTCTAACCGGACGCGAGAGAGAGAGATCAGATCAGCTGCTGCTGACGGAGAACACGCAGCTCTGCATGATCACAGCTCCGCCGCTGTGACGGACCGGTGAGTGGAGCAAAATGAAATACACTAAGAGTTAGACCTAACACACTTAGCTAGTTTATCTACTCTGGAACAAGCTAAACTAGTTATAAATATATGTATTCTTTACTGTCGGGTCACTTATTACAGGTTCAGCGAGCTGCACGAGACTAAAGGCCCTGTCACACTGTCCCGAAATTGACACCCGATGGACACACGAATATGGAATTGTGAATTTCGCACGAAGATGGCCCCGAACCACACACGAAGGCAACATTTACATTACATTTAAGACATACAACTGCAATGAAAGTACCAAAAACAATTGTGTTACAGTACTATGATACTGTACTGATATATTCAGACTTTGTTCTTTACTTTATCCGTCGTTATATGTAGAAAATATTACGTTTTCTCCGTAATGTTGTTTCCATAACAACAACAACTTCCTGTCAACTGTCCTTCAAAATAATATATTATATCCTTTTTAGTTTCACAGAACACAAATTGGGTTATTTACATAATATATTTACATGATTTTGTTGTGCAATAAATCAACCCGATGGACACACGATAAAGGAAATGTTCAAATTCGGCTGTGATCGTAGCAACATCGGGCCATTCGTGAGGGCATCTTAAGCCATCGTATGACTGCCGGTGGAGTTTCTCAGGCTCCGGCAGCAACTTCGTGAGCAGTGGCAAAATCTTTGGCATGCCAAAAAATTGCCGAAGGACCTTGCGAAGGTTCATTTTCGTGTTGAATTCGTGTGTCAATTGTGCCCTTCGTAAGGCCATCGTGAGGGCATCGTGTTATCATCGGTGCCATCAGGCATTCGCCCCGATCAGAGTGAGGGCGAATGCCCGATGGCACCGATGATAACACGATTTGACAAGATGTCCTCACGAGTGCCTTACGAAGTTGCCGCTCACGAAGTTGCTGCCGGAGCCTGAGAAACTCCACCGGCGGTCATACGATGGCTTAAGATGCCCTCACGAATGGCCCGATGTTGCTATGATCACAGCCGAATTTGAACATTTCCTTTATCGTGTGTCCATCGGGTGTCAATTTCGGGACAGTGTGACAGGGCCTTAACGGGCTGTCAGGAGAGGGAGAGGAAAAGAGAGCACCCCGTTTATTTTTCCCATTTTATTATCCAGAATTACTGTAAACTCTTGAAGAAAGTAATGAATCTACTATTAGTAGTTTGTGTAAATGCATTAATGTTTTTTTTTTCATTAACGTAAAAAAAAATCTCACGTACCCCCTGGAGTACTCCAACGTACCCCTAGGGGTCCGCGTACCCCCATTTGAGAACCACTGGTCTAACCCTATCGTCTATTCCTTGACCTGAGTGAAACGTCACGGGGTTAAGGGATAGTGGATAGGAGAATTCAAAAGGACTTAGGAGAAGAGACTGCGGTGCTTTAGAGAATCCGACTGCACTTTCACTATCCGACGTGTTTATGATGCGCCAGCGGACGTCCTGAATGTGCGTCTGCTGCTGTGGGGAAACTATGGAAACTACAGTTTTCTATACAGCGGACTACAACATGGATGTTCAATAAGAACGAGGGACTACTGTAAACTCATCTAGAGACTCTGCACCGTGCTCTGATGCTGTTGTTTTATGCTTTATGAACGTGGACAACAGAGAAACATATTCTTCATGACCAAAGTTGGAATTGAAATAAAAAAGGAAAGTGAAACTTATGCTCGTCACCCTCTCCCTCCGGTCCACATTAATACAAATGATCCCAATACGTATGATTGTATGAACTATGAACATGTCTTAAAATCAATACAGATGTATTTATTATAAACGTTAGTCCTTAACATCTATCACTGTGTATATCACCATTCAAACATCTTTTAAAAGTTGAACAAACTCCACACAGCTCAGTAAAGACTGTGAGATGTTGACTTTATTTGATCATTTCAGTAAAAACTAACATTCATATTTCTCTTTTTGATTATAATACTGATGAACGTTCAGAACAAAGCACTTTGGCAACTTACAATATTTTAGGTTTCAGACAGGATGCAAACAACTGGAATGTCGTGTTCTTCAACCTAGGATCAATCAAGGAGTCTTCATACGATGTCACCCGACTTTCGCCTTCTTGTATTCACGATCAACCGTGTGAATAGATGATAAAACCTACTAGGCGTAGCAGTCCCCTACTGTCTCCACAGCAATGAGGCTGATGACACTCATTGAATCAGCCTTTAACAATAGGACCGGGTGTCTTTGGACTTTGACAACATATGTGAAAGCTTTTATCAGAAACGTGAATAAAAAACATTCAATACAACATTTGCAGTTCTAACAATCTATTCTGGTACGTTGTAATTAAATTACGTGATACCCTTTGTGTGATCCTAATGTGAGCTGTAATGTACTGGATGTGAAAGAAAGAAACAAATAACATGTGTCCAAAAAGATGAGATGAACATGGGATCTTGTCTTCTCTGTCACAGCAATGTTGGACAGAATGAATGACTCTGGAAATAGGTTGTCATGGTGTCTGCTTAAACTTCTGCTGAACAGTATTTGTTTATTGGAACATGCTGGCTTAAGATGTGAAGTGTTTTTTTTTTTTATATTTGTGCTTTACCAGGGAACATGGCAGGCAGCAGCACAGTATAATGCACTAATTTAAGATGTGAGAGTCCAAGGCGGCTCCCACTTTAATGCTAAATGAGCACTTGACAGCAATACCAATACACTAATGCAGAGGAAACGTATTTGGTTTCTCTGTGCATTAGTTTTATGCTGCATGTGCTTTGTTTGTGTGCTTTCTTCAGGAAGTGCGATTCACCCTGGATCGTTGTTCAGGCGCCGCGGTGATGGAGATGGAGGGGCTGGGCAGCTGGTTGACCACCGAGGACCACTCCTCCTGTGAAGTGACCGGCGTTACCCCCAACACTGACAGGTACACACAACTAACCCTAACACCCAACACTGACAGGTACACACAACTAACCCTAACACCCAACACTGACAGGTACACACAACTAACCCTTACACCCAACACTGACAGGTACACACAACTAACCCTAACACCCAACACTGACAGGTACACACAACTAACCCTTACACCCAACACTGACAGGTACACACAACTAACCCTAACACCCAACACTGACAGGTACACACAACTAACCCTAACACCCAACACTGACAGGTACACACAACTAACCCTAACACCCAACACTGACCGGTACACACAACTAACCCTAACACCCAACACTGACAGGTACACACAACTAACCCTTACACCCAACACTGGTACACACAACTAACCCTAACACCCAACACTGACAGGTACTCACAACCAGGGGTTAAATTGCGATTTGATATGTGGGGGGGCTCTGCGTGGAGGTGCGAGAGGGGGACGGAGGTCGAGGATCTCATTATTTGACCTTCAGGGATATACACTGTGGCACTAAATCAACTGCTCCATTATCTGTATCAAATACTGTACACACATTGATGCCACCAAATGTCACAATACAAATAGAAAGTACTACAAATAAACTGGAATTCATTTACATCTTAAATTATTAATATATACACAAAAAAAGGTTTCCAAATATCCAACCTTCAAATTGCTTTTTTAAATCAACACTGCTCTGCACACTTGCTAAAGAACATTTGTGTGGAAATCTCAATTCATTTGTAGGGCTGCATGAGTATGGCCAAAACTATGGGAGTAAATCTCACTGTTAACTATTTAATCATCACCAAATTCTGTGTTATTATGACCGATCATAACTCAGCTTTATGCAGACATACATTTAGCATGGTGTACAGGGCCGGTTTTTGGCATAGGCGGTCGCCTAGGGCGCCAGATCTGGGGGGGGGGGGCGCTGCGCTGGCAGCTCTGGGAGGGAAAACATTTTTGACTGTTTGCGCTCATCCTAATTTTCAGCCTTGATGTAACAACATTCATAATTAAGTAAATGTAACACCCTTTTCACCCAGGTTACACTTTTCATTTGCCCTGTACGATGGGCGCTGTAAGTGATGAAAATGGGGGGTGTTGGCTTATCAGGCATCCGCAGCTCACAGCGAAAATGGGCGTGGGAGCGAGCAAGAGAGATAAATGCAATTTATGTAAACAAATATTTCCAAGGCACTCCTTTATAATTATTGGGATAAACAGGTTTGAAATAATTTCAATGTACAGTAAACCAAAAATATCGTTTAAAAGTTGAGAGATAAAAAAATATGCAAAAATAAATATTAACTAGGTAAAATAAGATATGAATGAACAACAAAAATAAAATAAGTTACATTAATTTGTTATTGGCTATGGTAGGTTATTGGTTATGTTCACATATTTGGTTATTAAAATGTAAACAGATCTTTTTCATATGGGTGTTTAGAGTTGTACCCCTTAGATCTAGTCTCTAGTAATGTGTGCTTAAAGTGCACCAGATTGAAGCATTTTACTTTACATTTTCAAAATGTCTTCCCGTCCACACCCCAATTAAAACATGTTCATACAATACTGAATACATTTGAAGCCTTTTTGATGTATATTACCTATGTCAATAAGTTTCTGTTTTGGTAGTGTATTGGTCTTTTGTAGAGATTTCATTTATTCTTTATATATTCTATTGTGTATTCCTTGGATACTTTTAACTTTTCTACTGTACGATTGAAGTAAATGTGGGAAGCGTTTAACAACAGCCATTTACTTCAAAGATTTTTCTCAATGTTATTCTTATTTTTGTTAATCCTGGAAGAATGCCAGAAAAAAGACATTCTCTTCAAGAATAAAAAAAAACATGACATTAGTAATTGTGATAACAAATTAAATAAGTTGTTTGGTTAAGTCAGGGCCGGTTTTTGGCATAGGGCGCCAGATCTGGGGGGGCGCTGCGCTGTCAGCTCTGGGAGGGCGCCAGCAAAAATATCGCCTAGGGCGGCAAATTTGTTAGAACCGGCCCTGATGGTGTAGGAAACGGGCTCCGTGTTACAAGACGGGTCGGGGGTTTGGCGGTACCGCTGCAGACTCTCTGCACACACACGCACACGCACACGCACACACACACACACACACACACACACACACACACACACACACACACACACAGGGTTGGGAGGGTTACTTTGTAAATGTAATCAGTTACTGATTACTGAATACATGGCTCTGAAAGTAATCTGAATACAGTTACAGTTGCGTGTCTTAAAAAAAAACGTAATCAGATTACTTTTAGATTACTTTTGGATTACTTTATTTTTCCATCACAGACAGATGGGTATGTTTTGGTGAACAGGAGACACAAAAAGCAAAAGGAAACTGAACGTGTTTTTACTGTTTTAATGGCTTATCAAGAGCACAACTGAAACATCACATCTGAAACGATGCAACAACATAATCAACTTTTTTTTTAATCAACGGGGGTGTCTCTCTGCCAGTGTTGGCAGGACATGAATTAAAATGTCGAACTCGGACTTCATTTTATGGACTTTTCGGCCAGGGGTGTAGAGCTATATTTGTTTAAGCACCGGATTGGCAAAACAGGAGAGTGTGTGCACCAGTCTGCCTTGATCTATGAATTCATGTCCGTGACACTCACAGTATCTGCTGCCCACAGCTGTTTTATAGAAGGAACACCTCCTTCACTTCATGAAATCTCTGCAGCACCAGGAGGCAGCGGGAGGGTTAACTCAGCCTCTGAGAAGACGAGCGCGCCGTGCCTTTCACGCACCGCCTTTCACGCACCGCCTTCACTTCACTGTGTTTACCTTCAGAATCATTAGAAAGGCTAAAGAGCGGTGTGGCTGATGTGTTTTAACCACACACACCTCTACAAACACACACACACACACACACACACACACACACACACACATACACACACACACACACACACACACACACGATTTAAACGCACACTTCTGTTCCTCCATGTTTCGTTGTTATCGTTTCACTGAGCGGACCCGCCCCTTTTCTTTTTAAAACGCTCCCTTTTTTGGTCCATCTGCGGCGGTAGGTTTTGTGCGCTGTGATGATTCGGCTGTACCTTTAGTAATGAATATGAAATGTTGTGAGGAAATCTTTCCACCAATAATTCCAATAAGTAATCCAAAATGTATTCACTTCAGGTTTACGAAAGTAACTGTAATCAGATTACTCGTTTTTCAAATGTAACGCAAGCTGAATACAGTTAGGCCTACTTGATTTGTGTATTCTGATTACGTAACGCTGTTACACGTATTCAGTTACAACCCAACCCTGCACACACACCACTGCACACCGGTGCTACACACCACTGCAGACTCTCTGCACGAAGGAGCCGCGGTGCTGCAGCTCCTGATCGGAGCAGAGACACACGTTCACTAAGCGGAAAAACTATATCCTGTCACAGATATCTGCTATCTTAAAGTAAAGTCAACACATATCGACCCTAAATAAAGTCTATATTAAGAACGAGAGATGTTTTAACATATGTCTTAAACAAATGACAAATGAGCGAGGGTGATGACGCCAGAGCATCGTATATGTGCCGGGGCTGAGCCCCGGACAGCCCCGGCCCAATTTAACCCCTGCTCACAACTAACCCTAACACCCAACACTGGTACACACAACTAACCCTAACACCCAACACTGACAGGTACACACAACTAACCCTAACACCCAACACTGACAGGTACACACAACTAACCCTAACACTCAACACTGACAGGTACACACAACTAACTCTAACACTCAACACTGAGAGGTACACACAACTAACCCTAACACCCAACACTGACAGGTACACACAACTAACCCTAACACCCAACACTGGTACACACAACTAACCCTAACACCCAACACTGACAGGTACACACAACTAACCCTAACACTCAACACTGAGAGGTACACACAACTAACCCTAACACCCAACACTGACAGGTACACACAACTAACCCTAACACCCAACACTGGTACACACAACTAACCCTAACACTCAACACTGACAGGTACACACAACTAACCCTAACACCCAACACTGACAGGTACACACAACTAACCCTAACACTCAACACTGACAGGTACACACAACTAACCCTAACACCCAACACTAACAGGTGTACACCAATAACCCTAACCCCAACACTGCATCAGAGAGTGTGTGTTAATCCATGTGCTTTTTATCAGGGCATCATTACAGTTATAGGGCCAAGCAAAAGGGGGAACAATTTAATAGAGTAATAGCTCTCATTACACTTTAATGCATCAATAATTATAATCAAAATGTATCATATATATTATTCTGAAATGGACAAATCTGCATAACAAGTACTTTTGGTACTTTAAGTTTATTTTGATTCTAAAACGTTACTGCTTTTACTTGAGTAACCTTTTCAATGCAGGACTTTTACTTGTAACAGAGTATTCCTACACTCTGGTGTTTCTACTTTTGCTCAAGTACAACACCTGAGTACCTCTTCCACCTCTGGTATTGAGGTATAACACAAGATTTGCACAGTTTTCTAGGAATTCTTACAATATGCAGTTTAAAAATTGTGGTAAAAAACATAAAATACTTGATAAGTGTGAATATAACCTATAATCCTGCTCACAAAACACAACAACGTGGTTTTTACAATTGAATTTGAATCCTAAATTATAAAATACTAAACAGCCCTACATTATTAATGTTTAGTAGGAAACATAACTAACAAGGGCGACAATCATGTTAGGGGTGTGGACAAAAATGCATGCAATATACTTGTAAAATAATAAGAAAATAGTGTCGTTTTGCGAATGTAAAGTGAATGGACTTATGCTCTCTTGCCACACTTATGGCTCTTATAGAAATAGGCTTCCTATTTGTCACTTGAATTGATGCTTCATTTCATGTTGATATTAAACGGCTAGATTAAAATAACACTATGCTAATGGCTACAAATAGGTGTCTAATGGAAGAGTCAAATCCTATTTCGTGCCAATTTGTCAACACTTGTTTATACATGTTTCTGTTTGGATTTTCAAGCCTTTTTGGTACTATATGAGCTTTGAGCCATGATTGGCAGTATTGCCAGTTTGTATACATATGTGTGTTCTCATGCCTCTGTTTGTTTTAGACACCTGAACATGAGCCAGGTGCTGCAGCTCGGCGGAGTGAACGAGGACATCCCATACGTCTACCCTCAGCTGCAGCACAAACACTTCAGCGGCTGCATCCGCAACCTCATCGTGGACAGCAAGGTAACACACTCTGACACACACACACCTGAACACACCTGAACACACCTGTACACACCTGTACACACCACACAAACTGAAACTCCGGCCTGCACTTTAGCTGATAAATGGATTTATAAAAGATTTCAACATTCACAGTACACTTGTAAGAGATGTTTTTTTATGCTTTTAACTGTAACCTTCAAAGCGCTTTCAAATATTACACATGTGCCCTCCAAGGGTGAAATGGAATAAAAATGTACCCGCTGCCCAACCCAGGCGAACCCAAAGCATTTCTGCATGAACACAGGCCTCAGCCATTTGGGTACACGCTGCCTTCTCAAGCCTCAAATCATGCTTATTGTCTGCTTTATTTTTTGGCCTTGGCATCAAATACACCTGGAACTAAGGCTGCTCTCACACCTATCCTGGTTGGATCAATTAAAGGGGCCCTATTATGGTTTTTTATTATTCCCTTGAATGTGTTTTATAGGTTTGTGCGCATGTTAATAGTCTGCAAAAGCTAAAATCCCCAAGTTTCCTTCCAGAGGGAGTTTCCCTTCCACACACTCCACCCCCCGCCTGAAACGCCTCCGTTGGACTGCTTTCTTTACTTCCCTAACATATTGAGATCACTATGTAACACTCGCACTTCTATTGGCTGGCGTTCCAACACATTGTACGTGATAGGCTAAGGGCTGGGACATCTTTAAGCGGTTGACCAATCACAACACAGTCGATCCCTCACAGTGAGCTACTTCCGCCCCGTGTGTGAGATTTGTTTCACTTCAAACATGAATGTGAACACATCCATACGGAACAGGACAAGGGCCACATAAGAAAAATTGTATGTGACCAAAAGTTTAAGAGTTGTGACTTTTTTCCAATAATTATGAGATTAAATAAAAAAACAAAAATCTCATGTTGCCCAAACCTCTTCCACAGATCCAGAATCCCAAAATGAGGATTAAGCTCTGTAATGTGAATGTAACCATAGAGACAGACAATCATTCACGTTGACACCTACGTGCAACTCACACATTAACCGAACCTGCATGTCTTTACTGTCTTGTAATGTGGGAGGAAAACGGATCTCCCAGAGACTACCCACGCAGGCATGGGGAGAACATGCAACATCCACACAGAAGGGCAGTAACAATGCATCCATCCTCCTTTAAAGCTCTATTAGGATGTTGAACCTGTAGAGTGGGGGTATACAAGCATGTATGTTTCTCCTGCTGCGTGCTGAGGTGCACCTTAGCTGCAGACTTAGCGGGAGGCTGCCTGAACGCCACGTACTAATGAGAGAAATCTGCATGATGCGTGTGGGCGGACACGAGGATAATACATCTCCAAAGAGCAAGCAACAGTAGGCGTACTGATGATTAATGATGATGGACGTGTTCCGGCGTTGTATGGCTTTTACTTTTGTTATCTTTTTGTATTCATTCAGTGATGTTGTTCTTCTCTCATTATTACTTTTCAGAAAACCTTTTTTCATGCCTTTTCTGGTCCTCTATTGTTTGTAGGAGACTGAAGGACTAAGGTGTGATTATATCAAAGTCTTGCTGAATCAGCAAAACAAAAAGCGTTTTTCTAAGCTTATGTAAAGTTGACTTTTTAGAGATTTTTGATTCTCACGACAACAGCTATTCAAAAAGGCCCAACTTTAAACATATGCAACATTAAAATGCAACATGCACATTAATACAGTATATATAGATCGAAAAACATCACATATGATCACAATACTTTTTGCTGATAATACTTTTATTTATTTTTATTTATTTCCTTTTATTACTTTTCAGAATGATCTTTCCCTACTTTTTTGTTGGTCAGTGAATTGATCTGGAAGACTGAAGGATACATTGTGCATGTGCATAATGTTTAAAACCCTCTTGAATCAGCGAAAAGCGACAAAAGGATTTTAAAGTTATGATGATTTCGTAGACCATGATGCATTGCTGTAGATTAAACTACTCGACAGAACACATAGAAGTAGCAATAAGAATGTGCAATAAGACCAACCTTCTTCACATTAATTCAGAAGTCAAATTCGTCCAAAAACATCACACTTAGTAGCTAAACAATGATCGTGGGAACATTTGACTGCACAATCAATACTTTTTCATAATTTAGGTACATGTTTCTTGCAACACTTTTATAACTGAACTAAATATGCAAACATTTTAAATGCAGTAGTGCTTTAGTGTGGTATTAGTACTTTAAATAAGGCAAAAACCAAAATACTTCCACAGAGTCCACAATCAATGTTTTTACATACTGAGTACAAATACATGTTTGAGTACCTCACTTCACTAAGTAGGATTTTGAATGCAGTACTTATACTGCTATACTACTTATACAGTATACATGACTATTTTCACTATGGTATTGGTTATTTTACTTAAGTAAAGGATCTGAAAATGTATTCCACCACACTTTCATGTAATATGTTTGTCTGGAGTTTTGATTCTATATTTGTTTTGTGTGTAGGACATTATATTGTGTGTTATATTGCTTCATGCTTTGATAAGGTATCAGTGTGTGTCTACTGTGAGTGTGTCTGTATGTGTGTTGCTTTCGGACAAAAGTTTACATTTCTTAGCATGTCTCTCTTTTGAAGCCAAATAGCATGTTAGTGTGTTTCCTCCTAACGTAATGCTGATACATGCTGGGGTGAATATGATCATTTTATATTTGTGTTTCTATTCCGGAGTTGGGTATTTCCCTTCTGGCTGTCATTGGCCATCACCTTTTTTTAACTCTCCATCCTTCTCCTGTCATTATTCTCTCCCTTCAGCTCTCAGTCATTGCAGCTTTAAGTTCTCCACTTGTTTTGACAAAACTGTCACTCCATTTTTTAAGTATGGCAGTTTTGCAGTTAAAGGGGTTGGGCTAATGGCATTTTTGAAAGCTTGCAGTTCTTAAGTGAGGTTATTTTTTAAATGTTTCTCAGCAGAAAGTTTGCCTCATAGCAGATGCAGAACATTATGGGAAAATGTAGAAGATGTGAATGCTGTATGGTAAATTGCAGACTATAGGTGTTACATCAACAACCAGTAGACTTGGGGAGTAATGGATTACAGGTAACATAACGTTATAAACCCTGACCACCAGTAACTACAAGTGTTGCCATATCAACCAGAACTTAAATTCCTGTTAAGTTAAATGTTTACTGTCAAACACTACAGCAGAAAAAATATACGATTTTGTTGACACCAGTATCATTATTCATCCTGCTAATCCGTCAAATTCCTTACAGCTTCCTAATCAAGTAAATATTAGTCGAAAAAACGTTGGCCAAAACAGCTTTCTGGCATCAACGCCAATGTATTACATGAGACAATATGTGCAATATTTGTACAGTTTCTTTCTCTCTGCTATCATATGCCAAATTATTGCAAGTATCCAGCCAGACACACGTCAGCACGAGTTTTACATCTTTGTTTTGTAATATGCATCCGTCAGTTAAATGTGCCGCCTTCGATTCAAGGAATTGATATGTTCGGAAGGATATCATTCCAATATATCGGATCATTTGGAACCGGTTCTCTATTGGAAGGAGAGTAATTGGATATTATTGTTCTTACAACTTTGCAATGACTATTCCCCCTGCACAAAGCCAGGTCCATTAACAAATGCACAAAACGTGCACAGATCTCTGAACCCAGCCCCATCCAACACTCACACTAATGCTTGTGTGGAAGAAAATCCCTCCTGACTGGCTTCAAGATATTGTGCAAAGCTTCCCAGAAGAGTGACTGCTGTTATGGTTTAGGAAAGAAGTGTTCATCAATCACCCATGGAAGTACAGTTGGGATGTCTCCCAACATGCAGTATATAACAAGAAGTACCAAAGCTTTTCTGGCCTTATGATGGGCCGGCACCTGGGTAAAACACCATACAGCATTCACTGAAGCATTACCGTTAGCTACACATTAGCTTACCGTTACCTTTGGTTTTTCAAATGATGTATCTTCCTTTTTCGTATTTAAAACTGTGTTATTCTGACATTCAAATGTTGAGCTCTTTGGGTGGCATCAGACCTTTGTCTATGTGTGTTGCTCTCCATCACATCACCCCACTTTCTGCACAGCAATCCCAGCTGTAAATGTTAGTGTAGAATTTGTCTTTCACTTCCTGTGGGCTGAGACATTGTTATCCCCAACACCTGGAATTAATCTGGGCAGACTACAGTGTCTCCGTGTGGGTGTGACGCTCCTCTCGGCTGCATCCAGAATTGATCATTTAAGCTCAAACAGGTGTATTTATACATGCAACTCGTATATCAGTCAGTTTTCTGCTCTGACTTCACACCACGGTGACACAGATGGGGAGTCAAATCAATCGCAGACACCCTGATGTGTCTTTCTCTCATTGATTGCTGATGTCTGCGTTTCATGGCAATAGTGATCGGCCCGACCCAAACAGAGGAGCTTTAAAAGGTCAGCCACCGGCAACATGCCTGTTTGCTGGAGGTCAGAGCCAATCAGCAACTTCCTGGCAGCATGACTCACTGTCAGACATTACGATCCTTTACGCTCCTATGTCCTCGCCGAAGCACCAACAAAACTCATAAAGTTTGGTTCGGCAGGGAGGGGATTCATCATATTAATGTCTTTTATGGCTTGATTTTGTGAGGGACACAAATGTAGGTGTTCAAGGTTCCCCCATCCTTTCAGCTTGCCGTGCAGTCGTCCACGCTGTCTGCCTGTTAGAAGTTTGTTTGGTTTCATCACTGCGGGAATAAAGAGGGTATAGAGAAAATTGGATAAGGGTAGAAAAGCAGAGACACTGGGTGTTTCTCAATGTCGAGGAAGGCTGCTCCAGAGCCACTATTTCAAGCATACTACATCATCGAGTGCCGCCGAAGGACTGTTCCAATGTCCAGGATGCTTGGAATTCTACCGAGGCCGGCATACTTCGTTGCGGGAAATTTCGAGGCTGCACATGTGTATGGTCTTAAAATCCCCACAATGCTTTGTGCACAGACCAATTTCCAAATTGTTGGCGGAAATAGTGCTCCATTTAAGGCGGGGCCTCGCATTTGACGCACACCTGCACAGTGTTAATTTCGTCAACGAAAACTATGATGAAAAATGTTCGTCAACGACCTTTTTTACATGACTAAGACGAGACGATGACGAGCTAAAAATAGATTCTTGATAACGAAAACTTTGACGAAATGTATATTTAGTTTTCGTTGACGGGACGGGACTAAGGTGTTAATGGTGGACTATCGGACATTCAAAATGCAGGGTATTTCCCCCCAATTGTCCGTGTTGTCTGTCAAAATGCAACTTAGGTTTCTAACATGCAATATCATTATTTCCGCTCTCTTCACTCCAGAAGATATGATGAATTGGAAATGGGGGACCCTGATGTAAACAAGACGAAAGTCTTTCTCTGGTCTGCATCCCCTTAACAATTGTATGTTTTGAGCTGTAGCCTACTGTACTGTACCCAATATACAAGCTGTTAATAAACTTTTCAATCAATCAATCAAAGAGCGATCTCCCTGTGTCTCTCTGTGTGCGGGGGGCGGGGCCTAACAGGCACAGCCGGGGACGGAGCGTTCAGAAGTATAGAGACACTCTACAAGGCTCGATGTGGACAAAGCTCGTTTGCTATTAGTGTTTTCGCGTTAGCGCGTTGACACGACATGTCATATTCAGTCGGAGAAATGCACAATTTTCGACTTCCTTAACTCGTCTGTTGCCCCAATTACGAGCAGTGTTGGGACTAACGCGTCACACAGTAACGCGTTACTGTAACGCCGTTATTTTTGGCAGTAACTAGTACTCGCATTACTTTTTAAATTCAGTAACTCAGTTACCGTTACTACATGGTGCGTTACTCCGTTATTTTTTTGTATATAGTCAACAGCCAGGCGAACAGAGATGAGAACTGTACTTAAGTACAGTACTTGAGCAAATGTACTTAGATACTTCCTGTGTCACATGCGGAGACGGGCAGTGGGCGTGTTTGTGTTGTTTACTAACAAGACTATCATGGCGGCGGCGGAGCTCAAGTCTAGTTTCTCCACCTGGAGATATTCTCACTATTTCACTTTTGTCGAGCACAAAGAAAAGAAAGTTTCTGTTAAATGTAAGTTGTGTCCTGGCGGGTCAAAGATCCTATCTACTGCCCAAACCAGTAATTCAAATCTCTTAAAACATCTGCAAAAACAACATGCTGGGACGAAGCTAGTAGCTAAGACCACAGAGACTCAGCCGACGCCACTCCACCTCCACCTAAGCAACAGCGGTAACGCATTACTTTTTGGTGTAAGTAACTAGTAAAGTAACTGAGTTACTTTTGAAATGAAGTAACTAGTAATGGTAACTAGTTACTGGTTTTCAGTAACTAGCACAACACTGATTACGAGTAACGTTATCACATCAGGTTCCTACTCAGATCTTGTAGTTAAGTAAAAAAAATACCATAGTGTAGGAAGAGTTCCTCAAGTAAAAGTATGATCATCAAAATATAGTGAAAGTAGCGACAGTAAAAGTAGTCATTGTGCAGATTGGTCCATTTCAGAATAATATGATATGTTTTATAATGATTGATCATTAAAGTGTTGTCAAAGCGGGTAAAGGTGCAGCTAGTTTGAAGGACTTTGTATACTGCATAAATGTAATTTTTCTTCGACTAAAACTAGACTAAAACGTTTTGAGTTTTCGTCGACTAAAACTAGACTAAAACTATGAAGGATAGAAATGACTAAAATGTGACTAAAACTAATAACCATTTTCGTCTAAAGACTAAGACTAAATCAAAAACAGCTGCCAAAATTAACACTGCACCTGCACACCTGTTGGCCTGTTCCACCATTCTTCGTTTTCCGAGGCTAGGAAGGATTCTTGCCTTGCTTCTGAAGGACCTGACTCGGAGGGACATGTCCTACCAAGGAAGCGTCCTCGACATTGAGAAACACCCACTGTACCCTGAGCGCATGTCCTTCAACACGTTCGGAAGTTTCTCTCCTGATTTGTTTCAGTGTCTATGTGTTACCCCCCACCTGTCTTTCCTGTGTCTTCTTCAATCCCTTTCTCTGCTGTTGATTTTCTTTTTTGTCTCTTTCCTGTTTGTTATCTACAAACTGTTTATCGACAACCAGAGTTGGGAAGTAGTGGAGTAAAAATACCTTGTTACTGTACTTAAGTATATTTCTCTGGTATCAGTACTTTACTCCACTACTTATTTTTCTGACGACTTTTTACCTTTAATTCTTTCATTTTTACACAAATACCTGTACTTTCTACTTCTTACATGTTGAACTCAAATACCTGTACTTTCTACTTCTTACATTTTCAAAACAGGCTGGTTACTTTAGTTTGAATGTGTGTTTGGTGGCGTGATCATTATTATGTAGTCATTGCGTGCCTATTGATTTGAACATGATCCGTGTATCCATCATTTCCTGGTCTTCTCTAAAGAAGAGGGACCAATGGAAACGTTGTCATGTTGCCGTTGTTCAGCATGGAAACATTCATTAGCTAACAATGACATTATTGTTCTATTAATATAAAGGGAGGTCAGGTACTCTTTAAAACAGCTGATAGTTATGGGTACTTTTTACTGAAGTACATTTCAAAGCCCATCCTTCTTTACTTTTACTTGAGTAAAGACGTTTAGTCAATACTTCTACTTTTACAAGAGTAGTTATAAACACGGGTATCTGTACTTCTACTCGAGTAAAGGATGTGTGTACTTTTTCCATCTCTGTCGACAACTCCCTACTCCTCTTCTCTTCTCAACTTCACTTTTTCTCTTTCCTCCCTTCCATTCCCTCTATCTCCTCCATGCAGCTGTACGATCTGGGCTCCCCGGCTGACTCCAACTCCAGCTCTCCCGGCTGTCTGACCACCGACAGCAGCTGTGTCAACATGGGCTATCCGTCCTGCGGCCACCGGGGACGCTGTCACGGCGAGTGGGGCTCCTTCAGCTGCCAGTGTTTGCCGGGATACGCGGGCCACCAGTGTGAAGAGGGTAAGCCAAACTTATTTTGGACCTATGAATTAAAGGGATACGTCAACTGTGTGGTGGATTGTACCATTAGCAACAAAACAAAACCCATCCGTGCATCTATGAAAGATCAGTGGAAACTATGGTGAGACCCAGAATATAAATCAAAGCGTAGTTTGTAGTTAATCAAAATGGGGAGAAGCAGTAAGGTCTGGAAGTTTTAAACCAGAATATGTAGTTTGGCTATCAACCAGAAAAAGGGGCACTTTAATGCAACAATCCTGTGGGAGCCATCAGGGAAGTAGTATGATGAGAGTCAGGCAGGACCACAGCAACAGGCTCAGCCACGACTCAGGATCCCGGCGTAGATAGACACCAAAAAGAAATTTGGGGGAAGCTGGGTTATTGGGAACATGAGTACACAGGTACAGACCAGGCCCGGTTCCAGAACAAAGTGACTCAGGGTGCATCTGAGATTAGAGAGGGTGCAGTGGTAAAGTGCTATTTTTATATGTGGGGAGTGGACCCAGCGCCCTCTAGGGGGGTCCGGGGGTATGCTCCCCCGGGAAGATTTATTTTTAAATATTGAAGTTAATAGCATCAATCTGATGCACTTTGAGAGCAAAATGAAGAGATCTATGGATACATCTCAACACCTATATGAAACAGAACTGTAAACAGATGTACTTATTCTTTATGGATATTTTACAAATCACTCCCCTTTTAAGACCGTAATGTCTACAGGCATACCAGAAGATGGCATCATTTGTACAGGAATATTCCAGCCAATCTCTGTTTTGAAACCATGAGTTGCAAAATGAGCGCCTTACCCCACTGTACAGGCGAGTTGGGTACTTTCTTAACACTAGAACCGCCAATCGGGTCAATTTGACCCAGAGCTGTTTTTTATTGTAGGCTATGTAACTTTTTTTCAATAAAATATTAAAGTCTCCCAGTCCGTGACTTTTCTTGAAAGTGTGTTATGTAGCACTCTATGTTGTTAAAAATTGTCAATATGAAGTCAGATTGAAGAAATCGCCAAAGAAATTGCCATTTATGGACTATTTCCGCCCAGCGGGTCATATTGACCCAACCCCTTTTCGCGCTATTAATTTTGCGTGTAAACAAACATGACGTGTTGCTATAGCAACGACTTTTGTCTACTGCGGTTCCTTATAGATTGAGAGAGAGAGAGATAGATAGATATATTGATAGTGACAGTCTGTAGTCAAGGAGCACGCTCACGGGAGACTGCTTGCGCTGCGCTCCGCAGCAAACAGCTGTTTGCTTTTCACCCAACAACGACAACCGCCTCAGGAAACGCTATGTTGTAGCATTAATAAACGAAACAATTGAACAAAATTGCTTGTCAAAATACCAATACCATAGGACAATTTTTCTCTTTAAAGCAATACTTTTACCTTGAAAATCAATGCATTCTAATACCGGGTCAATTTGACCCCGGTGGCGGTTTTAGGTATAAAAAATCTCTGGCGGTTCTAGTGTTAAATATACCTGGGCAGGCTCTGTTTTGCCGAGGTCCTCTGGCACTTGCGGGCTGCCGAGGGGTGGCGGTGTTTGGGGCAACGAAGACGGCTGCGGCTGCTCCACCTCCGTGGGCGAGGCGGGCAAAGCTGGTGAGTCGGGCGGGAGGACGTTAGTGTCCACGACAGTGGCCGCGGGTAACGTAATGTCCCCATGATCTGAACTGTTATTACCTGCAGTCGATGCAGTGTTACTGCTGGCGATAAGGGCTGGTGGTTTTAACCATTTTCTGATGTCTATCATTGACTGCTGTGTAAGCACCTTGCAGATGACGAACGCGCAGCGGCACAGGTCACACGCACCTCACATAATAACGTTACTTACCGTTTAATTTGACCAAATAAATGCAGCAAACAATGTTATTTAACCACAATTTAATTTATTTCAACTATATTCTTATTATTATTATTATTAATACTATTATTATTATTGTTATTATATATGTAATATTTTTCACTTTTAATTTTATTTTCACTTTTAATTTATTTATTTTTCACTTTTAATTTTTCAAATGAGGGTGCATAACGACTCAACTGAGGGTGCAACGCACCCTTATGCACCCCCGTAGAACCGGGCCTGGTACATACAGAGAGAAGGAAGAAGTAAGGTGTCCCCCGACAGTCTACTCTAAGCCTATAGCAGCAAAATAAGCTTTATCAAAAAGGAAGGTCACACCAAGCCGATTTCGGCCGTCGATAGATGTCTGGCCGTGCGGAGGCTGTCGGCAAAATAAATCACTCTGATTGGCTGTTCAGCTTAGCGAAACACTATTTGCCTGAATGGGAGTGGAGCAGTAGTACTTTAAAATGTACTTTGTAACTGTCCACAATATGCCTAGAAGTATTTTAATGTTGTAGCTGTTCAAGATGGTCATTTTTAAATGTTTTAAATATATACTGTTAGTAGTTAAACCAATAATAATGCTATGGCTGCAACTGACAGTTATGTAGGCACTTTTAAATGTGTTCTTAATGCTGTGTGATTAAAAAAATAAACACAAATAGCAGGATAGGCATACATATTTGCTATATCTTTCCCCACTGAAAAGGCACTGCACCGATACTGTTAAAATATTGGCATAGTTCATCCCTGTGCTGATTGGCTCTAGCTGTAGCATATAGCTATTTGTATATATCACGCAGTCTGTCTTCTGGTTGCCTCTTTTGAATGACGAATACACACTACCTCCGCCTGCTGGTAAGGAGAGTGATTGCCACTCACGCATGCGCAGTTCGTACGTGCTACTTGGCCGTCGGCTTGGCCGTCTGAGTGTGTTCCAGTGCGACTGTTTGGCCAAGACGCAGAGACGTGAGGCGACACAACAGTCGTGTTCCATCGGGACGTGTTCTTTGGTGTCAGTTTGCTGTGTAGGGGCCTTTAAGCGCACTCTTAAAAACGGATAGGCTGTCTGCCGCCCGAACACAAACTGGAAGCTGATTCCACAAGTAGAGCTTGATAAGAAAAGGCTCTGGCTCCCATTGTACTTTTAGAGACTCTAGGAACAACCAACAACCCTGCATTCTAGGAACGCAATGCCCTAGTTGGACAGTAGGGTACAATGAGTTGGCGCCTGCCCGTTAAAGGCTTTGTAGGCGAGAAGAAGCATTTTAAATTCTATCCTGTGTTCTATAGGGAGCCAGTGTAAGGCAGCCAGAACAGGAGTAATGTGGTCCCTTTTCTTAACTCTGGTTAGTACACGTGCTGCAGCATTTTGAATCAGCTGAAGCGACTGACTTCTTGGTACACCCTGATAATAAAGAGTTACAATAATCCAGCCTTGAAGTAACAAATGTATGGACTAGTTTCTCTGCTGTTTTGAGGCAAGATATGCCTTATTTTTGCAATGTTACTTAAGCCCCTTTCACACCAGCGCTTTTTCAGCTCCGGCTCGGAGCTGGAGCCTGAAAAGCGCCGGTTTTTCCTGTTCACACCGCAGCGGCGCCGGCTCTTAGCTCCGGAATCCGGTTCACTTCCAGCTCCAAAAAATTGTCGGTCTAGAGGCAAGAGCTTCGGAGCTAAGAGGCGGCGTCGCTTACGTCTCTCTTACGTCGAGGCGTGCAGGAAACTAAACCCACCTCCCCTGAACATGGGTCGACTGTCATGCCTGCCTACAAGCAGTAGTGCTTATAAACACACTTTATAAAGTCAGGCAACACTAACCAGGCTTCGTGTGATTCTGTTTATTTGTACCTTACTTTGACCATCCGTTCACTGTTATTGATCCTTGTGGAGAGAGGCAGACGTGTTGTTTTGTATTATAGCAGCTATCGGATGGAATCAATACATGGGCTGCACAGGTTGTCGTGTCCGACTATCACGAGTAGAATCATAATAAAAATACGCCGGTAAAATGTGCCTGTAGAAAACGGTTTATGCCACAATAGGATAGCAATAGCAAGTAGTCAGTTTAGCTTCGGTTGCTATGCTAACATCACCCATTTTATACCAGAGAAACTTTCATAACAGCGTTGTGATGCCAAACAGCGTCAATTCAGACTGACACACATTCACTTAGGCTAAGGGGAACTATGTGCTGCTTGTGTGAGTCGGACAGTGAATACTTTAGAGCGGCCGCAGCTGTGTGAGCTAACCGGGAGCTAACGGGAGAATAAACTCCCGTGGAAGAGCAGCCAACACTGCAGCGGTCGGTAAATGCTGCAGAAACACATTCATAAACAATGAACCACGGCACTCTGGAGCAAAGTATAAGGTTGGAGAAGTCGTTATTTAATTTATTCTGGCTTCATGTGATTAAAAGCAACACGATTATCAACCCGACGCAGTTCCCCGTTGTTGTTGTGAGCGCCGTAATGCCGTTGGGGAGCAAATCAGCGATGTGAACGGTGACGTCATGACGCAGCAGCGGCAGCACCAGTCGGGTGCTGGGCGGTGTGAACAGAGCGGGAGCAGAAAAGGGAAACTGGAGCTGAACCAGAAAAGCTCTAGCTCAGAGCTAGAAAGGGAAAAGCGCTGGTGTGAAAGCCGCAATAGATGGAAGTAGGCGGTCCGTGAGATACATTTTATGTCGGCGTTAAAGGATAAATCCTGATCAAATATAACACCAAGGTTCCTTACAGTCTCACTGGAGGCCAAATTAATGGCATCCATAGTTAGTATATCTTTAGATAATTTGTTTCGTAGATTTCACACCGGAGTACTTTTCCCCTTTAGTTCCGTTAGTAGCCCTTATGTTGCGTTCACACCAAAAAGAGTACTTCGTGCCGGGAACTTTTAACCCCATTTGTAGTGCCTGCTAGAGAGGTGGTACTATCCTGGGGGGAAAAAGTGCCCCAGTTCTGATTGGCTGGGCGAATTGCAAACCACGCCCCGTAAAACTCTGAAAAGTTTTGTGAAGCCGCCATTGTATTTGTGGCATTAGCATTATTAGCATTAGCCCCGCGCACCAACGGAGAGAGAATAACTTCTGGCAACACAAAAAAAAACATGGGAGCGGTGAAGATGAGGAGGTGTCGGCGTTCTGGCGATTTACTCGGAAGGCTTCAGTAGAAGCTGCTGGGAGTCCCAGCAGCTTCTACTGAAGCCAGTCTCCAACTCCGGGGACTTCCGGCCGGGGACTCCGGACGGCAGTATACGCCGTGAAGTTGTTTGCAGCCTGCCAGTAAACCCAAAGCAGAAGAAGACGAAGTGACGTCAGCGGCTCATTTGCGTAATCTTCCCTCAGGGAAAAGTACTCCGGTGTGAACGCGATTGGTACTTAGTGCCCTGGGGTAATAAGTGCCGGGGCACTAAGTGCCGGCACTAAGTACTGCAAAGTACGCGGTGTGAACATTTAAGGTCCTCCACGTTTTTAAGTCCTTGATTGAATTTTATTTAGATGATTGGTTTCATCAGGCTTTATGGATAAACATTTCACAGTAGAGAAATATAATATAAATATGACCATGTAAATAATATAAATATGACCCTGTAAATATATGGATTTCCCAATGGCAACCTGGTCATATACTTTTCAATGACTTCATTTATTGTACGCTGTGGAGGCGTCTGCCTGACTGAGCAGTTGGTAGAGGCTGTTGTTGGGCTGAGATGGGATCTTTAATGACTCTCCTGCATCGCCCCTTCTACACATCCTCCAGATTGAGCCAAACACCTCCAGAGATGCTTTCTGATGACTGCAGCACTCTCTGCCAGGCTTCCCAAGCTTGTTTGGTTCTCGCCTTGTACCGCAGGGTGACGCTCCGTAACATGACTCTCTTTCAAAACAGATGAATGGAGAAAATGTGAATGAATCACTCCCCATATCCATGAGCTGATTCATGTCTTCGAAGAATCAACAAGCTGTGGAGCCAATGACCAACTGGGGGCACATTGAGGCTTGTGGCAACATGCAGACTGTGATTTATCTGGATTACATTCTGGAGCACATGAAAACAAAACCAGGCTGGCAGTAAAGAGCAAAGGAAAAAAAAAGAGTCCCTCTTTATGGGCTGTCTCCATAGCTTTGGGGTTAACATGCCAATCGTGTATCGTAACGTCCCCTGTTGGAGTCCAGCAGGAGAACATTTATTGCATCTTGCTGTCCCTCATTTCATGACATCTCTTGTAATAAAAGCAATAAAACATAATCAAAAGAAGAGCCCCTTAATGTCTGTTTTGAACGTGCCCCATACACAGTGACTGGAGATGTCTTTCTGTAGCTAAAGGGTATTTACCTCTGATATTAAATTGCATTTCTGGTATTCAAAATAAAATATAGATATGTTACAAAATAGCACAACAGTAAATATCCACTTGAATTTGAGGGATTCAGACCAAATACCAACTCATTTCCAACTCCACTCCTTTCACAATGCAAGTGCACTCAAATCCAATAATATCCTACAGTCCATTTTTTATATTTTATGTAACCATCTGAAGCCCTCTTCTGGCTCTTTATTGGATCTGATACTCATTGCATCTGTCACCATCTCTGCCTTCTATTCCCTCAAGATGCAAGGTTATATCGGGAAGAAAGAGCATCTACAACAAATCTAAGAGACATTAAGAAAACAGCTCAGACAGAAAATACTCATATGTTTCATGTCGCATTGCTTTGAAAAGTCAACAAGGGATTTAACAAATACACCAAGGTATAGCTCATCACACTCTCATCACATATGATTGTTTATCCATGATTCCCATGCAAACAGCTCAGCAGCCTTTATGAACGCTGCTGTTTAACTACACACAGAGTTTAGAGTGGACACGGCTGATCAGCTGCGTATTGAAGAATCTGACATTGCCTTCAAGCTGGATTTTATGAGCCATTAAAGTTCATCAAAGTTGAAGATAGACAAAGAAGGAGAGGTGTGCTAGCGTTAGACAGGCTGAAATGTATCATGCATTATGCAATGAGATGGAAGAAAGGCTTTGAAAACAATTTAGGTGTGCTTGGTTTGGTCTGGTCTGGGACTAAAGGAGAATAATTACCCGAGCCAAAGCACACATACATATTCTATCTTGTGTGAGCCTCCAGCTCTGCATAGTAAAGAACATGTAGTGACTTGTGAAGTAGAAGTAAATAGGACATATGCTCATTGCAGGTTCATATTTGTATTTACTGTCTACTGTCTCCATGCTTTAATGTTCAAAAAGCTCTTTATTTTTCTCATACTGCCTGCCATACGGCCCCCTCCGCAAGGTGAGGCCCCACGCAGTCTGCGTGATCGGCCTGTAGGGAGGGACGGCCCTGGATGTCACAACCATTAGCCTATTATGTACAATGTGTTGGAGATCTAGTCTACTGCATGCACTAAAACCTATAACACACTACAGGAAAAGGGAAAACCCCAAAAAGCACACTAGGACCTCTTCAAAGGTCACCTATTATGCAAAATCCACTTTTTCATGTTCATAAACATGTGTGTAAAGAGATTCTGAAAGTTTCAGGAAAAAAGATTCTCTCACTTTTTGATCCATTTATATGAAAACCTCAAACTAAATGACCTGATCAGATTTTGGTCATAATGTTTTTTTGGCTTGTGTAACCATTAGCCAATAACCAACCAAGGTAACCCCCCCAGTGTAAGAAAACGTTTTTAGAGAGTACTTGCCCATGGACAAGTGAGTTTGGCAATTTGCTTGCCCAAATACATTTTTCAGTTTTTCAGTTTTAGCTCCTATGTTGTTAATATTGACCTTGTCCAGATTGGACAAGGTCAATATTAACAACATAGGAGCTACAACGCTTAATAACCTTCATTACGTGTTAGAGAAAGAACATAAGAAAGTTTAACAAAGATGAGGCTGTTAAACGGGCAGCGGATCCGCTGTGTGTAGAGAGAGAGAGAGAGACGCTGAGCTGCACCGATCAGCTGATCAGGAGCATAGAGAGAGAGCTGTGGTCCGCGGGGACACGGACAATTTGTGAATGAGTTCTGCCTTTTGTAAGCTGAATTTATCAATAATTTGTCAATAAATATGGGTGAAAAACGTCACTTGTCCATCGGACAAGTCAATGGAACGATGTACTTGTCCGATATTGTAAATAACACGTCCCGGACGATCGGACGTGTGCTTTTTCGCACACTGCCCCCCCCCCCCCTTATCACCTGAATCTCCTCCTAGAGCACCATTGTGTTCTTTTTAACCAAATATCTCTCAGAGGGGCGTGGGGAGGGGCTCCTTATTTTCATCTAAAGTAACAGACAGAGAATCAGCACTTTGGAAACAGGGCTGAAACAGAGGGGATTATGGGATGCTGCAATGATCTGTTTGGTGTTTGGAGCCAAACACTTCAGAGACATGTTTTGTATATATCTGAGACCTATACTAAATTGATGAAAAATAGTATAATAGGGACCTTTAAGTGACTTACCTGTTGAGTGAAACATCCTCTAATTGGAAAAAATTGGAGGCCATATTGCATTTAAAAAGGTTTAGAGTGTTCTCCATAATATCACTATTTGACTGACTTGTGTGTCTGTGTTCCAATTGTAGAGGTCCCGGAGTATTCCTTTGATGGGCACAGTCACGCGCATTTTCAATTGCCGTCCACGCTGCCGGCCCGAAGGACATGGGTTCAAGTCCTGGTCCGAACCCGCAAACACAGCAGCACCATCCTCAATCTGATCTCCAAGGAGCAGAGTGAATACATACGACTGGAGGTAAGACTGCTATATGAGTTTATTACATGGTTTGTTTTTGTTCAATACTCGATTCTGATTGTTCAATCGGGACATTTAGCAGACCGTTGCTCAGGGTAGCAGACTGCTTACGAGGACTCTTTGATCAAGCAACTATGTGCAGTCATATCAATCCTAAGAAACAAGTAAGGTCATTTTAACTTTAGCTGTGGACAACAAACATTAGTTCTTATTATTTTTGTATTTGTGAAGAGCACAAGACGTTGGATTTGTGATGGCTGAACTGTCCCCGGTAAAGAAAAAGAGAAGAAGCATCAAAACCAGCGCAAGAAAAAGAAAAAGGTTAAAAGACAGAGAAATCAGGAAAAGAAGAAACAGGAACTAAACAATGACAGGAACACAGTATGAAGCTGTGTTTAAAGGCTGCTTAATGGATAAGAACATGTGAAAAGACTTAGGCAGTTACGAGGCAGAAAACCTCAAGTTACTTTGCAGCTAAAATTGAGGTCATATTTTTTGTATGTGGATAGTAGGGCTGTCAAGTTAATGCGTTAATTAATTTGGATCGCATCCAATGTGTCGACTGCACATCACAGCGCATTATTTTGACCCTAGATGAGAACTTCAGTCTCATGCTTTGACTGAAGATGAAGACAGAGGAGCGGCATTTCACCGACAACTGTAAAGGCTTGTCTGTTTGAGCAACTGGCTCAGTGCAAAGAAGTACACAGGGTTGGGAGAGAGTGAAGAGAGAGAGAAGTTCCAGGTTGCTGTGTTGAGAATATTCAGGAGAATATTTGTCATTGTTCCAATGATAATAAACAAACATTTGCATAAAGCATATTTGTCCACTCATATGTTAATAAGAGTATTAAAAACTTGAAAAATATTCCTCTAAGGTACATTTAACAAGATAACAAATGTGTGATTAATTTGCGATTAATCACGATTAACTATTTTAATCGACTGACAGCCCTAGTGGATAGACTTTGATACAATATTGGGTGAACGCTTATCTCCTCATCATTTTCGAAACTATTCATAGTAGAATGTGTTGATGTATTTTTCTTTGCCTCAAAAACAAATCGAGTCTGTTATGTACAATTTTGAATATAGAGGAAATGTCTCTCCTACCTTCCATCCTGCAAAGTAACAGCAGTCATTTTCTTCAATCATAAACAGCACTTAGAATATACCGTGTTTCTATTGCTGCATTCTAACCTATCCAGACGGCAGCTTGTAAACAGAGGAAACAAGCAGTTGAACACAATAACACCCGCAGAAGCTGGATATATTTCCCAGAAACGTTCCTGTCAAAGTTCTTAAAGCTGATGCATTGTGTTATTTTATAGTGCATTGGGTGCATGTTCCAATAACCCTTTAAAGGAAAGTGCCTCGGGGTGAAACCGTGTAGGTTCAAGGTTCTTTATTTGTCATACGAACATAGCTACAGAGTAGTTATGTCGATGAAAATCTTAAGTCACAGGCTTCTCCAACAGTGCAACACAATAATACAGAAAAACAGTAAAAAAATAGTGCAAGTAAATATTAAAAAGTAAATACAAAAAAAAAAAGTTTAAAAAAAGTGAAGTAGTGACATAAGAGTCTATATGCAAGCTATTGGAATGATATATTAGATAAATAGATAAATAATTACTAAGTAGCAGATGAATGTTATGGATGTTGTTACAACAGTTCAGGTGTTTAACAGTCTTATTGCCTGTGGGATGAAGCTGCCTCTGAGTCTGGTGGTTTTAGTCCGGATGCAGCGGTACCTCCTGCCAGACGGCAGCAGACTGAACAGTTTGTGGCTGGGGTGATGGGGGTCTTTGATAATCCTGAGGGCTTTCTTCCTGACCGGCTGGGAGTAAAGGTCCTCCATGGAGGGCAGCTCCGTCCTGGTGCTGTGCTGTGCAGTTTTCACCACCCTCTGTAAAGCCTTACGATTGAGGGCGGTGCAGCTGCCGTACCAGGCCGTGATGCAGCCAGTCAGGATGCTCTCTATGGTGCACCTGTACAAGGTCAGGATACTCTCTATGGTGCACCTGTAGAAGGTCAGGATACTCTCTATGGTGCACCTGTAGATTGCAGAGTATCCTGGAGTCCATGTTGAACCTCCTCAGCCTGCGGAGGAAGAAGAGCCGCTGTCGAGCTGTTCTGGTGATGGTGTTTGTGTGAAGAGTCCATGTCAGGTCCTCAGTGATGTGGACACAGAGGAACCTGAAGCTGCTGACTCTCTCCACCGTAGTCCCATTGATGGCGATGGGGGCGCGTCCCTCTCTCTGCTGCTTCCTGTAATCCACAATCAGCTCCTTGGTTTTGCTGACGTTGAGATGGAGGTTGTTGTCCTGGCACCAAGATGTCAGGTTTTCGACCTCCTCCCTGTACGCCGTCTCGTCGCCGTCTGTGATCTGGCCGATGACGGTCGTGTCGTCAGCAAACTTCACGATGGTGTTGGAGCTGTGTGTGGCCACGCAGCCGTGAGTGAACAGGGAGTAGAGGAGAGGGCTGAGCACGCAGCCTTGAGGGGCTCCGGTGTTGAGGATCAAGGTGGAGGATGTGATGTTTCCCACCCGCCTGGGGCCTGTAGTCGTTATTACTAAAGTCATGTTTTCCTCTTTTCTAAAAAAGGCCCACATAGCGTTAGCATAAATCTGGCTTCATGAGTTTAATAGCAACATGAGGATAGCTCCAACGTGTTCGCCATTGTTGTTATTGTTAGTGATATTTACGGCAGCTTTGCAGCGACGTATACGATAACATCATGACGTGGCTCCTCTCTGACTCTGGTCTGTGGAAATGCAAACTGTTTCTTCTGTGGTTTTCAAGTGAACACACCCCAAACTAAAAAAGCCCCAGCATGAAACTTTAACGGTATTCATATAATATATAATACATATAAGTTATTGTACAGATGAAAGATAGGTCTTAACTTCCTCCCACTGCCCAAAGCCAAAATACTCAAGATCCAGGAGCTGCCGCCTTGAGATTTTGATGTCATTTTGAGCCAGATTCCAGCAGCTGTGATTAAGAGGCTGGAGCCGCTGTAACTAGATCCAGACCATACCCGCGCTAAACTAATCGCAGGCTGAGAACGTCCCAAGCTTGTTAGCGTTAGCCACCTACTTACTACAAATACTACAACAACTCACCAACATCTCTATACATACATTTATGATCAAATTGACAATTGTTCTTCATCACAGACTTGGGATTGTTATGGAATGTTAAAGTTAAATCGCTTCTATAGTTCAATTATTGAGCCTCCAGTTGCTTCACTCACATTAGCTTTCAATCATGACGTCACAAACACTCTTCCTTTTTAGATCAAAACACTCATTAAAACCAAATTTGTCAGATCAATTAAAAGTGGGGTACAGTAGGTAATTTTGGAGAAACCCGCTCGGGTGCGCTAGAATTTGAAAATACACAACCGGAAAAAATCTGCCTCTTCCTTCAGACTTCCTTACAGAGCCCCACCTCCAACACACACGAACGCGCACATGACCAATGAGGGCACGAGATAAGTTTGTCCACAGATGGAAGGCTGACAGGCAGGTAGGCCATCCAGTTATTTTAGCCGGGCCGGCTAAAATGATTGGTCGTGCTTTTTACAGTACCACGGCTTCCACAGATGACATTTTTTTATGTATTTATTGTCAAAGCATTTAATATATTTATTGCTATCGGGATGTTAAGAGCATTCCATGGAATATAACAAAAAGTGAAATAAATTACATATCCCACCTTTAACACTTTTTACATTGGAAAAATCGAACTACCCAATATGACAAACAACAATACAGTAATGATGTTGTCATTGATGTTAACGCATTAATAACATGTTGTAAAAATAGGCTTCAAATGCCTCCTGTATCTATGGTAAACTCATTACAGATACGTGCTGATTTGACCCCAGCGATAAACGCTTACACTAGAACTACTTAGTAGGCGTCCTTTATCGGTAATTAATGGACACCCTGCAGCCAATCAGAATCAAGTAATGGCTGTTAAGCCGTAGCGCAACTGGAACATGACACAGCAGGATTCTGATCTAGTCTGTACATGCACTGGTATTCTCAATTATGGAATTAATGCCATAAGTGTGTTTTCCAATGACAATGTATCATAGATGTTCTCCCAGTTTGAGGTGGTTGTAATACATGTATAGTCAAGGAAAACAGTGTTTGGTATATGGTGTATGAACTGTGCAAATGATTTAGATTGAGGGTGAAAGCACACTGTCTGGACCGAATACATAAAGTGTTTTATGTGTCTTAAAGGGTTCATATCTCCCACTGGTGTTGTCCTCTGGTTGCTCTGTTCACACATGAATTATTCTCATAGTTGTTTATCTGCCAGCTTCCCTTTCTTTTTTTCTACGCCTGACAGTTTCCCAGAACTTCCTCTCACCCCACGCTGCAATTCTAGTTATTGACCAAACATCACTGTGTCAAATTAAAATGATTATCCATCCAACAGATGCTGCAGTTTAACCTCTCCTCTGGTTGCCGTCTGTCATCCATCCATCTCTCCATCCTACATTTCCTTTTAAATGTCATGTTGCTCCCTCAGCATAGCCACACGTTCACGTCATTTATCCACCGTGAAAAGTGCATTTATTCCCCGGTGCAGACAGCATGGAAATGTGTGTAGTGAAATAGACCCCCCTCAGTGAAACGTTGGAAACCCTGCAATGTTATTAGACAGAAACATAACCATATTGCCTTTTGGGATGAAGTTTTTCTCGGTAATAGTTTTGCATGCTTTTAATCAGAGGGAGGAATTAGTATGCGTTACTCTTGGCTGGTTGCAAACTCACAATGAGAGGAGCTCTTTGTTTCGGCTGTCTGCGTGTGACTTGACTTCCAAAAACATGGTTGGTTAAGATAATTTCCCCCTCCCTTGGATTGCAGAGTTTGTTGTGCTACACACTTTCTACTGAAATCTTCTCACAATAATTTATTTTTGGGAAAGATTATCCTAAATGAGAGCATTTAGTTTGTCTTTAATACTTCAAGTGGATAGTAAGTAGTTTAGTTTGCTATGATTAATTTAAATGTTTAAGGGGAAACTGCAAGTGAATTACAATTCAAACAAATGTCATGAGGCTCAATAAAGAACATCTCCTTTGAAAAAAAATATATGAATGTTGAGTATGAAAGCACAGTAGTTCATTGCAAAACTTGTTGAACAGTATACAGTATACATGTAGCAAAATAATAAGGTCAAGTGTTCACATATTAGGATTAATGGCTTTCAATCGCATCGCACAGTCTTCTTCAGTGAATGGAGGTAGCTCAATTTGTGTGGAGTTTTAAAATTAAAAAAGTGTTAAACATGATCATGAAAACTGGGATTATATCTGGAAAAACATAAATAATTGATGACAGATTCTGATAGACAGCCACAACGCTGATGCATGCTCAACGGGGATACACCATTACAAAGGACACAAACAAATCAAACATTCACTTTTTACATATCATTATTTATTATTAAATTACAGATTACTCTAAATTAGATAATCCTTGCATTATTGTTTTGCTTTAAATTCACAACTTTTAATTTCTTCAAGTATTTCTATAATGTAGCAAAATATGTTTGAATGTAGGTGGAGAAACATACCAAGTGCAAACGTATCCATAAGAGCTCCCAAACCTTTAAATAGTACAGGCTCCATCATGCTTTTGGGGCTTTTCCCTTTCCTGTAGTGTTTTAGGTTGGTTGTTTTGCATTTAAATGGTCTGCAAAGGCTAACATCCCTGTGTCTCTCTCCCACACACTCCCCCCCCCCCAGCCTGAAACACCTCCATTGGACTCCTTTGTTTACTTCCATAACATAGTGACATCACTATGTGACACTTGTGCTTTTATTGAACAGCCCTCCAACACATTGTAAGTGATAGGCTAAGGCAGTGTTTCTCAAAATGTTTCATACCAAGGACCACTTAACCAATAAAAAAACACTCGCGGACCACCTAACTCCACAAATATCCAAAATTACATCGTTTTTCTAGAACAGATTACAAATTGCCTGAAAATGGTACAAACAAGTGGCAACATGTGTGATGAAGGTGTTGCGCGGGGCTATATCATACAATCGGAAGTGAAACTTAAGCTTGTTCCATTGCGGAGATATTCCCGGGAGAGTGCGGAAAACTCAAATTAATTAATTGATTTCAAATGTGAAATGTTACCAATATACTCACGGACCACTAGGGGGCGCTCACGGGTCCGCGGACCACACTTTGAGAAGCACTGGGCTAAGGGGCAGCAGGACATCTCTAAGCAGACGACCAATCACAACAGAGCTGTCCAGCTAACCAATCAGAGCAGACTGGGCTCTGGTTTCAGACAGAGGGTGAAAAGAGGTGCTGCAGCACAGGCAGTATGAGAAAAATAAAGTTCTATATGAACATTAAAGCATGTAAATATGTCGCAGGAGAGGCACAACATACTTAAACGTGAAGATGATGCAAATAAAAAGTTTCCATGGCCTTCAGTCAACCAAACTGAACAACTGCTGGTGATTTTAAAGGGTATTGCTTTATGTTCAACACGCTTGTATATTCTAAGACTGAAAGCGAACAAATCTGAGATAGTCCTATAATACCTCATTCACACCAACGCAAATCCGGTTCAAGCTCCGTGCTAGAGCTTTTCAGGTTCAGAACAGGTTCTTCGGTTTAGCGGAGGCTCTTTTCACACCGCCCAGAGTCAGACTGGTGCTGCGTCATTGCGTCATCGTTTGCGTCATGACGTAACCGTTTGCGTGCCTGCTTCATTAAGCCAAACCGCGCAGAAACCCCTCACAGCTGACACCGACAACAACAACAATGGCCGATTGTGCTCCAGCTTCCTCTGTACCTCTTCGGAAGACCAGATTCCCAGTAGGTAGCTGGTCTCTTCAGTGGACTACTGCTGCTTGTTAAGTTTCTCCATCGTTGTGTACAAGCTGGATAAAACGCGGGCTTCTTGTTGTTGTTCAGGAGTTGATCCCGCCCCTACCCCCGCCTCGATGTAAGCGTGACGTATGTGGTGCTTTTGCTCTGGCCGGACAATTTTTTGGTGCTTGAAACTAACCGGATTCCGGAGCCAAGAGGCGCTCCGCTGCGGTGTGAAGAGGAAAACCCGGTGCTTTTCAAGCTCCAGCTCCGAACCGGCCCCGAAACACCGTTGGTGTGAATGAGGTATAACAGATGTATTGATAAAAAAACAGCAACTTTTGTTAAATGTCACTTGTTAAATCACTCTGAATCCTCAGCCTGTCTTATACCCGTCCAGTCATTTTCACTACCCACTGCTACTGAGAAGCTTGTCTTTATGCTGAGAAGAATCTGGTGCAACAGTTCAACTTCAGACACCCTCCAGCAGTTCGTCAACAAATCATTGGCTCCCCACTTCCAACAATAAAATCCCTATAGCGAAACCAAGTGTTAAAAGAGAATCATTTGAGATCCCAGTCATCCAGCTCGCCTCCTGTTCCAGCCGTTACCCTCTGAGGGACTATAGATCACTGCCGCCAGCTCTGCACAGCCTACCCCATCTGTGTAGCAAGGGCACCGTCACTGCATCTTGCTTTTAGCACCGCCCAAGAAGATTGGGATTGGTTTAACACTGGAACCACCATGGGGGTCATATTTCACCCCATGCGTTTTCAAATACATGTTTCGCTGTTGAAATGTATGACTCTTGCTAAAATGGATTTATTTACCATCTAGTGAAATATGGTGGTCCTGGGAATTGGGAAAAAATGGTGAGGGCGCTCTATTTCTTTCCTCCAATTTTCACACGTTTCACACCGAAGACAAACCGTGGATATGCTGTGTTTACCCACACATCCATTCCTGCACTATGTGGTCTTGGTCTATGTCACCAGACTTCCTTGGCACTGGAACGAATGCTTTGTGAATGAGTTTACATCATACAGTAGTTAGGTGAAAGTCATACAGACAAGAAATAGTAGCAGCGGTATTAGACCCAGAGGGCTTTGAAGTTGGTACTTGACGCCCTGGGAATCAGACCACGCTGGAGTTTTGTAAAACTCTTTAAACACATCACAAATGTCCTGAGCAGCCTTAATCCTTGGGTACAGGAACAGCATTTTCAGAAGAAAACACCAAATTGAATATAAGACATATGTTTACTGTGTGATATGACTCTTATCAAAAGATAAATGTCATTTGATCATCTTGAGATAAAGCCTGCCTGTTTTATATTTTGTTTTTTATTGTTACAAATTAAAATGTCACATAACCAAAGAACTGCGTTTTGAATTTGAATTTGAATAAGTTTTAGCAAATGCACTTAAAATGACTATTATTATAACAATCAAAACTTGGTAACCAGTTTTTAAAAAGTTGGTTAATTTGGAACTACAATGTATATTTCTCTTGATCTTACTATACAGTTGCATAACGCACTAACTGTTAACATACAGTAAGTGAGCAAAATAAACTGCAATTTGTGGAATTGATATTAGCCAGTTAAATTAGCAGGACACTGACCTGTTATTGAAATCCACAGTGACCAGATAATGGTGAAATTAACTAACACAATCATGTAGGTTGCACACAAATCAGTCCTCACCTTCTTAATAATGTTTTGGAATTATATAACACACCTCGAAGACTTTACTAGATTAAGTAAATCCAAGATAATTTTAATTTACATTTCCTTTTTCAATGTTATTGGTTCTCCTGTTTCTGAATCAATATAACTTGATCTTGTTATATCTTGTGCGAAGTAGAACGAATAGATCATAATGAATATGTATTAGATGTGCCACATCATCTCCGACTGACGATGGCTTTGTCAGAAAACAGATCAACTCCGGACAACGCGCAGATAGTGAAAGGGGAGGATAATTCAGTTTGAGATAACCAGCCAATGAGGACCTTCTACCCCCGGCCTACATCCTCTGAGTCAGAGTACAAGGGCACCAAACGCTCATGTCCACTTTCATTTCATTTACTGTCGTGCTCCACATGGAGACCATTTTAAGCTGTATTCCATCAGTAAATATATTAACCTCCTACCATGTGCTTCCTAATAGATGTGGACACCAAGAGCAGCGCTAACAATTAGGTGAATAATTGAAAATCATCAGTTCTTATTTTCATATTTCAACCACAAGCCTGGTGTTCTCGTAGTGTCGAGGCCAAGGTTAAAAAATGGGTCTTGAAATATATAATTAAACTACAGTTGTCTTTTTATTCTTCCTAATGGTGGCAGCAAATGCACCTGAACAAGGACCTTTTCAAAGTCAGTCTAAGAAATAAAGATCTCTTAACTGACATCTAAATCGGACAGACAGGCTGCAGGAACATGGGCTGATATAAATACATGACTATGTTTTAATGAATGTATACAATTCTAAAATAGACCATGAGAGGTCCTGTAAAGTAGAGCAATGATACATTTTTATCCCAAACATACAAAATGTGAATAAGGTGCCAGACAGAAGAATAATTCAAATACTGTCCACATAAAATATGTTAACATCAAACAGATGGAGGGATAGCCTGGCTAACCAACTACATAAATGCAATTGACCAACCACAGACAAACAAATATTCTCCATCAAATGAATATTGCTGTATTTGACCAAAATGATAATAATCCGATGGCAAAGTGAAAAGATCAAAATACAGTCTGACACTGAAATACCTATGAACTCAATCAAAAGGTCACACGGCGTCCAAGCAGGTCCAGGATGAATTTGAACATAATTCCTTTTATCCCACCATCAGGGGATTTCCATAAAGGCCCTGTCACACTGTCCCGAAATTGACACCCGATGGACACACGAATATGGAATTGTGAATTTCGCACGAAGATGGCCCCGAACCACACACGAAGGCAACATTTACATTACATTTAAGACATACAACTGCAATGAAAGTACCAAAAACAATTATGTTACAGTACTATGATACTGTACTGATATCTTCAGACTTTGTTCTTTACTTTATCCGTCGTTATATGTAGAAAATATTACGTTTTCTCCGTAATGTTGTTTCCATAACAACAACAACTTCCTGTCAACTGTCCTTCAAAATAATATATTATATCCTTTTTAGTTTCACAGAACACAAATTGGGTTATTTACATAATATATTTACATGATTTTGTTGTGCAATAAAACAACCCGATGGACACACGATAAAGGAAATGTTCAAATTCGGCTGTGATCGTAGCAACATCGGGCCATTCGTGAGGGCATCTTAAGCCTTCATATGACCGCTGGTGGAGTTTTTCAGGCTCCGGCAGCAACTTCGTGAGCGGTGACAAAATCTATTGCCGAAGGACCTTGTGAAGGTTCATTTTCGTGTTGAATTCGTGTGTCAATTGTGCCCTTTGTAAGGCCATCGTGAGGGCATCTTGTTATCATCGGTGCCATCGGGCATTCGCCCCGATCAGAGTGAGGGTGAATGCACCGATGATAACACGAAGATGACACGATTTGACAAGATGCCCTCACGATGCCTTACGAAGTTGCCGCTCACGAAGATGCTGCCGGAGCCTGAGAAACTCCACCGGCGGTCATACGATGGCTTAAGATGCCCTCACGAATGGCCCGATGTTGCTACGATCACAGCCGAATTTGAACATTTCCTTTATCGTGTGTCCATCGGGTGTCAATTTCGGGACAGTGTGACAGGGCCTTAAAGGCATGGTTGACCAAGAACGTCCGAGTAATCCAGCTGGTTTTTGTTCATTTTTGCTCAGTTTCATTTTATTTCAAACCTTTATTTAACCAGATTGGTCCCTTAAGATCATAGATCTATTTTTCAAGGGAGACCTGCAGCAAATAGGTTCCACATGAAACATCAAACAACATAAAACAATAGAGGACATCATACAACATAGTTATAAGCTACATTTACATACTTATCAACATTTACAAATGCCCATAGTTTCATTGAGCATTTCATTTAGACTTGCTTTAAAAACATTTAGAGGAATGAAATTGCTCAGTGTTTTTAGGCTGTTCCAAGCAAGTGGAGCATCGCTCATAAAAGCTGTCTTACCTAAGACAGTCCTTGCTCTTGGCACATCTAACAAGAATATCATGCGATCTCAGACAATAGCTGCTTGCAACTCTCTGTGTTATCAGAGAGCAGATGTAATACGGGAGTTTACCCAACAAAGCTTTATAAATAAACGTGTACCAATGACTGAGTACAGTAATGGCGCATTTCCACTGCAGCGGGGTAGCCCCGTTTAAGCGTCCCTAAGCGTCCTCGCTCAGGCCTCGGGCTGCCTCGCTGGCCGTCCGAGGCCGTGGCGCATTTCCATTACAGTTTAGGACCTGGGGTAGCAACGCAGTGTAGGCGGGGCGATCGGCTTTGTTTTTGTTCACATTTCGAGTTGTTCCGTCGAGCTCCCGCTGGATTTGATCATCCCCAATGAGATGTAGGAACGTCGTCACCTCCTCGGTCGACCACGGTGTGCTTTTCTTATTAGACGTAGCCATTTTTGTAGCTCATCCGTTTACAAAATGCTGTTTATAAAAATGCTGCAAGCTTGCTTCTAAATATATATACGACGCTAGGGATGAACTCGCGCGCGATCTTGTGACGATTCTCTCTGACCAATCAGCAGTCGAGAGTGTTGACGTCACTAGTTCAGCCCTGGCCCTGGCCTGATAGAACCACGATTTTATGGGGCCGGAAAAAGTACCCGCTAGCCGGTACTAGGCTATATGGAAAGGCCACCAAAAACTGGCCTGGCCGCTTGAGGACGGTTAAGGACGCTTAAACGGGGCTACCCGCTGCAGTGGAAATGCGCCATAAGTGATGGCAAACCTGCCTTGGCATACAGGGTACAGTGATGAGTAAGTGCTTTACAATTAGTGACAAATCTCAGCGCACTGAGGATAGGATAGTTTTCCATTTGTACTCCCTGAAGAATCTGGATATAACTTTGAGTGATGTCCTTGTTCAGTTCCTCTCTGATGCAGAATTTGATTGTTTTCTCCCCTTATTTGCAGCTCACAGGTGTGGCTCCTTTAGCAACTCACATTCCTGATCGGGGAAGGAATATTTTTAAATGTTTTAGCTTTAGGTGCTAAAATGAAATAAAATCAACAAAAACAAAAGAAACATATGCCCTTGTTGGTGCCCAATCCCACCTTGATGTCGTAATTAAAAGTGATGTTATACTGTACTTTATTATATTGAGTATTTAAGGTGCTCCGAATGTTAGAACCACCTACTATACTGCAGATCAACGGACATCTCCTTATGTTTAAAGGTAATACAAACCAAAGGCTTCTATACATCGTCCGGTACTTGTATTAACAGTTTGTTTCTTTAAAACCACCACTGCAGCAAACCATGGCTGATGACTGGTTAGTGTTGAAGGCTAGAAACGCATAATTGATTAAAATAAGTCATTCAATTCATGCAGGGCTGGAGTCACGTTGCCATTTGGGCGCTTCATTATGTTCACTTTGTTTGGCCAATTTGTTTTTTAAAAGGCATATTACCTTGACTGGGGAATGATGAACACATATTTTAATGAGAGTCATGCAGGACAAAACTAGCCAGTGCACAGCCGGCCGAAAACTGTAGAGTTGTTTTCAGACAAGCTTTTCAACATGTAAAAAATAACGTTTCTTGGTCTAGGGTTAGGGTTTAAATGGAACTTATATAAATAAGATTTTCTGTATAGTAGAACATTGCATTGAGTTATTTTCAGAAAACTTTTAAGTTATTTCTAAATGATTGGAAACGTTGCTTTAACAAACACATGGCATTTTTCAGTTGAGACAAAGTCGTCTATAAAGAATATTTAACATTATCCTCAATTGCCAAGCAGCATATGGTATTATTTGTATGACCAAATCAATATCTAGTCTCTAAAGATGGAGAAACTGCGAGCCAGATGTCAGGAGGTGGGGAAACACATTGATAGTAATGAGCAGAGTGTGGTTTCAAGTATAATTTAAAGTGGTGAGGAAACATGCACAAGCCTGTCACATATGCACATAATATGTGTTTTCACATCATTATTTAATCATGAGAAAGGTGTAGATTTATAAGTCATCTGCACGGGGCTGCAGCAGTCTGTCAAGGGAAGCATCTGGAGGATAAGAACTGTCCCTGCAGTGGGACTGTTGACTCAAAAATGGATTTACACACATTCCAACACACCTATGACATTCCTGCAAAGTCATACACACACCCTGGAACACACTTCACACAGAGAGTGAAGCAGGAGCCAAATTGCTCCGCTTGGTTCAGCTTTAATTGGAGGAAGAATCAGGTGGCTGTAAGTGTCGCTGGTAAAAAAGCGCTGCCCCAGCGGATACTAAATATAATTAATACTTCATCACACAGCCTTGAAACGAGCCGCGTTACTCGAGCTAAAGAACCTTGGAGCACTGCTTTAAAGGAAGAGGAAGTCACTAACACAGGTGGAGGAGAGGAATGGAAGTTTGTCAGACCCCAAAAGCTAGCTTTGTCTTTAATATGTTGAGTAGAAGTGGGAGCGTTAATGGTGGATAGCCACTTCTCCTTTCTCCTCACATCGCTCTGTCTCGCTGCCCTTCTCATCTCGCTCCTCTGTTTACGTGGTAGAGAAAGATGGAGGGGAGAAAATGATGCTCAGTGGGACACTTGGAGGAAATGATCTGAAATTGAAATGAGGACGACCCACCAACCACCTTATCCCTCTTTAAATGGACTTTTCTATCTTTCTTTCTCAATGACACACACACAAATGCATACACACGCAGGAAGTCATGAATTTACTTTGAAACCTGAGACTCGGACTCCAGTTAGTTCAACATATGTGCCTCTGTACCCTCTGTGTTATCTTGAAATGTAGAAAGTTTTGATTGGATTTGCTGAGATTTGCCACTGGAACTTCTACTACTGTCCTAAAAAATAGGAAAAGGAATGTATTTTGGGCCACTAAAAGCATCAAAGAAATACATATGGTCAGTGGCGGCGCAAGGGTATGGCTGAGGTAGGCGACAGCCATACCAAGAAATGGCTTAGCCCCACCATGAAAAATGATGTTAAAGTAAGCAAAATAAAGTCCGCCAACTCGCGCCGAGTAAATTGCACAGACAGCAGTTAGTAAGATTGATTTCAGTAGCCACTTGTCTGGAAATACCGAAGACCAGAAATGGTTTTGAAAACTTGTGTCACGTAGTGATCGTCTTCTCAATAGAACATCTTTGATAATGTCTTCTGGCCAATCAGAATCAAGATAACGACGTGGTGTTGTTGAAGGAAGTCCCGATGGAGAATACTTTTGCTGTAGTACATCTCTATCGATACATAAGACCCCACGGTTTGATGATTGATAGGTGTGTGGGCTGTCTTTCATTTTGACACACAGAACAATGGGAGCTAATGGGGTTGGGTTTTCAGCATGTCAACTCTTTCACCTGTGGGGAAATTGCAGGATTGGCTCCAGGTCGCCCTTTTTATTTACTACAAGACAAATGTGCCTTTTTATTTCATACAGTTCCATTTGGATTGAGACAGGGAAATAATCTAAACCTCACGCGTGGCGTTTCACTGTCAAGGGGAGCGTGTATGTAATTACATTGCAAATACTGACTTGAGCCCCACCACTGTATGGGCTAGCCCTACCATAGATTACCCAACAAAAATACTCTGGAGCCGCCACTGATTATGGTGCATCTTTCTGCTCAAAGAGCAGTTGTAGTGATGATGTAGTGTAGTGATGGCAGTTGTAGTTTGGAAGAAAATGGTTCCAGTTCTTGGTTAATTTTATGGTACCAGTTGCAGTCTTTTTTAAACTACGAGCGGTGCTTTTGATCTGATTTGTTACGGTTCTCAGCAAACTCTGCAACCGTAGTTTATGCTTTCTTCCCCAGTGTGTTCTTGTGTAGCTGTGTCACTGCTAGGCCATGCACTTTTATGCAACCTCTATTCAACCAGATAAAAAAACACAATTGGGATAACATCTCTTTCCTATTGTGATCTGGCCAAGGGCATCAACAGCAGAGGGCAAATATGCACATATTGCATATAACACATAGAGACAAAAAGGCATATAGACATGACACAATTGTTCTGCATTGTAGCAAGGATATTTGTAACAAAAAGCTTTAGTTTGAAACTGGCCAGAGAGATAAGAGAACTTAGTTTAAGTCTTTCCTGCAGGTCATTCCAAGAATAAGGGCAATAATAAAACAGACCCCTTTCTCCAGTCACGATTTCAGCAATCTTGGCCAAGAGTGGCTTTGTACAATAGCATACGATAAGCCAAAATTGGTTAGTTGGAGTGCTAGACCATAGAAGCGCCAGTATCACATACTGATGTCATTGTGTTACGCAAGTAAGCAAAAGAGTCCAATGGAGGAGTTTGGGATTTTAGCCTTTCAAGACTATTTATATGCACAAAAACCTACATAACACACTACAGGAGAGGAAAAACCCCCAAAGCATAATATAACCTCTTTAAACTCATAGTTATGAAATGACTGAAAAGTACCAAAAACATGTTTAGTTTTGCATGGGTTTCTTAGTTGTCTCTGTAATAGAAATGTGTCTGCAAGATTGATGTTAGCAAATGGTTAAAGGTGGAAAGAAAAGAGAGGCTTGCACCTTTTGATGATTGATGATGCCGTGTTAGAGAAAACATGCTCAACACATAGTTACATGTATGAAGGAAGCGAGATGGTAAAATTCCCGATGGATCTGCGTCAATGCCAGGTAACTAAGTGTTCAGGGAATTACCTTCTGAACAAAAGCAACATGATAAATGAATCAAAGGCGTGTAGCCGTCAATTTCAAGGTGTTGACCAGTGCTTCATGGTAATGTCAAGCCCTGACATTATGTGTGCATTCCAATGAGACTCTTTAAGTTAATGATGGTCAAGATTATTCCAATTAAACTAACAAAACAGTCGTAAAATGTGGCAATTATGATTGAAATGGGGCCTAAAAAACATGAATATTATTTACAGACCAGACTTCTGAAGTCAAAGTCAAGTAACTTAACTAATAAATGTCCCCTTTTTCCAATTGTAGATCTTCCAAGGCCTCCTCTGTGTTTTCTACAACCTCGGTGACGGGGACTACAACCTAACCCTACCAACTTATCGCCTCGACAACGGTGAATGGCACGAGGTCTTCCTAGATCGGCATGACAATGAGATGATGCTGCGTCTGGACGGAGGGGGAGGACAGCGGGAGGTCACAGGGGCGCAGGGCAGGAGCAGAGAAATCATCATTGACCCCACCGTGGTGATGCTGGGAAACACCTTCCTCTCTGGAACCAACAAGAGCTTCCAGGGTAGGTTTTAACAGAACACCTGTATATCTGTGAGAGTTTATCAAAAGTAGGTTTACAGACTTTCCATGAAATGTCCAGTTTGTTTACCTCACATTGGTGGAAAGTTTGACTCAAAATAAAACGTTAATTAACTGTATTATGTAAAACAACAGAACAATTTGACCTTAGAAAAGAAGAAACCAAGATATTTAGGATCAAAATATGTATTCAGGCAGTAGGCGTATCAGCCTACAGAACAACACTGTTTATAGGTAAAGCCCCTGTCACACTGTCCCGAAATTGACACCCGATAGACACACGAATATTGAATTGTGAATTTCGCACGAAGATGGCCCCGAACCACACACGAAGGCAACATTTACATTACATTTAAGACATACAACTGCAACGAAAGTAACACAAACAATTATGTTAAAGTACTATGATACTGTACTGATATTTTCAGACTTTCCATAGCAACAACAACTTCCTGTCAACTCTCCTTCAAAATAATATATTATATCCTTTTCAGTTTCACAGAACACAAATTGGGTTATTTACATAATATGTTTACATGATTTTGTTGTGCAATAAAACAACCCGATGGACACACGATAAAGGAAATGTTCAAATTCGGCTGTGATCGTAGCAACATCGGGCCATTCGTGAGGGCATCTTAAGCCTTCGTATGACCGCCGGTGGAGTTTCTCAGGCTCCGGCAGCAACTTCGTGAGCGGTGGCAAAATCGTTGGCATGCCAAAAAATTGCCGAAGGACCTTGCGAAGGTTCATTTTCGTGTTGAATTCGTTTGTCAATTTTGCCCTTCGTAAGGCCATCGTTAGGGCATCTTGTTATCATCGGTGCCATCGGGCATTCGCCCCGATCAGAGTGAGGGCGAATGCACCGATGACAACACGAAGATGACACGACTTGACAAGATGCCCTCACGAGTGCCTTACGAAGTTGCCGCTCACGAAGTTGCTGCCGGAGCCTGAGAAACTCCACCGGCGGTCATACGATGGCTTAAGATGCCCTCACGAATGGCCCGATGTTGCTACGATCACAGCCGAATTTGAACATTTCCTTTATCGTGTGTCCATCGGGTGTCAATTTCGGGACAGTGTGACAGGGGCTTTAGGGATAATGTGCAGCGAGGCGGACATTATGGGTAAAAGAACATCCGACAGGCTGATCAGGAGCCCAACGCTTATTACATGGCCACATTCTGCAGGACCTCTGCAGGTCTCCCTTGAAAAAGAGATCATTGATCTCAATGGGATTTTACCTGGATAAATAAAGGTTTTGAATTGAATTGATTCTCAACAAAGTAACGACATGACTCCCAATATTAATTTAAATGTTTTGTATTGATTTAAAAAATAGTTTTATTGATTTAAAATGACATGCATCCGCTAAGAAAAATAGTCCGTTGTTACCGTTTGAACTACGTAGCAACGGCAGGAACTGCTTCGATAGCGTTTTGCTTTTTGATTACAGATTTGAAAACATCGCTGCTTGCTTTAAAAGTAGCACAATTCATGATGTCAAACCTTGGAAAGTATCTAGATATCCCTGCCCTAATGCCAAAGTAACTGGCAACTGAATATGTGTTACCGTTTGATGTCTGGACCGTTGAGTAAAAAGGACCGCAGCTCCGTGTTGAGGGTTTCTGCCCCATTACTTCTCCGCTGTTTTCTTCTCCCTCTTTTCTTTTTCTTTTCTTCGCTGGGGACTCATCAGCCACTAACCATTCATCCAAATTACTGTGCTCTCCAAATATATTAAAATGAATATTAAAATCCTCCATGTTGCTCTCAGACGGTAGACAACGGAAAACTAAAGACAAGCAAACAGTGTATAGAGTTAAATCGACCGGACTTCTTTCTGCAGATGTGAGCGTCCTTAACAACGGTCAATAAATCCTTGACAGCGGTCTGTACTACTGGATTAACAAAGTGTCACGTGTTCTGAATTAACCAATCAGAATTGAGTGTTCAACTAAGCCATGTAATAAAGAAGAGAAAAGATCTGATCCTTTTACAACAAACACTAAATGCCATTTTTAATCCATTATATCCCAAGCCTGGAATTAAATGAATTCCAAATATGTCAGCAAAGTACATTTTATTCTGCATTCACACTTTGGAAATGTCAAAGTATGTCTGCATGGAGGCAACTGGAGGCTGAAGGACAACTTGGTGAATGGACAAAAGGTACAAATATAAAAAATGTGCTTTAACGACCCATGACACAAAATAGTGTCAATACCAGGAATCAATTGCCCAGGTGCTGACATTTCTAACAAAACATCCTTAATGTGGCTCAGGAGGTAGAGTGGTCGTCTACTAATCAGAAGGTCGGGCGTTCTATCCCCTAAGTCTCGTTGGGCAACATTCTGAACCCAGAAATGCTCCTAATGGCCGCCATCAGTGTTCAAATGTGTCTGAAAGTGTTTATCGCTCCTGATGGTAGCCTCTGCAACCATGTGTGTGAATATGTGTGTGAATGGGTGACGGTTGGCTGATCATTGTTGATTGTTAGGTAAGAAACACACTATATCAATGCAGTCTATTTACTATCTATGACCTGGTTTCTGTTAAATATGCCCAGATATTTGGATCAACGGCCCTATACTTTATTTTACACACACTAAAACAATTCCTCTTGAATCAGCTTCACTTAAAACTAAACTGCAGTGCACCAATGGCCCAATATGTATAGTTCATTGATTGTTCTCCCCTCTGTTTAAGTGGCTGCTGTTTGCTATTATTTCTTCTCTTCACCAAGGATATTCACAGTTCAAAACAGTGTATAAAAACTGACAGGCTCTTTCACGAAAAATAGATTGAGGTTGCTAATATCATCATAAATTCTACATCACTTGCAACTGTGATTGTCTGCGCAACGCTATCAGCCTTCACCATTTCTCAAGGTCAGATTCACAAAAAGATATAGCCATAATGATATTACAGCAAAACACGGCCATAAATATTCAAAAATATCATTTTGCCTTTGCATCAGGAACACAGTAGGCAGAGCGATGTCAAAATCAAGATTTTCAGTGTGCGAGCTGAAAAGGCATTTCTCAGAAACTTAAGACAAGGAATTAAACGTGACAGAGAGAAACCATATTCGTCATTTCATATCCTATTCTAGTGTTTCCGTGCTCTACAACTCTCTGAAGATGCTAATTATTCCACTGTTACAGCATGTGAGTATTAGGCTTTTCTTTGTGAACTGGGCTGTTTTTGCAATGAGGCTCATTTGCATGGAAGGGGCCAATGTTTGCGCCAAAATATGGATATGACCTCATTTGTAAATATGTGCAAATAGCACAGGAGCATGGGGACGCCATTTGCCTGGCAGCGCAGGTACGGTTACATTTACCTTTTTGGGTGCATTTTGATACTTACATGGATTTATTTTTGTCTGGTCCAGGTTCTTTTGTTGAGCCAGAGTGTTTCAGCCATGCAGTATTGTAAAATAACACCTTCTACAAGCACAGGCAAAGGAAAGGAAGGTGACAAGCTTAAGAGGGTATGATAAACAGCAGAAATGAAAAATAGCTGATTTGTAGTTGCATTAAAGTTATTCAGACACCCATACAGTATGAACCACAGCAGTTGGACATGATTGATAGTGTATCATGTACAGGAAGGCCCAAATGTATACCCAGTATTTCCCATACATTGATTTATTTGTGGCGGGCCGCCACAATTAAATATCGTCCGCCACAAATGGATCTCATAATTTTTTTTTAAATGATTATTATTATTATTATTATTTTTATTTATTTGTTGTGGTCTAATGGATAGTGAGGTGGGCTGATGATCGGAAGGTTGTGAGTTCAAATCCCGCCTGGAACACCACTACTACTCTGCCCTTGAGTAAGGCACTTAGCCCTCAGCTACTCCAGGGAGAATGTCCCTGTAATTGGTCATTGTAAGTCGCTTTGGAATAAGGCATCTGCTAAATGCCTAAAGTGTAAATTGTAAATTATATTTTTGGGAGAATAAACCCCACAGATCCTCAACTCCGGTGTGTTTCACTCATTACCAATTCAACACAGAGCAACAAGAACGTTGTCTACAGTAGCCATGAACTCGCATGTATTATCTTATTTGATAACCCAAATTGGTTAAGAGGCCTATGGCTTTTCTTGCCGGGGGGGGGGGGGATGCGTTGCGGTGCCCCCACAAATAGAATCAAATTCTGTGGGAAACACTGATACCACACTGAATAATACATTGTGAACATCTACTGCATGCAGCACCTGGTTCTTACATGCCAGGTTTATGTAGGTTGTCTTCAAGGCAACCTTGAGATTTCCTTAAAGATAATTTCCTTTCAAAGACATGGCCGAGGAATTCAGCTGTGTTTTCTCTTGATAGTGATTGAAATAGAAAAAAATCCCATTGAAAGAGAAGAACATCAAAGTTGCTAGATCATTTTGAGGTTTTAAATTGGTGGTGCAAAACATTCTAATAATCCCCTCGTTTGTTCTGCCAAGGATCTTTTTTATAATGTGTAAAGAACAGCAATTTCATATTTCGTTTTCCAAGGGAGGACACAAATGCACCTCCTTCAAGAGATGAATGGCAGAATTGTTAAGAGTTAAACATTTGTAGAGACTGGGCGGTGATGCATAACGGAATAAATCTCACTGAATGTTCCTTTCAGGGGATGGTAGATCGTACAAGGGTAAAGTGGCACTGAGGATTGTTTGCTATACACCATTCAAACTGAATTGTATATAACCTGTGTGTGTGAAGAAAAATACATGACAGTTTAACATGGACTCCTCTTGTAAAGCGCTACCGGAAACAAGCCCTTTTATGTATTCATTATACTCTTTTCAATGAATTGAAATGTTATGTGTGAATAAATAAAGTTGTCTAATAGATTGGTCCTTCTGAAAAGTGTCGTAAACAGTTCTACTAAAGCCTAATGCCTGTTCTTTATGAGATAGCTATTTTTTTTTGGTTGGCTATTTTCCCTGTATTCATTCGTAATGCTAAGCTAGGATAAGCTAACCATCTTGTGGCATTAGTTATTTATAGTACAAACATAAACAATGTATTAATCCCCTAATCTAACTCTCAGTAAGAAAGTGAATTGGTGTAAAACTGCTAGTTGAAACAATGCCAAGACAAAATGTTCTTGGTTACAGCTAACTCCACACAATGGGCACTGCATGCTGAATGAGTCCTTAAACCCTGGAATGAGTTCAAATGGTAGCACTTCTGTGGTGTGATTGTTTGTGTCTTCAAAACAGAGGTTGCTAACAAGTGGCTAAATGAGACTAGGCGACTAAATGTCATCATGCTGTGCATTAGCCGCATATAGCTTAGCCGTGGTGATGGCCTACCAGTTGAATGTAGTTTGTTTATGGCCCGACGCTAAGCCTCTAGCGATTGCATTTGCGCTTCAAATATGTGGGGGTTATCCTGCTGAAGAACATGTGTCAGCAAGAACATGTGTTTGTAAAAGAGCTTATTTTCTGCAATATTCAAAAATCCCATTCCTTTTGTCAAGGAACCCCATGCAATGCTAACTTCGCAACAAGTCCTCCAACTCATACGACCAAATGGGTCGATTGTTTAAGCGCTTAATACGACCAAATATGTCGTTTGTTCAAGCGCTTAATACGACCTATAATTACGTTTTAAAGTTGTCGGCCTCTAGTGCTCCCGTTGAATGCAAACGTTACAGATGGTCGTTTATTCACAAATAACCCTCTGTACAATCCTAAATTGTAGGATAGTTTGGCCATTAAAACGCTTTATGATTAGATTTCTAGCGAGAAGTATATATTGTACTTTTAGAATCCACGTCCAGTCGTTATGAAGGATCTATAGTTTGATAGATATTACGAAGATGATTTGAGGTATGCGGCAAGCTTCCATGTAAAGTTACGGGTTGAAAACAGTATTTCCGGTCTCGACGTTTTCATAATAAAACCAATGATCAAATGATTTAACAGTGATATCTGCAGTACTCATCCACTAAAAAACATCAGTTTATCCTAGTTAATTATACGACCTTAATTGGTTTAAATTGTGTACAATGCTTTTGTGTTTTTCCCATAGGGTTTTCTCTTTCGATTCTGAGAGACACATTTCTTTTTTCAGAGGTTTTGATAGGCTAAAATCACGCCGCAATGCACGTCGGGATATGGTGTTTATGTGATATTAAATCGGAAAACATTTAAAAAAAAAAAAATAATACTTTATTCCGAGTGTTCTTGCTTTTCTCTTTGAAAGTCATCACATAACGGCATTGTAATACACGGTTCGGCTGCATTAAATATTACATATCTGCCGTAGATATGTATTTATAGAGCCCTGATCAGAAGACCTTTTGACAAACTGGAAGAGATGCCGCCAAAACTGAATACGTGACGTGGACCATAAAATATCAACAATTAAACAACATCTTCCATTTATTTTCACACAATACGTCTCCTTGCAGTATCAACACTAATTCGGCTGACTTTTATATTTGATCCAATAAGTAGATAGTCTGTATTTACACCATAACGGTGCACAGCTGATAGAAAGGGATTTTTTGTAGTTTTTAAAGATATTACTGATTTTCTGAACTACCTTTCCAACTCCTCATGCAGTTGACTGTTACAGGTCTATACAAGTTTATGGTACAATGCATAAGCTTCACATCGAGAGACTGAAACTGTATTTTCCTTTACCGTTCTGTTTTAATTTCACAATAAAGTGAATAGTCATATTATGTTTGATATTATTATGTTTTATTAACTAGACCACTGGTCTAAACCGTACCTCCTAGTGGTTAAAGCACGTTATTGAATTTAGTTGTTGAATAAGTTTAATTTGTATGAAAACATTTAAATATTAAGAGTAGCCTACATACAAAATAGGGGTAAATGATAGAAATATAGAATAGAAAATATCAAGAAGATACTGTAGTGATCTCTACAATAAAACAGTTTAGTGCAGGACGTCCAAAGATATTAACAGGTGGATGTGCAAAACAGACAAACTGATAAGGCTGAATTTTACTCAGGTGTAACGAAAGTCTGATTTAAGGGTTGTTTATATTTCTCATCATTAATCAGAATCTGCAAAGTAACACAAATAAATGTAGTAGAGTAAAAATACCAGGTTGACCTCTGAATTGTAGTGGAGTAGAACAAAGTAGTACATGCTGCTGTAACAAAAACATTTCCCAACTTGGGATCAATAAAGTATCTTATCTTAAGATGATCGATGTTGCTACTGCCATATTTGCTAAATGTGCATCTGAACCTTGACAAGTGCATGTTTCAGGCTTATCAATGAACAACAGGAGGGGTCACAGACATAAGACCAGCTGTTAAATAAAGCTCTTCTGACCTTAGCTGTCATGTGGGTATATTAATGCTGCCCATTATGGGCACAAGCAATTTTCACCCATGTATTAATTATATGTTTTAAATTTGATAACACCAATGTGTTTCGTATTCCCTAAACCTCCAGGGATGTATACAGTTTAATACTGGCAACTTCTAATTGTGGGAAATACGAAAACGTCTTATAAAACTACAATTCCCAGTAGAGACGTGCCATAGAACATATTGCGAAACACACAATAGCCAGCATGTGTAATTCTGGGGGGGAGGGCTGGGCTGGACCCGTCCAAGTCCAGTTTTGGATAGTCTGGCGTGGTTCCATTCCATTTCAAAGAGCTGTTTGACATTCGGCGTAACCTTGTCGCACTGCCACTCCAACATCCAATCACAGAGCTTGAGGGCTAATCACGGGGTTTGTAAAGCAAGGCGGATGTTGTAGTCCCAAACGATAGCTGGGGATTCTGGGTAGTGTAGTGTCTTCGGAAACTCTGTAGTGTCTAAACTCCGAAAAAACTATTTGTTTCTCCGAATCGAAGGTTAAAAACACAAAAGCATTGTACACAATTTAAACCAATCAATATTGTGTAATTAACAAGTATAAACTGATGTTTTTAAGTGGATGAGTAATGGAGATCATTTGACAGTGTGGGGAATACTTCCGGTTTTATTATGAAAACTTCGAGACCGGAAATACTGTTTTCACCCATGCTAACTTCACATGGAAGCTGCCCCATATACAGTACACGTTCTCCTGGCGAGACCTCAAATTATCTTCGTATCAAACTGTAGATCCTACACATCCACTGGACGTAGATTATAAAAGTACAATATACACTTCTCGCTAGAAATCTAATAAAAAAGCATTTTAATGGCCAAACTATTCCACAATTTAGTTTTTTCCAGAGGGTAATTTGTGAATAAACGACCCTCCGGAGCGTTTGCAATCGACAGGAGCATGTTGTTTCTTACACGACCACTAGAGGTGCTACACTTTAAAACGTGACTCTGGGTCGTATTTAGCTGCTGAACAATCGACCTATATGGTCGTTTTTTGTAGGAGGACAGGCTGTAACTTCCAGGTCGGCCTACAAAAATACGTCATCACTGCACCACCTTATGTCGAGAACTCTGTAATAATCAATTTACCAAACATCTAGCTTTGGCTTATTTAGGTTGGTGAGCAGGTCATAGTGTACAATGTTCATTACGTTAAAATGAGGGACTTATACACCCAAGTGTCAGCAGATACAGTCAAGAATTTGCAATTAGGATACATAAAACTGAATGATAATAAAGACAGAGGGAGGTCGCACATACTGTATAGAGGGATGCAGATGTAAAGTGAGAGAGAGACATAAAGAGCTCAGAGCCTGTTAGACAGCTGTGCCTCAGGCAGTAAAAGACAATGCAAGAGTTTATTAAACAGACTTTAAAAGCCTTTCCCTTCAAAAGAGGTAGGCGTGATAGATGGTGGCAGGGAGAGTGTGTGTGTGTGTGTGTGTGAGTGCACCATTGTCTGTGTGCATTTACTTTAGTTAACATCTCTTCCAAATAGAGGATGAAGGAGACGTTAACTGAAAGCATAAACTTAGTAATGAAGTGACGAGAACAGAAGCAGCAGAAATGTGTCCTCAGGTGTTGCACAGTTTCTCCATGGTAACACCTTAGCAACACTACACTGAGTTAAGACTTAATGGTTGATTAGGCTTGCCACGATAAAGGTATAAATTCAAACAATGCCATTCAAATGAAGGTGATAATGATAAAGACACTCCCCAGCTGTTGTGCTAAGCTAGTGGCCCCATGTCAGGGAATTACAAGAACACAGCCTAGGCATAAAATAGCAATGCTGTCCACATATATTTAACCATTAAATGAAGTCAAAGTTGGCAAAACAGGGAAGTCAGTCTATTTTGTAAAGGATGCTTACAATGGACAGTTTATGTGACTAAACTGGAACCTTTTTATTTTCGTATTACTGACTCTTGGCATTCACAAGGTTTAGGCCATTTGGAGCTAATTCACTTGGTTTGGTTTACCTGAAGCAAAGTACTGCATGTTTCTTGCTGCTGAGTTGTTTTTTGTTATGGTTTATTGCACTTATTGTAAGTTACTATGGATAAAAGAATCAGCTAAATGAAACATACGAAAATAAGTGGATCCAAATTGTAATAAACCAGATATATCCTTTACTGTAACTACATGAAGGATCCAGAACCACGTTCAACCATTTTACCCCAATTTGTAATGTTTTCCCTTTTACTTTGTGTTGCAATGGCAATCAGCCTTTCAAATACTTTCACTCCCCTTGGGTAAGTATCATGCATGTGACCAGCAGAGCATTCACATGTCTAAACTGCACCATGGAGCGCATTATATGATATCCAACAGTTATGCAGATTTTGCCTTTGGAGATTTCCTTGACCAGTATGAATGACTTTTTCGGACACTAAAATACACAAAATTATCTCCACTAACAAACCAGGGTTGATTTATGCTGTTAGAAATGGAGCCAGTTGATTTGCTCACAGGTACAGTACATGGGGAAAAACTATTTCTGTGTAGTTACATTTGTTTGAACTCCTGTTCCACTCAACTCTTTTCCATTTTTCTACCTGCAGGCTGCATGAGAGATGTACGCCTCAACGGCCGCTACATGCCCCTGGACAGCCAGCCGCGTGATGGGGTTTCCCAGGTCAGCGTGCAAGGCGTCTCCCTTGGATGCTCTTCTGACTCCTGCAAAAGGAACCAATGTAGCCCCCCCTTCACCTGTGTTGACTTGTGGAGAGTGCACGAATGCAGGTACATACTCACACCTCACTGAACATTGTTCCACTTACACACTCATCATGTTGGCACAAAAACATGTGTGTAAACCAACTCACTCTTCCTCAGAAGCCATTTTTCACTTTTTGACATTGCCATTCTTTTTGGGTTTAGCCACATACATGTGCATTGAACCAACCGGGCCCCGACCTGAAGAGTTGGAAGTCTTTTTTTGTTCTAAAACCGTTCAATTTCCCGGCATGAGAAGTGTTTGACCATGTGTGCATGACCCTGGGTTCACAGCGGACACAGAAGTGCTGCGCCTTGTCCAGCAGGAGCCTGACTGTTCACACCAGAATCATTTGGACGAAACAAACAAGCAGGCTTCTCGGAGTAACCGTGTAACAATCACATCAGAAACAAGTGGTAATAGGACGTTTCTAATGAACACAGTGAATGGATTTAGATATTCGAACATGTGGTCGGGGGAAATTAGATACTTAATCTTCAGGAGAACAACACAGAGATGCAAGGAAAGTGAACGATTGGAAAGAATAAGACGTGTATTTTCATATCTATCAGAATCACGTAATTCATCTCATATATGATATTTTATTTATGTGGCTTAAGAAACATAGTTAGAAGCTAGAACATGTTTTCAAAATGTAAAAAGTGTACTAAAATAACTTGTAAAAACGATGTTTGAACATAAGTGAAACCTAACCTTTTTATCGAAAAGACCAAAACACTCTGTATCACACAAAAAACCGTCAGCTGCGTGAAAGTCATGTGTTTCGCCATGTGAACTTTCCCCTTGCAGAACAAACACTTACCTTCATTGTGCTATCATAACTAAAACTCTAAAGTTTATGTTGAATTTTGTCAAAACAAATCAATAACAACAAATCTGCAATGAAAACTGGGGATGTGGGGTTTGGAAAGCTGTGGGTATTTACCAAATCTAACAAACTATGATGTTGAGGTGCATTACGCCAAGGGCTCGGATGTTTTAGATATGCAAGTCTCTCAACTTCACATCAGTGCAATAGTTGTACTGCAGTTGGGATCATGTTAGAAATTGTTGTTTTTTTCACTTCAACATCTCTTCATTTCATGTTTCTAGGTCTGAAATCCAAAAACAAATCTTGCTGTTTGGATTCCTGTTTAGCACCACAGGCTGAAATAAACAAAAATGTGATGTGACTGCCCGACAATCTCAAGCAACGAACCGGTTTGAAGGTCACACACTGTGTTTCATTTTGTTTACTTCTGAAATGGATATCTGTTATTTGAAAAACAAATGAGCAAGTCAACTCATTTAGCCTCCAAGTCATGGGCAGGGGTGTCATGTGAACTCAGATCAGCCCTGTGCACCCCCCCCCCCACCCCCCTCAGCCTGCCTGACTGGCCTCTGTACACAGCTGTTGGCGAAACAGTCTGCCGGATTTTGGGAGCAGAATTGTCAAAAATAATCTTCAAATGCACTGAATCATTTGTATGCATCACTTAAAAATATTCATGTAACATCTGAAAGCAAAAACCTCCAGGTCTTAAGAATAAAGTCAATATAGAAGTGCCTCAAACCGGCATGATGGAGTCATTCCAAGTGTTTTAAAAGGAAGCCCAGTTGTATAAAAGTCTATGAGAAAATTACTTTAATTCCAAGTTAATTAATGACCTCAGTAAACATGATGATGATTTTGTTGTCTCAATCCAAGTTTCAGGGAAGCAGAATTCTCAAAATAATTTAGAAATGCACTAAATCATTTGTTTGTATTGCTAAGAAATGTACATGTAGAACTTCCTAACTTAAATGAGCTTTCTCTCTAATGGAGTTACTCTACCTGTTGCCAGATTGATTCCGATTGCATAGAAGTCTATGAGAAATAAGACACTACTTTTCACTTGAATAAGGGTTAGGATTAGCATCTTCGTTTTTATTGTATTTCCTCAATGCTAGTTTCAATACTCCAAAACAGCATAATGCTCATGTTTCTAAATGATGGTCCAGCTTAGATTAAAATAAAAGGTAAAGCATGCTTAGATTTAGGGCATGGCTACCTTGTGAGTGACATATCAGAAACAGGGTGTTGTCTAGTTTGGTTGTTGTCATCTTTGAACATTTTCCCAGATTGTTTTTGGTTTGTGAAAGACAATTGTAGCCCTAATTGTTGCGTCAAAATGTGTCTTTAAGTATTCAATTATATTTAGCTTATTCGGTTCACTGCAACAGCCAAATATTATGCTTCAAAATGACCAGTGACTGCCTCCACTTCTTCTATACAGTCTATGATGTACAGCAGTGAAGTTTAGTTGTTACAGGCTGCAATTATTGACATGTTGCTCCAGCTTTTTGGTGAGAGGATGAAAAACAAACCAAGAATTCCTGTTTGAAGGCTTACCAAACAAAATGACAGTTTGTACTCTTTGAGGGAGGATGGCACAACAACAAAAACTTTCCTCTCTGCCTGTGTGTTTGTGAGCAGAGATATGATTGGCCAACTGGGTGGCTCTCTGGCTGACACGACACCACACTGCAGCAAAAGTTGAGCCATGATCTTTGTTGCTTCTCTGCCACTGCACTATGGCTGAGGTGTGGCAGTTATTGTCAGTCTGAACATGCCCTCAGGGAGAGTTTTGAACCTTACAAACTGCCACGTCTCCCTTTAAAAGGCAATGAATAAAGCAGTGAGCCCCATCTGCTCAGTCACCAAGCTAAATGCCTCAAATGTTGGCGGTGAAAATGTGTTTTCCCCAGCACTCTGACCCTGATGGGATTCACACTTATGCTTGATCAATGTTTAGCGTTCAACACTGTATGACTTTCTGTGCAAGAGCTTCTTTTTTTGTCAGCAAAAAATAGGAAATGTCGTGCAGACACTGAATCAAACACCAAGTGCTCTCAGCCACTCGCAATAATCTCAGCAATGTTGTCCTGCCACTGGAAATATCAGCCTCCATTCAGTGTGTGAACCAGGGCTTTTAATCTTGCCTTACCTTTTTTCTTCCTCTGATCAACTCGCAAGCATCATACCTCCACCCAGCCATGTTGTTTTTCTTTTTTACAAAGGCTCTCATTCGCGCACTTTGCCCCTCCATCTCTTGGTTTCTATGTCTCTCATTTTGCTCGCTCCTGCTCAATATTTCAGGCCATGTAGCATCGCAACCACACCAAACCACATCTGTGTATATAATGGACACACATACACACTCACAGTCTCCCTCTCCATCCCCACTCTGCTTGCTTGTTCGCCTTGTTCTCGTCCCTACTTCACCTGAACCCTGGAAGATGATTAGAGAGTAGTGCGTGTTAGCAGGAAGTCCTCCAAGCCCTAGTGTCTGATACCTGATTACTCATATGGGCCACCATTCAAATAGTCCAATAATAACAGACTGAAGTGTGGATAATCGTTCTCCACGGTGCTCAGATAAACACAAACACTGATTTGTAAATGTAACATTTGATCTAAATAAAAGCATATTGTTAGCTAGCCGGATTACAAGTTCAGTTTGGACACATCTAGCTTGTAGGAAGCAAGAGGCTATAGTAACAGTACTGGTCACTCTTTGCGGAAAAGGGGTTTATCAAACATATGTTATTGTCACTGCTGTTTGTGATTGTGTTTTTTAATTATGAAGGCTACTTCTTCTCGATGTTAATTTAAATATTCTCCACTTTTTCCCTGGGAACCTTTTTATAGGTTAAAAATAAGCTAGAGACAAAAAGAAAATGAAAAGATAGCAAACGCAGTCAGGGGTTAGTTATAAGCTAAGGCTAGCCAATGTAGCTTTATACTTTTACCTTATAGTTTATCAAATCTGCTAGTGATAGTTGTTATTGCAGCTGACTAAGTCCCTGCCTTAAAGGAGAGAGCTGTGTTTAGTTCTGTGGGGGATTGAAGACCCGGTGTTTCACAAATTACAAAACTCGACATAGCAACAGTAACTGAGGGGGGGGGGGGGGGCACGGCTAAGTGCTGCGCCTACCTTTCCAGAAGCAGCATTTTGTGTGCAAAAAGTAGTTATGACTCGTAATTGGAGGGACCTTAGCTGATCTGCAGCATATTCTGGGATGCAACAGAAAACATGATGTATAAGAGCAAAAAAGGTGAGCTAGAAGTATCTTTAATCTAATCTGATTCTAAGTATTTAGGAAAAAACCAAGGTGATCACCCTTCAGAAACGCCCACAACACTACACCTCTTGCTAATGACTGTGAGTGAGCATGCATGCTCATCTAGGTTATGATAAAACACGCATAGCACTGATTTAGTCACGGCTGATGACAGGAAATGATAAGAGACATCAGAGAAAATAGAAGCACAGTGTCCGAGTTGACTGACAGGCATTTAACACCACACAGACTCTTACCAGGCATAAGAAAAGCATGAACACTAAGCATTCGTCATGACACCGTTAATTATCTTTAAGTAATTTAGAAAGGGGAAAAGTGGTCTTAAACACGATACGTACGTTGGTAGTCTAAGTAATTCCACTTTGTTCAACTGGAAAAGCAGTAAAACCCTAAAATACATCATGTAGCTGATAGAAAGTGAAGAGGCCCTTCGTAACAGTGTGTTCTATTCTTTTGGCACTGGTTAACGTCTCCTAGCACTCACATGTTGTACAAGATGGAGATTAAAGAGCTGAGGGTGTTACATAAACAAGTAGCATTAAGCCACCAGAATGAGTAGGTTTTACAGTTCTTCATAGAGTTCTGCAGTGATGACATTATTGTTGAAGGCCGACCTGTATGTTACCATTACAAGGGGTCTACAACAAAAAGCAATGGGATTTTTCCATTGAATTTACAATACGACGCAAACATACGTTTATGAAACAAACACGTTTGGTTGAGCAGAATAATCTCCACAGATTAACACAGATGGTATGATTTGTTTAAGCTTCAATGCAACTGTCAGAGTTCAAAATGCTAACCCTAAAGTAAGGCTACAAATAAACTACATCACAATCACATGAGTTCAGGTGGCTAATGTTTGGTGTGATGATGTTTAGTATAATTATTTGTGAGCAACCACTGTTTGTATGACACATATAAGATTCAGACATAGAAAAGTGGAGTGTTTAGTGACATATCTCTTTTGTTAACCACAGACCCTATTTGAGGCATCTCACCAAAAACACGTTCAAAAAACGATGACTTTGAGACGAGGATACAGGAAATGGTCAAATGCTAACTCACTTTCCGTTTTTCAGACTCATTCTTTCACCACTGTATCCTAATGAAATCATACTTAACAAAATACAAGGTTAGTGGTGCATTTGCCTGAGGAAGGCACATGTAAGACAATCCAACGATACAGTTAATACCAGAAAAATGCTTTTGTGAAAAACGTGTTTCCTCCACTGCACGTTGTAGACCATTCATTGATTTGACATTTATTTTTGCGTGAATGTGTGGCTTAAGTATTAGCATCAGATACAACTTATTGTACAGTGCCTGCCCATTACTAAGAAAGTGACAAAGGATAAAACTAGCTATTAACCATAGAATACAGCAGATTACCCAATCTGATATTCTTGTCTATATCTATATAAATCGGTAATACTCAGTCTATGGGTTTAATAATTCTCCATATTCATTTGGACGGCACTAAAAAATAGCCTAGTGAGTCTAGTAAGGGATTTCATGATCAGACCATATTACCAGGGCTGCACATAACTGGTGCGCAGGTGCGCATGCTCACCTCCGCCAAAAAAAGAGCACCGGGTCATTTGAAAAAAGGCGCATTTGCGCACCAACATTGAGAGAGAGGGAGAAGAGAGGAGAAAGGAGATAGAAGAGAGAGAGAGAGAGAGAAAGATATTTGCGAGTTGCATATTAACTGAGGGCCGGCCCGTAGCACTGGCGTTATAGATGTTCGCCTAGGGCGCCAGATCTGTGGAGGCGCTGCGCTGACAGCTCTGGGAGGGAAACAAATTGTTTTAACCGTTGGCGCTCATCCTAATGTTCGGCCTTGATGTAACAACATTCATAATTAAGTAAATGTAACACCCTTTTCACCCCGGTTACACGTTTCATTTGCGCTGTACGATGGGCGCTGTAAGTGATGAAAATGGGGGATGTTGGCTTATCTGGCGCCCGCAGCTCACAGCCAAAGTGTGAGTGAGCGAGGGAGAGAGGGAGGGTTGTTAGGGCTGTTGTTATTAGAATCTGGTGCTATAGCTGGTCTAACGGATATAAGAAGAAGATATGTCTACAATCATGTGGAGGAGAGCTCTCTCCAGTCAGACTGAGAGGCTGATAACTACAGCTCAGTGAGGTAAAGAACTCTGAGTGTTTAGATAGTTCACTTTAGTCTAAGTTCAAACGGTTTGGTCACAATTTATGCAAACACATATTTCCAAGGCACTCCTTTATAATTATTGGGATAAACAGGTTTGAAATCATTCCAATGTATACTATAGGACAGTAACCAAAAATATCCTTTAAAACTGGAGAGATAAAAAAAAGATCCATAAATAAATAAATGTTAAGGTAAAATAAGATATGAATGAACAACACAAATAAAATAAGTTACATTCATTTGTTATTGGCTATGGTAGGTTATTGGTTATGTTCACATACTTATTTGATTACATCCACTTGTCTAAGATGACAACAGAGACTTTCGACCCAAAACCAGCTGTTGACTTGTGGATGCAAGCAGCTAATCGCAGACTCAACCAGAGAGAAAGTAGTAGGCCTACATCATCAGCTACCATGTCTGACAGAGAGGAAGACAGTGAGGAGAACAGTGATGACAGCTTGTAGGATTACTGGTCGTGCTAATGTTGTCTTGTGTTCACCTCTGCATGTGTGTTCTGTGTTCACCTCTGCATGTGTGTTTAGTGCCGTGTGTCTGGCAAATAAAGTCAAGACCCCCTCCAAAGTTACGGTTTATTTCATTTTAAGGATGAGCACCAAGCAACATCTCCAGGTGCTCCTTTGAGAACCAGGGCAAAAAAGTGATGTGCACCCCTGCATATTACACTGCAGACCTTCTGCTCACAATATATGTCACCAGTACACATAAATATCTAGTCATTATAGTAGACAGTTGGCAGTTAATACAGTAAATGAACCCTTTTGTTTCTCATCAAAATCAATGTTATAGTAATGAGATAGAATACAGTTGCCGTTTATGGTAAAGTTGAGTCAATATGTATGCGCATAAGCACATTTCCAGAGGCGAGACTCATCTGTGATGTCATCAAATGTACAGTACAGCCTTGAGCCACTCCATATACACATTGAAAGGGATCCTGAATGAATGGGCTCATAAAATGTTTATTTAAGCTGTTACACCCAAATGAGCTTTTAATTATTGTGGCGCTTTCTGAAGTGAGGCAGAAAATGTGCCCCTGTCTGCATTAAAGCATGCTTGTTACCGCCAGCGCACACTCAGCACTTTCCTCTCCCACAGTTCATTCTGCATTGAGGTGTATATCTGCGGAGTCATTGATTCAAGGAGAGTGTTTCCAATGTGGGAAATAGTCATAAATATTTAATTCGACTTCGTTTTTTACTGTATATTCATATTTTATCTTCTAATGCTGAAGTGTTTTTTTTCATTCATTGACAGTCTGTAAATGGTATTTAACGACACATTCCCTGAGGCGACTATTACATATTTATCAAATCTGTAGTAAAGCACACAAAGTGATATTAATCTACATGATGACATTCAAATTGAAATGTATGTATGATGAGTAGTGCAATGGGTTTAAAAAATGCTAATTCCTCTCAAATCGTATCCATTTTCTTTCATTTCCAACACACTTTTGGTGCTTTGAGTTAATGAGTGATTTAATGAGAAGATGTTTCAAACTCAAGCAAATGTCGTAGGTCTTTAATTATGAAAACAGTATGAATTGTTTTTGTTTTGTATGTATTTCCCCTAAAAATAAAAAAACTGCATTGAAAATTGTATTTTAGAAAAAATATGACCAGGAATCCTGGAAGTAGAAGGAAAACAAATTCACATCAATACGAAATGTAAAGGAAAAGCCCCAAATCTTTATATTTAGCAAGCGGGAACTATGTATTTAGTTTTAGGTCTACTTAATTAGTATGTTGGATAGTTAATTAAATCAAAACATCCTATTTTCAAAGATTGATCTCACACAGATAAGTTTGTGCGTTAACATTTGAATCTATGAAGTAACTAGTAACTAAAACTGTGAAATCAAAGTAACAAGTAAAAAGAACAATGTATCCCTTTGATTTGCAGTGTAGAGTAGAAGTATAAAGTCGTACAGTAAAAAAATACTCAAGTTATACAGTATTGCACCTGAAATTAAAATGTGTGCTTTAAAAATATGTATATATTGTGTAAATATATGTACTTTTGATTTTCAACATAATCTTCGACGAGTCTTAGCATTAGTTTGTATTTATTGCCTAATTCCGTAAAAGCAGGATTTCAAATCTTTTTTTCACTACTGTATATACACAGTATATTTTTTTATGTTAGCAGAACCAAATAAAGTGGTATCATCTGGATACAAAATTACATTTTGGAAACCTAACAGATACGTATAAAATATCCTATTATATACTTATTTAGATTTCCTCATTCTCTTCTCTTACTGTTGTCTCTTTCTGACCCCTCTTCCCAGATGTCCTCCTGGTCACATGATCCGTGTGAACGTGACCAGGAAGTCCTGTGTGTACACCCTGTGTGCGACCCGGCCCTGTCACCGGGGCACCTGCGTGGCTCAGTCGCCCTCCAAGTTCACCTGCCACTGCCCCGCGGGCTACAGAGGACGCCACTGTGAGACCACGCTGGCCATCTACCGCGACGACGTGGGCCTGAGCTTCAGCTCCCTCTTTGCCATCTGTATCTGCTTCATGGCCCTGCTAGGTAGCTATGTCATGTACTGCATGCTTAATGTACAGATATGAGAGATGGTTGCCCAGCAGCAGGGCTAATGTCTGAGGATGCTTGTGTTTGATTTCTGAAAGCATCTTGCCTTTAACTATGACAGTACCACAGGTGATGTCAGCTGCCAGGTTTACATGGAGATGTCTCTGCTCCACTATGAAGGCTGGCACATACAGCATATCCTGCCTGAACTGGGTTGAGGGGGAAGCAGCTGCCTCAGTTTAGTCTGAGAGGGGCCAACAGTGACAGACCCTATCCATCACTAATTAGGGCTTAGGGAGCATCTTTTGAATCTCTACTCAACAAAAGAGATTTATGAATACTAAAGTTTATACTGAGTATATAAACAACAAGTTTGCAAGTGTTGGCGTTTTGTTTGTTTGGAGGCATATCAAGTCTGACTTCCATTAACATGTCTCTTTGAACAGTATCATACAGTATAGCTTAAAGCCAGAGATGGAGTGACAATAGTTGTGTAGTCCGGCTCTTCACTATTATTATAACTACTAAACTTCTGCAGTGGCACTGTGCCTGCATTTCTCCTGACCTGTGGGAGGAACACACTGATGTCTAGTCGCCTATTGTTCAAATAGTCCACATGTTTTCTGTCTGCCTCTCTGTTTTGCTTGTTGAATATTCATACCTTTAGCTCTGTGTTCCTATTCCTTAAGGATCTTTTGTTGAGAAAGCGCCTCAGGCGCAGTCGTACACGGAGAATAGGTTTTCAGTAAGATGACACGTTCTCCTTGTTTAATTGAGGATGATACAACAAACCAGTAAAGAGCAGTTTGAAAGTGCACAGCACAAGAGAAGAAAACAGATCAGAGGAGTACAGAATGAAACAGGACACGGCACAATACCAAGAAAAAGAAGAGGGAGCTGAACATATTACAAAGCGGAGGCAGCGCACAACACAGGGGGAGAAATTAAAGCAAGAAAATACGTAGTGTGGAGAAGGATGGTGTCAATGTCTGGCTGCTGCTGGCCATGTGTGCCTGTCTCATTGGTGATTCAGAGTGTTCCTCCATCCCAGACAGACACAGTTCAAATGATGATTTTGCCCTCTCTTCTTCTTACCTTCGTTCCACGATGTCCCTCTTCAAACTTAGCCCGGGGCTCAAAGTAAATGGGACATCCGCCCTTGATCCTGTCGAGGCTCAGTTCTGTTTTCAGCGTTAATGACTTGATTTGTAGGCGAATACGGTGCTGTTTACCCAAACCTGCACACATTGAGATCAATGCTCCAGGGGCTTTGGTAGTCATTTCAATCTGTGGAGCGTTCCTCGCTCGCTCGGTCAAACATTCCTCACTCTGAAATTCAAGTAGCAGAGAGACTTTTATTTATTTTTATGCCGATATTGCTCGTACGGAATCCAAATGTTTAAATAGCAAGAACAAATGGAGGGCAGCAACTCTCCTGGTGCTGAAGAAACATTGGATGTTATGATGAGTGAAGATTCAAGACCAAACCCACTCCAAAGCAGAACTCATATTTCATCATTCTCTTTGATTTTTCTTTTCTACCCAGTATAAGGTTGGCTTTACTGTAGAAAAGAGAGAGGATTGAAACAGTTGGGTTTTAGGATTTTTTGAAATGATCACAGCAATTCTACTGAAGAGAGAAAATACACACAGACATTCATGGTTTCCAGAGGATGACCCCCTGAATTTTTGAAGCGCCACCATGAGGTTGACTGCTCAAGTTTACGACCCCTGCCTCCTTTTATGACATCACACATTCCTCACCAGTTGTAAGGAACCTCATTTGGAATGCAAAATGAAATGCACTTTAAATGAAGGGCTACTATGTTTTAAGAATAGGAAGTTTTGTTTTAACATTGAAGTATAAAGGGAATGAGGGTTTTTCGTGTTGTCAAACCTTCCCCCCCACCTCTCACCTTCCCAATATCCACACTGACATGCATTGATTGTATTTGTGTCACTCAGTTACATGAATATGTACATATTCATATATAGACATGTATATAAATATATGTACATTGTTTGGAACACAGGTTGGCATATATTTTGTGTGTATTTGTTTGATTCTTTTTTTTTTACGTGATCAGGTATTATTCAGTGGTTGATATCAAGACTTCGGTACAGGAAATGAATAAGCATTTTATCGCTTCCAGTTCCCTCATCATGAAGTCAATATGGTTTTGGTTTCTGGTTAGAAAGTCTGTTGTATAAGCTGAAGAGATGTTTCCCCTCACTCATGAATGTCAAAAGCTTAAATGTGGCATAAAAACAGTGGTTGTTAGAAAGTGACTAAACCTTTCAACATCATCAACCCGAACATTAACCACCTTTAGCTTAGCAGTGGTAATGCGCAGTCGTGAGATGATGTTGTACTACATTGATAGCTTAAAATAATAAAAACTGCTTCAATATTCCTGGGGCTTTTTTGAAAAGGTACATTATTCTTTTAAAACTATATTAATAGGGTTGACCTTCAAATATGAGCCACTGATTCTATCTGGTCACACATCGTCTGTTCTCCTTTGTCAATTGTTGCATTCATTGTACCCTTCCTTTAATTTCCTCATTCATCGTTTTTATTTCTGTTTAAAAGTTTAGTTTTGTAGTTATTAGTTCAATAAATGTCTCATTTATAACAAACGTCATCCTGTGATTTGTGTGTATATGAAATATTAGATAAATCTACGCTCATATTTTTATTTGACTGAGAAACATATTAACATTGTCATTTTGACCATACTGCTGTTAGCATTTAGCTCAAAGCATAGCCAAAGTAGAGCCCTACAGAGCCTGATAGCTATAGATTATGCCTGTTAAGAATTGATGACAAGACGTTATACAGTGGGGCAAAAAAGTATTTAGTCAGCCACCAATTGTGCAAGTTCTCCCACTTAAAAAGATGAGAGAGGCCTGTAATTTCATCCTAGGTACACTTCAACTATGAGAGACAGAATGGGGGGAAAGAATCCAGGAAATCACATTGTAGGATTTGTAATGAATTAATTGGTAAATTCCTCTGTAAAATAAGTATTTGGTCACCTACAAACAAACAAGATTTCTGGCTCTCACAGACCTGTAACTTCTTCTTTAGGAGCCTCCTCTGTCCTCCACTTGTTAACTGTATTAATGGCACCTGTTTGAACTCGTTATCAGTATAAAAGACACCTGTCCACAACCTCAAACAGTCACACTCCAAACTCCACTATGGCCAAGACCAAAGAGCTGTCAAAGGACACCAGAAACAAAATTGTAGTCCTGCACCAGGCTGGGAAGACTGAATCTGCAATAGGTAAGCAGCTTGGTGTGAAGAAATCAACTGTGGGAGCAATTATTAGAAAATGGAAGACATACAAGACCACTGATAATCTCCATCGATCTGGGGCTCCACGCAAGATCTCACCTGTGGGGTCAAAATGATCACAAGAACGGTGAGCAAAAATCCCAGAACCACACGGGGGGACCTAGTCATTGACCTGCAGAGAGCTGGGACCAAAGTAACAAAGGCTACCATCAGTAACACACTACGCCGCCAGGGACTCAAATCCTGCAGTGCTAGACGTGTCCCCCTGCTTAAGCCAGTACATGTCCAGGCCCGTCTGAAGTTTGCTAGAGAGCATTTAGATGATCCAGAAGAGGATTGGGAGAATGTCATATGGTCAGATGAAACCAAAATGGATCTTTTTGGTAAAAACTCAACTAGACGTGTTTGGAGGAGAAAGAATGCTGAGTTGCATCCAAAGAACAACATACCTACTGTGAAACATGGGGGTGGAAACATCATGCTTTGGGGCTGTTTTTCTGCAAAGGGACCAGGACGACTGATCCGTGTAAAGGAAAGAATCAATGGGGCCATGTATCGTGAGATTTTGAGTGACAACCTCCTTCCATCAGCAAGGGCATTGAAGATGAAACGTGGCTGGGTCTTTCAGCATGACAATGATCCCAAACACACCGTCCGGGCAACGAAGGAGTGGCTTCGTAATAAGCATTTCAAGGTCCTGGAGTGGCCTAGCCAGTCTCCGGATCTCAACCCCATAGAACATCTTTGGAGGGAGTTGAAAGTCCATGTTGCCCAGCGACAGCCCCAAAACATCACTGCTCTAGAGGAGATCTGCATGGAGGAATGGGCCAAAATACCAGCAACAGTGTGTGAAAACCTTGTGAAGACTTACAGAAAACGTTTGACCTCTGTCATTGCCAACAAAGGGTATATAACAAAGTATTGAGATTAACTTTTGTTATTGACCAAATACTTATTTTCCACCATAATTTGCAAATAAATTCTTTAAAAATCAGACAATGTGATTTTCTGGATTTCTTTTCTCATTTTGTCTCTCATAGTTGAGGTATACATAGGATGAAAATGACAGGCCTCTCTCATCTTTTTAAGTGGGAGAACTTGCACAATTGGTGGAAATATATCAAAACAGTGGAAATATATCTCCAGTTTGGAAAAAACTGTTTTTTTATCGTCCATGCAAGGGACCGCTCAATCTTCTAACATCCATGAGAGCAAATCATTAGAATGTAAAAGTGTAGAGAATTCTAATGTGAGTCATGGAATTTCTTACATTTCGTTGTTAATGATCTTACCGATCAGTTTACCTAGTGAAAAATCCACATGCATTAGTCATGCTCTCCATTTGGCTACTGAGAACGTTTTGTTTCCGCAACATTTTCATGAGAGTAACTGTGAAGTCAAAAAGTCATTCAGATACTGGTTTTAGGACGGTAAAAATATGTATGAAAACTAAAGTAGTTATGGTTAACTTGTCATAATATTTACTGTGGTGTTTCTGTGAGGTCTTCAGCCGTCGTACGGACTCAGAGCGCACAGATTAAAGGAGGATATCAGATGATGGTCACATACTGAATATATCCCCACAATCTCCTCTCCCAGATGAGCTAAAGAGTCGGGGATTGCTGCATTGATTCTATCACAACAAACTCCTTCAAGGTGACGATGCTTCCAAGGTTATCTCTGCACATTGTTGAGGGTTTGGAGGAAGATTGACCAGATTGCACAAAAAGACCTTAATGTGTAAGCCAGCAGAGAGATGCAGAACTCAAAGATAGTAAGTTCACTTTGAGACGAATGACTAACATCCCTTATTTATTTCACACTAGTGACTTGGTTAGTGTTGATCGGATGGCTGATCCCGTGCTGCGTTTGGATTCTATATGCTTAGAAACTCACTTTGTGTTCTTCGAACAAGCAAGCAGCAGTTTTCTTTTCATGGTGCTAACCCTTTTCTTGGGGTAAAATGACAAACTGCTGCAGATCATATTGAATGTACTCAATAACATTTATTTGTCAAGATTTGCCAAGAAACGAAAATGAAACTTGGCTATGATTTAATATGCTCAAACATTCTTTGTTCTACTTAATTTAAAACTGTTTCAAACATGCACTGCAACAATGTAATATCTAGAAATATCTATAAGTTCCCCTTTATGTGAGAACCCAACGATGGAGATGTATCTGTTGGGCCAGAAAACAAACCGACAGTACAAGTGTGGGTAAAGTGTTAAATAGAGCAATTTCTTCAGGGATTTTGAGGGAAGCGATAAACAAAAATAAAATGTTTAACTGAAGAGGTGACGCGATAATGGGACATCTGTCTAGGATTGCCGCAAATACCTCTTTTTTATTATCATATAACAAAGCTGCTACATGACTGCAGTGTTATTGACTTCATGTTGTGCCTCCTGCACACTCTACACCGGCACCAACCAGAAACAGAGTATTCCCAGACACTCACATTTCCTGTTGTGTGCTACATCCAGTGTTGTGCTAGTTACTGAAAACCAGTAACTAGTTACCATTACTAGTTACTTCATTTCAAAAGTAACTCAGTTACTTTACTGATTACTTACACCAAAAAGTAATGCGTTACTGTGAAAAGTAACGTTTTAGTTACTTAAAAAAAGGGCTCCCATTAATGCCCTTATAGCCTTCATTTCAGTACTGTTATTGCATTGGAGAATAATACAATCTGTTGATCAACTTGACATGCATTATATGCAATCTGGATTGCATCGATATTAGCTGGCTTTCCATTTTTGTATATTCTTTCTCCAGGTAGTTGGAAAAAGTTTTCCGTCCCATATGCCGTGTGCCGCCCGGACATGCTATCATGCTAACTAGCTCCCTGAAAGCGGGTGACTCCACTGTAGCAATAGCCTGCATGTGTTCTACAACATACCGTGCAATGGCTTTATCGACTTTTCCCTGGCTAGCAGTCCCTTGGTTAAAATCCAGCCGCTGTTGCTTAGGTGGAGGTGGAGTGGCGTTGGATGAGTCTGGGTCTGTGCCGGTCTTAGTTACTAGCTTCGTCCCAGCATGTTGTTTTTGCAGATGTTTTAAGAGATTTGAATTACTGGTTTGGGCAGTAGATAGGATCTTTGACCCGCCAGGACACAACTTACATTTAACTAAAACGTTATTTTCTTTGTGCTCGACAAAAGTGAAATAGTGAGAATATCTCCAGGTGGAGAAACTAGACTTGAGCTCCGCCGCCGCCATGATAGTCTTGTTAGTAAACAACACAAACACGCCCACAGCGCGTCTCCGCATGTGACACAGGAAGTATCAAAGTACATTTACTCAAGTACTGTACTTAAGTACAGTTCTCATCTCTGTTCGCCTGGCTGTTGACTATATAACAAAAACGAACGGAGTAACGCACCATGTAGTAACGGTAACGGAGTTACTGAATTTTAAAAGTAATGCGTTAGAGTACTAGTTACTGCCAAAAATAACGGCGTTTGTAACGTGTTAGTCCCAACACTGGCTACATCAAAAAATGAAAACCCAGGACAATGTGCATCCCTGATTCTCCTGATATTGTCCTGAGTTCATATGAAAAACCGCTATGGTGTGTTCTCGGACAAAGATTGTTGCTTTTGGTAATGCACACCATCCATATTAAACAGCTGAATGTGTGATGATTCATCTTCAGTGTTACAGTCTGATCCTGACAATGTCAATAGTCAGATCTCCCATTTCAACTTGTATACCTGCTGTATACAGTATATGTACAGTATGTTCCTATTCTTAAAGTTGTAGTCATGGTTTTGATTCTGTAAGCAGTTTTATGTGGAACAAATACTTTGAACCCATTGTATAGCTTTGGTTTCATATTAGGGCGCATTCACACCAGCCTTGTATAGTCCGGTTGAATCGAACCCTGGTGCGTTTAGCCGCTTGGTGCAGTTAATTTGGGTCGGTGTGAACCATAGACTGTATATATAACACAATCCGAGACCTCTTAAGTGAACTAAACAACCGGACTCTGGTCCGCTAAAATAGGTGGTCTCGGAGCGCTTGCTTGCGAACTCTGGAGCGGTTCATTGCTGGTGTGAACGCAGTCCGCACCAAAACATAGGAAGCGTAGTATTTACGTGTCACAAGAACGCGGATATCTTCAAAATCTTTAGCGAAAGAGTCTTTCAAGACATCCGCGGTTGTTTAGTTAAATGGAGCCATGGTGGGACCATGGAGGTCAACCGGAAGGGGAGGGGCTTCGCCACTCTATAGAGTGCCGAAGTCACGCCCATCTACTTCCGGTCCATGGGACCTTATTTCGAAAAAATTATGTATTGAAGTCAATGAAGAGAGAAAGCTTATCTTTCGATCCGGTTTGAATTGTGCCATGAATTACAAATATGATGTTTGTCAATCTTAAAAAATCATTTCCATGTCAAAAAAGTCACAGTTTGTCATAAAACTGTTGAAATATAAGACTATGAAAAATACGCAACTAGAAAGACTACAAATCCCAGAGTCGCGTAAGTGATGTCATAACTGATGTCACAATTGTTTTCCTCCGCTAAATATAAGATATAGCGAAGATAACTTTAACAAGATGCCTGTATGCTTAGTACCAGGTTGTTATCATACCAGCAATGGGTCTCGCTTGTTCTTTCACTTCCCGTCTGATGAAAGGACCAGGAGTGGCTGGATCAAGTTAGCTACCTAGCTAGTAGCAAGCACGTTAGTTAGCATTACAGGCTTAGCCTGGCCATTTGTATTAGCCTTAATATGAAGTAACATCAAGTAACCCAAAATGTTAAACAGTAAGAGTAGTAGTCATATTTCGTGAACCCTTTGAAGAGTACTGTCACACCGGTGTAATCATTCTATAATACACCATTTAAGCCCGGGGGAGAAATGCTAACGCTAACGCCACATTAGCATCGGCGATCTTTTCTACTTCATGCTATCTGCACAAATTAAACATTAAACATTAAATGATCAGGCAGTTCAGAGAGAATCAAAGGAAGGCAGGCAGCTTTGCATGGCATTCTTCTGGACGTGTTGATAGTAAGGGTAGTCAATCCCTTTAAGACAGTGACGGCCATCTTGGTGACGTGTGTTGTTGTGCGAGACCAGAGATGTAGTTCATTGAGTGTTTCACACAAAAAATGTTGTTACTTCACAGTTTTACGACACATTTTATTTTTTTGACTTGCAAAATTATCTTTTAAATTGACAAACATCATATGTGTAATTTGTGGCACAATTCAAACGGGATTGAAAGATAATCTTTCTCTCTCCATTGACTTCAATACATAATTTTTCCAAAATAAGGTCCCATGGAGCTCCCCCAGAAGGTGAGGGACTTCGCCACTCTATTAGGTGTGAATGCACCCTTAAACTGTTGAAAATCAGTGGAACTACCTCGAGTTAGAGTTTCCTGAAGAACCAATATTTTAAATGGTATATAAAACAAGAGCCTCTCACAAAATTGATGTCAGCATGTTTTAGAGCAGCAAAGCAAGAAATAAATGTTGCCCATGATGCTCTGAGGTGCAAGTGAAAGGATCTACAATGGTTATTGAGCTCGCTCCCATTTGAATTCACAATCTCTTTTTTTCACGAGAAATCTGCCGAACACAGCAACATCAAGACAAAGACAATCAGCGTGCAATGCCCAAAAGCAAAACACTCAATTTCTCAATTCGAGAAAAGTCAATCTTTGCTGCAAAATGGCAGCGGTCTGCCAGCTCAGCAGCTAGCTCAGGGCCTGAAGCCATTGTAATCTTGACTAAACACCGCATTGACAGCCTCTTATTGAGCCTTCCAGCAGATATCCTGCAGAATAACTCTCCAGCGGAAAAGTACATTAATACCTACAAGGAAGACATGAGTACATTATGATCCAACCAAACAATGCAAGACAAAGATGAGATAGGGAAGTCGCTTTTTCTTCGGGAGATTGTCAAACTCATATATGGATTTACAGTTATAATAGTGTGAGGCGTTTCGAAAGATGCATGTTCTGACCCTTGGCAGTATTGCCCCGTCGGACCAACATATCATTTGACTTCAGAAAATCAGCATCATTTTCAAGAACTTATACATTTTCTTCCATACACGATTCAGCATCACACATGGATGATAAAGGTTTAATAAAATGTAACTTGTAAAAGATAAATAACATTATTTAAATAGCTTTTATTTGTTTGCTAAACTATCTGATACACAATATATTGTAGCCTAGGTGATATATTTTATTTAGAGGCAGTAACGTTTCCTGAGTTGGGAAGTTGTTTTTCGGTGTGTTCATGAGCTCTAAGTCGTAATGTGGAAACAACATGTTTCGGTTGCTACACCACATTCCTTAAAAGCACTAACGGCCCGTCCACACAGCGGCGTTGGAAGCTTCTTCGCTATGAAAATAAATTAATCATAGCGGTAGGGAATCACCCGGTCTTGTATGATCAGTCCCTCTTCACCTACCGGGATACAAACCGGAGGAGCCAGGCATGGAGGGAGGTGGCAGAGACAGTGGGTGAAACTGGTAGGTTTTCACCTGTTTGGAGAGTTTATATCCAGTTTACTTTGTAAACTGTATGTCGGGGACGGGAGATTAATGTGATTGGTTGTTGGTCGCGTTGCTCGCATAAACTCCCCCAAGCTTCAGACACGCCCACCTCCAAGCTTTTTCCAAAGCCGCTATGTGGACGGGCCGTTACTTGTCTACTTGTCATCAGTGTTACTTCTAGGAAACACTTTTTCTAAGTGGGCCACTCCACGTGGACAGAAACTGTTAGTACACAAGCAAACAATTGACGTCAACTCGGCAAATCAAACATTCTCGCTTTCCGACTTATATACTAATTTTCCCAGTCGGTAAACTATTTTTTCCAGTACATCGTGCACCACATGAGTGCTGCAGTGTGTCTGAGGCAGATCTCCATCACATACATCAGTCTTCTGGCATGTAGGTTACGTGAAATTAACTTGTATAGCCCCAAGGGGACTTTGCTTTGAAATTCTTCTGTACATGTGAATGGATGCTAGTCCTGGGATAGAACTTTCCAGGTAGTCCAGTAATTATTAGGTTGAAAGAAAATGAGGAAGGCAAGGGGTGTCAAGAAAAATACTTAATAATGCACAAGGCACTTTCTCAGTGCACACACTAAAGGTGAGAAACTTGAATTGGATTAATCAGGGTGCCACTTATATAATCTTCTCTTCCTGCATCCATTGTTCTGTTCTGCCTCTCATTCAGTGAGTGGTGGGAGAGGTTCAGGATCCCTACAACTTTGAATCAAGATAAGCCGTACACTCGGACCGATAGATGTATTGACTTTCAACTTCATTCATCTTACAGTGGGAGTGGAAGGTAGAACATTGCCAACTCACATCAAAGTTAAAGTGAGAACTCTATACAAAGAATTCTTCAACAATCCCTAAATCTCGAAGGAGAGGAATTTTTATTTTCTATTTTCTGTGACTTCAAGTGTCAAATGTTTTTTTTAGTCATTGATGAAAACCTCTACTCGGTCCTCAACTTAAGTAAATGAATGTTGTGACAATCCTCTCAGGTTTCTACTTCTTCTCCACTACATTTCAGAGGGGAAATATTGTACTTGTATTCCACTACATACAATTGACACTGGTACTGACACTTTTAACATAAATAACATGTGTTCATATTATATATATTTACGACAAATGTATTTGGTACTAGCCAAAATTGTGTGTATTTTCTAATGACAAAAACGGAATACTATAATTTACAAAAATAAAACAAGCCATTCTGCACAATGAGTACACACATCTGATACTGAGCGGATGAAACTTTTATACTTTTAATTATTTGGTATCAGTTTGAAAGTTGATGAGGATGATGATTTCCATCTCTGGTTCTGGCTGTATGCTTTATTACGTTGTTCAGGTTTTGAGAATGAACTGCCGAGTGCACATGATGTGTTGCGCTTCTACGTACAATTAATTCTACAAAACGTCCGTTGATGTTTCTCTGCAGTTGCTGTTTTTGGACACCTGTTGCATTAATAATCGAATGGTAAAGTGGCGAAATGAGTATCTGAACACCTCTGTAGCCGCTTTGGATGATATGAAATATGAATGCCCTTGGAACTTACAACTGAACTCGAAAATAACCATTTCAGTGATCCAAGACATACGCTGATGGGAGGTAGGGGAAAGACACAAACACAAATTGAAATGTACTTTGTGAATCTGTAAAAACCTAGTTTACACTAACTTTCCTGGCTGTTTGTGAGCTGGTTCAACATTTCTCAGTTGTGCTTGTCTGTGAAGGTCTATTAATGGCCGTGTATTTGTAAGAGCTGAAATAAAGGAAGACTGAAGTGTGACACTATTGAGAGACTTTCTCTACATGAGGGGAAGGAGCGGAGTGTGAAGGAAGGACACCATTAGATCGATAAGGAGATAGGAGAAAGGAGAGAAAGTGACAATGAGCACCGCCACCTTGAGAAAAGAAAAGGCAAAGGGTAGAGAACAGGAAGGTGTTGTCCTTGGAATAAGTATTGTGTTTGCTTTCCATAAAGAACTAAATGTTGACACAGATCTTAAACACTTTGGGGACACGTTTACTTGAGCTGAAAGAAACTCAACACCTATAAGCAATCATGGAGTTGTTATTGTGAACTCTATCATTTCCCTGGTAAACGCAGTTATTTGAAGCTACAAGTGAAACCCTAAAACAGGTTATAAGCAGCATCATATACCTTGGTAGCGGCATCAAAAAACCTATGGCACCAGAAAAGAGCAGTGGGAAGAAGAGTAGTGATAAATCAAGCGCACGGAGACAGACGGCTGCAGTAAACAGAATTATAGTTTGATGAGGCTAAAATCCATACCGTATTATTGACTTGTGTTGATGTACTCATAGGGACTGATCTCATTGCAGAGCAGCTCGGACATTGATCGTCTGGCTGGAAATCCCATTACACACACTCATTCAGCGCCATTTGAACTGCTCAAGGTACAATGGATTTCCCTGCTCATCAGATAGACGCATGCGCTGTGCCGCAGCTCTTAAATAAAGAGGCAGGGTTGGATGATTCTGGAAGAACGCTCAATGGACTGTTGAGTTTTCTTTTTTGACACGTTTTCCCTTTAATAGTTAACCATGCTTGCACTAGTCTTTGGCAATTGGGACGTTTTCCTTCAATATCAGGTCCTTTTCATCATTTGTCTTTTCAAGACTGAATGGTTTTTGGTGATAATAGTGTTTTGTGGAGAATCCAAGGCACCTGCTGAAGGTCCAGGATGAGATGTGTTCGATTTTTTTGTAGAAGAGTTAGTGGTTGGTGAAGGAATACTTCACACGGACCTTACCTTACCTTAAATTATCTAAATTCCACATGGACGAAAAATCCCCAAATTTTGAAAACTCGATGAAGAGTTGAACTAAATATGAAGTCAAACTATGTTAATAATGAATTTACAAACTCTCCTTTGCTGTACAATCCAATACAGTCCTATGTATCCATTTGCAGACTGCATACATACAAACCCTTTCTCAAAAACCTTACTATCTAATACTTCCACATAAAAACTTATTTGTGCAGCCATGGGTCAACTCGTTTTTACAAGTATGTTTTGTCAAAAGTTTTCTTCCAAGAATTCAAGGTGACATGGGGATAGGAATTAATATACAAATGGACATTTTCCAGGTGAAGTATTCCTTTAAAATGCAAAACTGGCGGTAAGACAGAGGGAGGTTCAAAGTCAGAAGTGTAAGTTGAGGAGAAGGAGTGAAAAAGTTCAAGATAAAACAGCAGTGATGGTCAAAGACACCACCGGACCTTGGAGGCAGTGTAAACAGTAAACACATCATCTCTCTTTTCAGGCTCTCTAACACACACACACACACAATCAACGTCTCCATTTCTCTGTTTGCCCTCTACGGAGGCCCTTTGAGCAGGGCAGATTTATCTTGTACGCCCTGACCTCCAGCTTCCTTGCTCACTTCCCATTGGATCTCACAGTAGCCACATCTTTACACGCACACACAGGCACACACAAGCACGCAAACACACACACATTGCAGATTGGAATGAGCTGTAAACACATAAACACATGAACTCACCGCCAAACAGCAACAGACCCCTTATATTTATCTGTAGGCTGTATTTCCTCCCTCATATAGGCCCTAGCCCTGATGCTCAGAGGATATCGACCCGTGCAGTACAGCGTCCTCAGCGCCGCAGCTCAAGATCACATTACTGCGCCTGCCTCTATTCACATCACATAGTTTCACACCCAGGTGAGGAAAGGAAAATAGAGTCCATGTGAAGTGTATTGCTTGTTTGAACGTCCACATAGTAATGTATGTGTATTCAGACGTTATACTCTCTTGCAGTGTGAGCCATTCACACTGCAAGAGAGTGGCTACCCTATGAAAGAGTAACAACCTGGAGAGATACAGTAAATGTTGATTTATTAATAATAATACATGTTAATACAGAACGTGAGTTGCTGTATGAACATTATTTACAGTACATAGTATGAAAAGGAGTAAAATACCCAACTCTGAAACAAGATACAAAGAATACTGAGGACACATAAAATGACATTAGTGTTGTCTTTTACACTCTTTTATCCACTTTACTAATATTCATTTATCAAAAAGTATTTGTGAGAGCTGCGATAGCAAACCCTTCAATATGATAAAAAATGCAATATAAAGACATGTGTTAAAAGGTATAGGTTAGTGCAGTGGTTCCCAACCTTTTTCAGTCAGGCCCTATTCCGGTTCCCACCGAGATTGGTAGAATTAAAGGTGGGGTAGGTAATTTTGAAGAAACCAGCTCGAGTGCGCTAGAATTTGAAAATACACAGCCGGAAAGAATCTGCCACTTCCTTACAGAGTCCCTCCTCCAACACACACGAACGCGCACATGACCAATGAGGGCACGAGATAAGTGTGTGCACAGATGGAAGGCTGACAGGCAGGTAGGCCATCCAGTTACTTTAGCCGGGCCGGCTCAGATGATTGGTCGTGCTTTTTACAGTACTACGGCTTCCACAGTGACATTTTTTTATGGATTTGTTGTCAAAGCACTTCAGATATTCATTGCTATCTGGATTTTAAGAGCATTCCATGGAATATAACAAAAAGTGTATCGGCCCGTCTAAATTACGGGCATCGAAAAATGCTTTCAACGCTTCGCCCATTCATTTGAATGGGGTGACGTAGAAGATTTTTAAACTTCGCCGAACTGCATTGTGGGGAGCATGGCATGGCTTTGCAAGCATCACGAGCATCTATCGGCATCAAAAGTTGAACAATGTTCAACTTTTGAGGCTCGATGCTTGGCATCAGCCAATCAAATCCCGCGTATGCAAATCTGACAGTACAAGCGCTAGCCAATCAAACCACGTGTATGCTGGGAGAGACTACGCAGGTCATTTCCTCATATTAAAAAAAAATGGAGGGAAAATTCATTATAGCGGTAGTGAATCACCCGGTGCTGTATGATCAGTCTCTGTTGATCTACCGGGATACAAACCGGAGGAGCGAGGCATGGAGGGAGGAGGCAGAGACAGTGGGTGAAACTGGTCGGTTTTCGCCTGTTTGGGGATTTTATATCCAGTTTACTTCGTTTTAACATTGCTATTGCTTTGTATGCCGGGGGCGGGCGGGAGATTCCTGATTGGTTGTTGGTCGCCTTGGGCGCGAGAAATCGCCAAGCCTCAGACACGCCCAGCTTCAAGATTTTTTGATGCCTGTAGTGCAGACGGGCCGTATCTCGAGCCAGTTTCTCAAACGTACCTACCCCACCTTTAATTGTATAGAGTTGTACAAACATTACATTTTCTCTGTTAATAATAACAAGACAAAAAGATCCAACTATAATTTTATATTTTATTATGGATGAACATGAACAAAAGTGCTTGTATTGGCAGATGACCCTGTGCCACTGTGAAATAATGAGGCCTAATTGAAACAATTACAAATGCTGCTTATCGATCCGGTTCTTTAACAGTATTTTTATTATAGGTTATTTTTGTTCTTTTTTAAGGGAAAAACTAAACAAATTGGAAACAGAATTAACATTGATTTATTGTGTGTATAGTGTGGATTATGGGCTGCTAGCAGACATAACATACCTGCAGTGGTGGTAGTAACTAAGTAGATGTACTATCATGCAAAATGCACTTTGTGATGTCTTTTATACATACAAATGTGTCCCCGGTGTGTCGGGGAACTCAAGCAGCGTCAGAAAATAAAACCCTCTCTCTTTTCCTCCGTACCCAAATCTTTTAAAAACGGGTGTACAACGAGCGGATACAGATTCCATCCGAACTGACGTCGGCGGACCCACAGAAAGTTGCTATCAGAAACAATGCCTGACGTGTTTTGGATGTAATCTCATATTTGTTTACATTAGCGAGCCTCGCTAACACTCAGAGCTAACCTGTACTGTAGAGCACATGGAGAGCAGGACATTAAAAAAAACTTACGTTGGGATAAACCTGCAAGAGAAAAAACATTTGAGCTCCATACTGTTTCAGAAATAATCTTTGATGTGATTTAAACAAGATGGCGTTTTATCACAGCAGAATTTAACTTTATCTCCGGTAGAATTCTGATCAGGCATTAGCTCCGCCTCCTCTTCTTTTCTTTTTTCAAGCTAAGGACCCAAGATCCGCGTTTCTCTAACAGGGCTGCAAAAGAGGGGTTTGAGCAGTATGAGGCATGGCTACAATGGGTGAACTGTTTGGTATTTTAAACAAATAACTTCACAGACATGTTTTGTATAGGTATGGCCCGACAATGTATGTTTCAAATATAGCATGATAGGTCCACTTTAAGTTGTTCCACTTTTGCAATAGCGCTGCGCCCCCCCGGTTGGGAACCACTGGGTTAGTGGTTATTTTAGACCAGGGGTGGGGAACCTTTTTCCTATCAAGGGCCATTTCAATTTTTACAACATCCTTCGAGGGCCGTACACATTATTGAATTCAACCTCTGCTTAAAAATACTAAAATCACAGCCCATTCATTTTGCCTTTCTTTCATGCTGTGCAAAGAAAAAGCAACCTCTTAATCCAGATATCTTACCATGACTCGCGTATGCATTCACGTGCACGGTGTGGCATGACCACCAAAACAGAAAGATATGGACACAAGATGTGTGCAAATGTATTTAGTTTCCTATCCATGTGGACATGATTTAAGTGGGGGGGACCTCACCTCCTCTAGGGGGGTCCAGGGGGCATGCACCACATTTTCAAATGTTGAAGTTAAAAGCATCAATCTGGTGCACTTTGAGAGCAACATTAGGAGATCTATGAAACAGAACTGTAAGCAGATTTACTTTTTCTTTATGCATATTTTACAAATCACTCCCCTTTTAAACTGTATTCTTGTTTATTAACACATGAAAACAACTTCCTTTTACTGTCATATAGTATTTTATACCTGTTTACTTTACTCTCTTATTTGTGTATAACTATAATGATCATAAAAAGGTGTGCCTTTACCTCACTGAGCTGAGGTTATCAGAGCCTCTCAGTCTGATTGGGGTGTGGTGCTCTCCGTCAGAACTGCACCCCTGCAGACGAGACATATACCACGAGATGACACGTTAGCCTTGTGTTGTGTTCAAAGAACTTGACCTTGGCCAGGAAAAACAGGCACTCGCTTGTTTAATTGTTTTGCGTGTGTTTATAAATTACCTTGAGGGCCGTACCAAATGGTCTCGCGGACACGGAGGCTCCCCCTATTTTAGACACTTGTTAGTAACCGCTGTTTTTATGACACATTAGAAGCTTCAGACATTCACACATGCATGGCTACTAACATTGTATTACCTACAAAGCTTTTTTAGGCATCTATCCAAAAACAAGTTAAAAAAAACGTTGGCTTCAAGACAGAAACAGGAAGTGAAGCAGATGTGGAAGAGTTTAAACCTGCATCATTTCTAATGGCCAACAGGGGGCAACTCCACTTGTTGCAAAAAGTAGTCCTTTTGTTTAGAGGTCTATGAACAAATTGCCATAAATCTGACTTGATTTGCGCATGCAATCATTACTTCCCACAAACCTTACTATTCACATTGCATCTTAACAGTCTGTGCTTGTGCGGCGGTTTTATTATTTCTTTATATATCGACAAAACCAAAAGTGCTGTAAATGTGGTAACATGCTAACTCATTGACGGGTTTTAGGACTCATTCCTGCACCCCTATATTGTCATTGGCTTTGGAAATGTAGGCTGCTGGACCAGCATCTTAACGATGTTTCTGTCTTTGGGAAGTAAGGCCCCCCCCCCCTCCCACAGTAAATGAGGACCATTGCTGCAGAGGCAGGGGCCTGAACCTATGACCTTGTTTTTGCCAATTTACTGCCTCTCCAACATCAAGACCACTGTCTCTCAGCAGCAGCCAGCCACATACGGCTCCTGCCAAAACAGCAGTCGGCCCTGAAGTTCCTTGTTCTTCCTCCCCCTTCTTGCTCACTTCCTTTAAAAACCATAATGCCACTCTAAAAATGAAACAATGTATCCTATGAAACTATTTCATCTTTACATCTGCCAGAAGCTGTCGTTGTGGAGAGGGGGACAAGTTGACAGTAAAGGAATATAGATTTTTTCCTCTTGCAGCTGGTTTCTGGCCGAGTGACTTTACTCTTACAGAGTTGTCAGAGGGGGGGCTGTTTAATGGGGTGTTATCAATTTGCGGTGGAGTCTGAGTGCCGTCTGTCGGCCTGCTTGATGATGGATCGGCTGCTGGGTATCAGTTGTAGCGCAGGAGAGAGACTGGAGGATTAGAAAGGTACAGCAGAGGTTGATGGAGAAGTAGCGGCATGAGCAGCGAGAGTTTAAAAGGCGTTTGAAGTGTTTAAGATGACAGATTTTTCACGCCGATGTCTCACTTCAGATTAATAGGATTTGAACAGTGGTGGTATTTTTAGAGGTAGCAGTTGAAATCCTCTGCAGTACGTGCTTGCTGCTGTTCTTTAATGGGATTAACAGCAGCTTTCATTCTCAAAGCAAAAAATATGAATTCGAAAATAAATCAGTTAATTGAAGAGGTAGAAGAAGTATTCCGATTATTTACTCAAGTAAAACGAGCCATATGACAGTGTAGAAATACTCTATGCTATGTAAAAGTCATACTTTAATGAGCAAAAGTGAAAGTATCGCCATAAGGCACACATACTTTAAATTATTTTATTATAATTATTGATGCATGTAGGAGGACATATCGTGCTCATCTTCAGATTCCTATTTGTATTTAGTGTCTCTACTAGTACATGTCTCCATGCTTTAATGTTCACAAAGCTCTTTATTGTTCTCCATACTGCCTGTGCTGCGGCACCTCTTTTCACCCTCTGTCTGAAACCAGAGCCCAGTCTGCTCTGATTGGTTAGCTGGCCGGCTCTGTTGTGATTGGTCAACTGCTTAGAGATGTCCCGCCCCTTAGCCTATCACGTACAATGTGTTGGAGCGCTATCCAATAGAAGCGTGAGTGTTACATAGTTATGTCATTATTAGGGATGCACGATAATTATCGGCCCGATATTAGGAATTATGACGTCATCCCGATAAACCCGATACCAGTATGAATAGCCCCGATAATATACAATATATTTTTTGGGTAAAAAAAAAGAAAAAAATACTGCGGTGTGGGTGGATTGGGATGAGGGGCGCTTGTTTTTCACTCGGCTCCTCCTGTTTTGCCAGTACTGTGGTATTAGTGGTTTAGGAAGAGGGGAGTTCTTCACAAATCCAGCGTTCCCTAACTCATGCCTGGCTGTGACGTAAATGGTGTGCGGCCGTGAAGCCAGGACAGTAAACAAACATGTCGTCGGTGGTATGGGCGTTGGAGCTATGTGTAACTCAAGGCATATGCTCGAACCGGAGCTGCCTGGACGCTGCAATCATGTTGCGCACTATCCGTGCTGAGTGTGCTGACTTTTCGTACAATGTCCCACTGTCTGGCTTCCTGCATAAAGTCAAGTGCTCGGCGCAGTTGTGGCGAAATGTCGCTCCTCTGTTTTCATTTAAACATCTCCTTATATCCGTTAGCGCAGCTAGCTAGCACCAGATGCTAACAACAACAATGCACGTAAGGTCTCTCTCTCGCTCGCTCGGGCCACACATACACACACCCTCCCGGTCCTCCAGATGGCCAGTCGGGGCCTGCCGGTGAGCGTGGAAGTGTGGTCTGCCACAAGCGGGCGGCAGGAGCGGGGCTGTCAGCATCAGCTTGTAGATGGTATTTTAAACTCGATGCGCTCTGAAACTACGGGGCGGCCGAGGAAAAAATATATACATATACATATATATATACATCGCGTTAAAATAATTAGTGGCGTAATTTTTTTCTAATTTTTTCTTCCGGTTGTTGCCTGTTTTGAATGACAAATACACACTACCGCCGCCTGCTGGTAAGGAAAGTTATTGCCACTCACGCATGCGCAGTTCGTACGTGCTCGGCTTATGTAGATAGTAACGAAGTAGTGTAATATATTACTTTTTTTTAAGTAATACATTTATAATTTATAATTTGTAGTTCAGGACCATGGACAATGCAGCTTCCTTGCATTGACAGTTCTCTATGCTGAATTTCTGCTGAGTTTCCTTTGCCTCATTTTTAATGTTGTGACCTGTCTGGTTTAAATGAGTGTGTTGCTGCTTTGATGAAGCCTAATTTGAAGTTTCAAATTAATTTCTGAAATATTTCGTAATATAGTTGTCTTTGTCACATTTTATTTGGCATTAGTAAATAATTATGCACATTTACAGATACTTTACATGATATGAGTGATAACACGTGTTATAAGGGCTATTTTGCACAATAGGTGTGCCTTGAGATTTTTACTTGTCCTTTGGTGTGCCTTGGGCACAACAAGTTTGGGAACCACTGTGTTAGACATCTGAAAAGGTCACGGCAACGCCAGAGTCGGAATGACATACTGATTGGTTGTGTGTGTGTGTGTCTGCCTGTGTGTGAGTATGTACCTACAATCTGCTTTTCACTTAAGTTAAATCACCTCAAAGTGTAACTTAAAGTATTCACTCTTTCAGTACATTGCTCTAATATAGAATTTCCAATCAATGTTAACACCTTCTGCAATCTTATATATTCATGGTAAATGTGAATAATGCACATTTTAAAGCTGTCCTTTTCTAATTGGAGCGTTAGTAGCTCTAATATAGATAATTATGTGAATCCCTTAGCCAGGGCATCGTTAGCATTTTTTGAATCTCTGGATGTAATTTACGACCAAACACTGTCAGGCAGTGCTGCCTGACAGTGGAGATCATTTAAAAGGATGTTCCATGCCTGCGAGGCCTGTCCTGCGATCTCAGATATAATTACCCTTAACTATAGAGATATTGGCAAATGTAAAGGAATGAGGATGTGAAGAATCGCTTTAATCTCCATCTTAAGTAGCCTCGTGAGTATTCATCTTTTATCGTCATTCTGATACTGGCCAGTCCAGTCAGTCATGTTGAGCTCATGTATTGTTATATATTCTATATATATATATATTCTATACATTCTATATTTAGCTGATGATGATAGGAGAGGAACTGCGAGTGAAGCGTTTAACCGATATGATTTCAATTCAACATTGAGACCCGTTCCATCACTGCTGTTATTCTGGGAGACCCAAATGATCTAAATGCTGTTATGTGGCGTGCGTGCGTGCGTGCGTGCGTGCGTGCGTGCGTGCGTGTGTGAGGACATGTTACTGGGATAGATGCTCATAGTCAAATTAGAAAATTCAAACAAAGTCCAACAAAATGATATCTGTTTGCTCCTCAGCTCTAACATTGTAAATCACTTGGTGGTTGCCATGCCATGAGTTGTGAGTAAACATTTGAAAAATGTTGGTTAATTTCATGATTCAGTTGGGACTTGAGGTCTGTCAATTTGTCAAGGAAGTTCTATTCTAAAAATAAATGAAGCTTGTTATACTGCATGAACTCCTCTGAGATCATTTACACAAGACACACTAAGCATTTTAAAGAATATTATGCAAGAAAATAAAGCTCTTACTGCCTTCTTTTTGAATTAGAAGAAAGTTGTTCTGTAGCCAGAAACTTGAAAGGAATCACAATGTTCTTTGTAGCTTAAAATCTTCAAATTAGATTAGATTAGATTAGAAACAACCTCCTGTTCTTAAAGAGAAGCAAATCCAAGAGCTTTAACCGTGCATTATCTCTAACCGGCAGCAGGGGCAACTCCACTGGTTGCAAAAAGTAGTCCTTCTTGTAGTCTATGAAAAAAATGGCCCTACTTTTATTTTTGTTTATTGCTTCCGTAAACTTTATCCTAATAAGTTGATGGTCTCAATCACCAGTTTTAAGTCTTCCTCAAAGATGTTTATTTTACTGTATTGTCCCATTTAGACTAAAATGTATTTTGTCATGATATAACTTTGGTTTAACAAGTAGCTTACGTAAAATGTAGGTTAGGAGTTTAGGCAATAAAAGGACTTGTTAGGTATACAAAAAGGATTTAGTTTGGGCTAAAAAGGATTTGAAAGTCACTGATGTAGGAACATGACTATTTCGCTCTTTAAACTACTTTTGTGGCTCTGAAAGTCTTGTAATTACTCAAATGGGTTTACATTCAAGTTAGTTCAAAACCAGACAAGACAATGCGGAAGTGCCTTGAACCTGCATTCTCTCTTTAGGCAAACATTGGGTGACTCCACAGGTTGAAAAAAGTAGTTCCTCTTCTATGGAAGTCTATGAAGAAATGACACAAATGATTTGATTGCTTCAGTAAACTGAGTTAGCGAGTTGAGGGTTTAAATGTCTTGCTTCGCGCCTTCTCTAAACCAAAGCGGGTTGTGTGGGTCGTTATTGTTTGACGCCCTTAAAGTGAGGACTGAGGTTTTCCTCTAAAAGCCTAATTTTGCGTATTCCAGTTTAAAGTCATTTCCACAATTTGTTCACTTTAGCCAATTCAGCTGTCAAAAACTCTGGCTCAGGTGGAACACTTCCCATGGTGCATTAATACAAAATGTTAGCTAGCCCTATAATCTTTTACATCTCTCTTCCACAAGTAAATAAAATAGGATGAATATTGCTATCTTGAACCCCAGAGCATCATTATCCCCCACAACTCATCACATTTCACATCACATTTTGGTCAAATGATGCTCAAGGCCGACTCCATCAGGCAGCCACTCTCTCTGGGGCCGCAGAGATCGGCTGAAGGATCGTAATCATTGAAATTGTCAATTATAATGCCCGCACTGATGAACCTCTTCATCTGTGTGTCTGCAGTGCTGCTGCTGGGCATCTTCCTGTACACGCGCTGGAGGAGCTACAAGGGGCTGAAGGAGGGCGTGTACCACGTCTCCGCCCACCACGACGGCTGGGAGGACATCCGGGAGAACGTCCTCAACTATGATGAGGAGGGAGGCGGGGAGGAGGACCAGGTACATCATCCACACACACAGTTTCAAATAAGTTAAAGATGCCTCTTGGAAGTATAGACACACTGTAATCATTCAATGTTAATTTGATTTATTCATTATGTAAGGGATAATATGCAGCGGGGCGGTCATTCATGAAAATAAACATAGGCAGGGTGATCAGCCTCCCTAAATTAACCGGCTTGACTCACAATATTGATTCAACATTTTTTTTTTTACTTAAAAATGATCATATTGCTTCCGCTAAGAAAAACGGACAAGTGGTCCGTTCCACTTGGTCCCAACGGCTGGAATTGCGGCGAGAGCAACGTAACTTAAAAGGACGGCAGCTCTGATCGAGGTTCTATTTCGTCCCTACTGACCGCCAGAGGCGGTGCTTTAGCACTGGATATGTCCATCGCGCGCATGCGCAGCTCGAGTACCAATAACAAGTCACCTGTGACCCACGTCACGTGACGGCTATATCTGCCGGTGTCATCAGAGGATCTGTTCCTTTCATCTTCTCGCTGTGCGAGAGTACCGTGGCTACATTCAGGTGTTGCTCTTTGGGCAAATGTGGTGTTCCTGCCAAGGTGCTTCCACAAACCCACTTCAATCAGCCTGTCCAGCTGGCACGCTTTGACATTCAGGAGAATGGCACGTCGGAGTTGCTGTGCCCTGTGGGTGCCCTATGGGCGTATATCGATGCTACTGCCTGTTACGGCAGTCGGAGCAGCTCTTCGTTTGCCATGGCGGCACTGAAAGAGTTTGTGCCCTCTAAACAGTGGCTGCCCCACTGGGTTGTCGATACCATCTCACATGCCTACGGGGCCAGTGGCCGCCCCACTGCCATCAGGGCTGAGATGCCACTCTACAAGGAGCATCTCAACATCTTGGGCTGCCCTGAGAGGGGTGCCCCTGGAGACCATCTGCGCCGCGGCGTCGTGGGCGTCTTCTGGCATTCTCCAGGTTTTATCGGGTTAATGCCACTCCCCATCCTTTGGGCGTGGTCCTTTTGCCGAGCTCCGCTGCTTCCAGTAGTGAGCAAGGGCTTGGATTCTTCATGACATGGTTGGTATAAGACGTCATCCAGTGCTAAAACACCGCCTCTGGCGGTCAGTAGGGACGAAATAGAACCATAGTTACGGCTGTACTCTATGAGTCCCGAATGACCACCAGAGTATCCTGTCACTCAGAATTCTTATGTGCTCGCGAGAAGTTTCTGGGAACTGTTATGGAAATCTAAAAACCACAATACTGTAGAGTACAAGTCAAAGTGATCAAATCAAATAAATGGTGAATCAGACAGTTGTCTTTCTGGTGATGTTTATTCGATGACTCAAACAAACATCAGATACAATCAAATATATATATATATATAGACACAGGTCTCACAGAGTATAAAATATGTCTGCGCGAGTGTGCGCAGTTCAATATAGTTTTCAAGCTTATATTGAGGAAAGGGTGGGAAGGTAGTCTCAACCCAGTAGCCAAAACAGCTCTGTGGCCTTGAAGTAGGATAGATAGAGGAAAACAGCACATCTAACCAAATGAGAAGCATTTGGTTAAAACATATCAGGATATAATAAAATGTCCACTACATTCCCCCCTTTTGATCATACTTGATCAATAAAAAAAACAAATGACAGGATAGACTGATATAACACATCAATGAATACACTCCATCACTGGTTTAAGTAAACACATCACAAATATATCATAGAAAAACTGGCTGTTTTTGTGGAGGACAGACTCCAATATAATGTAAGCATAAGAGGAGAGTACACTCGATTCACATGATTATATTGATTATATTGTAGTGTCAGAATCAGACTTCTGATTCTAGCTGGTCTATCTCACTGTGGCGCAAAGGATTGTCGTGTAATGGAATAGCAGTATACTGAACGAAAGCTAAGGATACCAGGCTGGAAAAGCCTTTCTTCAGTATTGGGATAATCAAACAGGTATAAAATTAATAGGCCGAAAATGATTATCAGGGGTGTAACTATCCTAGCCAGCCTTGCCACCCCCCCCCCCCCCCCCCCCCCCCGATGTAAACCAGGACCACCAGTCCCAGCCGCCTGCGTTGGATATGTCATCCACTTTCATGTCGGCTAACAAGTTGTTAAGATGCAGCACGGTGTCAGTGATGTTCTTGGTGGCGTCGGGAATGTAAGTGCAACAGGAGTCACCGATCACATGACACAGGCCACCCTTTGATGCGAACAAAAGGTCAAGAGCAAATTGGTGCTGCATGAGCATATTCCTAGAGGCTATTATAAATGGGGGCAATGCCTGGAAGCCTTGCGTCGTCTCGTAAGTGAGGTTCTCTAGTCGAACATCTAAGGTATCTATGTTATGGGCATTGTTTACTGTACCCCACCATGGAAACAAGCCACCAAATAATTTAGCTCCAGTGGACGTCAGCTCTCTTTTTACCTTGTGGTGGTCGGGGTGTTTGAACTCTGGGTAATGATGTGTCGTGTGCATTAAGGACGTGAGGACCGTGACTGCTGGATTCAAATCTACTAGAGTGCATGTACCTATCCAGAGGGGAGCCAGAACTTGATAGAGCAGGGAATGCTACGTTAGAAAGGATTCTTCCAGGGGCACCGAATATGCAATACGAGATATTGTAAACATCGTAACTGCACTGTGCTATCTTCCCCATCCCTTAGAGTAATGTTACCAATCCCTGTCTTGACCAGCCCCTCTGCCCGTGTGTTCGCCCTGCTCTCCCCATGTACCTCTTAGATATCTCGATTTCGGCTGACATGCTTTGTGCTGACCATGGATACATAAAATATAGGACTAGTCCTAACACAACTATCATGGCAAATATGCAGAGGAACCATTTTATGATTGTCCAGGCTCTCCGGTAGTATTGCTCACTGTTGCGTCGTCGTTTTCCCAGGCGAGCCGTCATCACGATGTGGGAATGCTCCATGGGGTGTGTGTGTGTATTCCTTCGGTCGATTTTGTGACACGGACAGTCAGACTCCGCACACCGGTAACACAAACGAGGAACCAGAGGGCATATGGAACCGCTCAGCTGGCACTCGCTCGTGACACCTTGTGTGTAGTGTGTTTTGGTGTATGTAGTGCAAGTGTGGTGCAAGTTGGTGATTAGGACACATCACTTGTTGTCATCTACTTCTGTTGGTGATTAGGACACATCACTTGTTGTCATCTACTTATGTTGGTGATTAGGACACATCACTTGTTGTCATCCACTTTTGTTGGTGACTAGGACACGTCACTTGTTGTCTTCTGCTTCTACCGTTTCTCCTTTCCCGTGACTACGACCTTGCAGTGGCTGGCGTGGACCCACGTAGCTCTCTCTCGGCGACCTTGACCGCTGTCTGGTTGACCAGACGCAGGTAGGGGCCAACGATTGGATTTCCAGCTCTTTCTCCGGAAATCCTTGACCAGCACGAAGTCGCCGGGTTGGAGATGGTTAAGTGGACCAGTGGCAGTCGCTAAAGTGGATGACAGGTTAACATACAACATAGCAACATAGCAACATAGCATCCTCACACAAAGTTGTGGAGGGAAGAGGACATCCTGGAGCCTTGAGTCCAATCTGTGGAGGAGCCCCAAAAAGGATTTCAAATGGCTGAGTTGGCTCCGTCTTCGTTCCCACATCCGCATGTACATCAGCACAATGGACAGAGCTTGTGTCCATGACAGACCTGTGTCTGCACAGCATTTTGCTAGTTTGTTTTTGATTGTGCCGTTCCCTCTTTAGCAAAATGTGAACCGTTGTTCTAATTTAAGATGTTCTCTGATGGGCTAAGCTCAATGAAATCCAGCATTAGGTGCTCAAATGAATTTTGCATAATACAAATTACCCCCCTTCACCCCCCTTGTGAACCACTCCTGATTTATAGCCTCTAACATCTGATTTATAGCCTCTAACATCCCCCCTTTTGACACATTGTCCAACCCATGTGTCAAAAACAGCCCCAGCAGCCTTCCACCGAGCCTTCTCAACTGGTGTAGCTAGCTGCTGAAGTGACGACATGTTGTCAGTGAAGGAGGAGACAGGGATTCTAACAAATGAGTGTAAGGTGCGTGAGGTGCGAGAGGAATCAGACTCTTCCTTTGCGGCTGAGTCAGCAGGTAATTAGCAGACCCAATTTCTTAGGGGAACTGGGTCTGTACTGCTTGCAGAAATTGTCTACACTTCCAAATAGCCACAAAATCGTGCACTACCCCAAAAGCATAGCGTGAGTCAGTGTAAATAGTCACGGTTTTGCCTTCTGCAAACGTGCAGGCTTCAGTTAGTGCGATGAGCTCTGCTGCTTGTGCTGAGACATGGGATTGGTCCGGAACGGAGTACAGCAGAATCTGAAACAACAGGAAAAACCCCACCCGATTAGTGCCCCCTTGGTCGCGAGAGGCAGACCCATCAACATACAAAATGAGGTCAGCGTTGGTCAGAGGAACGTCTTTTAAGTCGGGTCTAGGTGTGCACACAGTCGTGTTCGTCACCTTCAGGCAAAGGTCAATAAGAGGGTTCTTACACTTTTTCCAAAATCAAATTCAAGCACTTTTCAAGCATTTTCAAGCATCTTACAGCTGTTGTAAATTACATATTTATATGCACATACTCAAATGATTATTTCCCTACCTCACATTAACTCAGATGTTCTTTATGCTATAAACAACCAAATGTGTGTTTAAGTACACACAACTTAAGATTACATTTAAATCATACGGTAAAACAAGTTGGAACTTTTGGAGTAATCAACTTAAAAACTTGTGTTTATGCTACCAATTATTAAGTAAGTGGTAATTGAAAACACCTGATTGTAGAGGAAACGCCTTCTCCCCTAACTCAAATAACTTTGTTGCTTTAACAAAATGTCATTAGAAGTTGTCTTAACTCAATAACCATCGATGCAACCTATTGCCTTGATTCTCTTTGTTAAGCCAAGCATTTGTTTTTAGAGTGTTCGTAGACTGGGTTCGTAGACTGGGCCTCCCATATAACCTGGCTGAGCCGATATAAAAACAATCAGCCAAATAACTTTTCAATACATTATTGATTACTATTCTTTTAGGTACTTTTAGGTTGGCAGTGAACATAAGTCAGAGGTACACGGTGTACTTTTCCTTCACTACATGTATGTAATATCTTTAGTTACTTCATAGATGTGGATGAATGATGTGAAATCTAATCAAGTGTTGAATCAGACTTTAGTTCCACCTGGAGTAAATCCACCAGCTACCCTGCAGTATACAAAGTCATTCAAACTAGCTGCACCTTTACCAGCTTTGAGAACACTTTGATGATCAATCATTATAAAACATATCATATATATTATTCTGAAATGGACCAATCTGCACAACGACTACTTTTACTGTCGCTACTTTCACTATATTTTGATGAGAATACTTTTCTACTTTTACTTGAGGAACATTTTGAATGCAGGACTTTTACTGTACCACTCTGGTACCTCTACTTTTACTCAAGTACAAGATCTGAGTACTTATAATTTCACTAAAAGATCTGAGTACTTATTCCACCTCTGGCAGTGTATTAGTATTAATTGTAGCAACAAATCACGCTGAGTTGGAAAATATAGCCTCACAATGGTAACAAGTGGAAAATAATATTTACCAATGTGTACAATGATTTGTAGGTAATTTTGACTACTCAAGACACCTGACTTATACAAAGGAAGACTGTGTTCATTCTACAATTACATGGGATTAAAGCAACATGTAGTTTTACTTGTATAATACTTCCATTTTGTATAAAAGACAGTTTGTTTTCATCTGTTTTCGAATAAACAAAGTAATGGCTTTCAGAATATTAAACTTGTAACGGCATAATTCAGATGATAAATACAACTTTGAAGCTTGTAACGGCATAATTACAAGCAGAGAATGGACTAATGTAACATCACAGCAAGCATAACAACAGCCGTGTGTTATGCACACATACGCAAGAATGACATCATCTGTCGCTTAGTGAGTTATCTGAAAGCGTTTTCCCCTCTCCTGAAATGACATGACCCAAAAATGTAACTGTTCTTTGTACATATTGGAGTTTAGACAAACTAGCCTTCTGGCCTTCGGCTGCGAGGTATTTTAACAAGGAAATGGTATCAGCTCCACACTGTTCTGGAGAGAGACCAACCTTGTACACAATGCCTGGTTGTACACAGTAGCCTTGACACAAACGTGTGCATCTGTAAGGTTTACCCTTATATTCAAATGTGAACAAAATTGACTGTCTTTGTGTACAGGAACACTGAAAAATGCATTTGAGAGATCTTATTACAGTAAAAAAATGCTGCAGAGGCTGGAACTTAGGAAAGAATCAGATAAGGACTTGGGACGAGCGGGCATAGCTGCATAGCATTTACAGCTGTAAATCCTGGACAAATCTCCACTCGTCAGGAGGTTTTGTCTCTGATCTTTTTGACAGGAAACACTGGAGTGCGTACCGGAATCGTTACACGGAATAATGACCCCTTGTTTAAGCAGAGAGGTAAACACTGAGTCCATCAACATGGACATTAAACCTACGTCATATCTGTGAGCTGCCCAGAGTGAGCATGGCCCATCTGAAAGCGCGGCAGGAAGCTCAGAGATATGAGAATTACCTCATCATCCTCAACCAACAGCAATGTGCGCAGAACGGCTACGTTTGTGCACATTTTCATCTTATACATGTCACCTGACATATAGTACATAACATATTCTGTGTGTGTAGGTGTCCAATCAGTGACTGACTCCAAATCTTTAACGATTGGATCCAAATCCCTCTATCTATCAGTGGGGCCCCTGACTAGTGAAATGTGTGGACCGTCCCTGGGATTTGACACAGTTTGTGTTGTGTGGGTGTGCAACAGGAACCAGCTTCACAGCCAACTTCAAGCTTAGTTTTAAGCATGAGCTCCTCATTCACACATTCTAACAGAAAAACTCATCATAGCATTTACACGGATTAACAACATTAACAACGTTAGCACGTATAATGCAAATGAGAAGCCTCCATGAACACAGCAGGTGGAAAAACACGTTGATCAGTCAAACGCAACAACGCCTGAGAATCAGGATATGTCAGCAGCCATTTAATACACATTCACACAGTTCTTTATCATCAAATGCCAGTTTTTGAACCATCGTAGGAGATGGCTGCCGGACTTTAAAACCCTCATTTGTTGAAAAATTAGGTCTAAGCCGAACCGGAGTTTCAGATCTCTGCCCAGTAAATGTATTAGGCAGACGGAGGATAAAATAAACTGTTTTTTTACTGATGTGGGAAATGGATTGACTATCATCACCGTTATCTCCACTCTGAAGTGATACAAAAACTTCTCCTTTACAGTCACCCCAGCCGCTCCTATTGAGTGCATAATCTACCACTACATTTGCAATCAGGCAAATCTGCCCTTTTTACTATAGAATGTGTAGTCCCAGAATCAACCAAAAAAATGGAACATCAACACCCATGACAGCCAAAGTCAGTGTGGGACATTTCTCAAATGCTGTTTCACTGTCATATTTCAAATATGTACCCTCTTTAACCACAGGCATGTCTTCTACATTTTCCAATTTTCAAAAGCATGATGTGTGTGTATGTATTCACTTCCCTGGTTCGATGATGCTGGCAGTGGTTCTCTCTCTCCCGACCGAATTCCTTCCTTTCCCCACTCCCTCCTTCGACTACTGTCAGTTTGAAGTATTGTCTTTGTTACAGTCCGATTTATCCGATCGAAAGTTATTTTTCTGCTTCTCGTGTGGGCATTCAGCGAACCGATGACCCATCTCTCCGCAGTTAAAACATCTGCTATTGCGGTCTCTATTGCGGTCTCTTCCTCCTCTTCGGTTCCCTCTGCCCTGGCCATCACCTTGAGCCCAGGTGGTTGTAACAACCTGGACCATGGTCAGCTTTTCTTTGCGAGCGCGGCGTCTTTTTTCCTCACTGGCTTTTCCTTCTGAGAGGCGTTTCTCAGCCTGCACGGCATGTCGGCGAATTTCTTCCAGCCGGGCACCGTCCATTACGCCAATGCAGGAGTTTCGCACTGATGAAGAAATAGCCGGGGATAGGCCTGTGAGGAAAGGGTTTGAGAGGTGTGTTTCCCAAACTCCCACACCGGCCTCTTGTTTGATAATGCCGCTGTTCTCAATGAACACTTTTTCTAAGCGGTGGTAATAGTCATTTACTGTTTCCTCCCGGTTCTGCCTGCATGCCCAGATTCTTGACATGTCGACTTTGGCGGGGAACTTTATAGTTATTGCGGCCTCTGGTCCAGCCGCCTCCTCAGCAGGCAGGTGAACAGCGAGGGAAGGTGGGAAAGGAAATCCACAGTCGAGGAGAGGATCCCCCACGCCTGCAATGGAAAAAACACAGAGATGTCTGGGGTTTACATGGTTTTGGAAATAATTTATTTTCCTTCTTTTCTTCACATTCATTCCAACCTTAATATTTTCTTTAACGCCCAAAGCCAACTGCCTTCTTTCACGGCATTCTGCTTAATCCTCCCAGTATTTATTATAAACACTTTCTGTGAGTGTCCAGTTTTCTATATAAGTCTTTTACTTTAACTTTATTTGTATTTCTACTTCTTCTTGAAGAATACATTTATTCTTTAGTTTCTTGATTTTTAATTTACTCAAAAACCTCCCTTTGGAAATCCGAACATTTCCGTCCATATATTTATTCTTTAGACAGACTGTTTTCACCATATTTTACTCTCATGACGTCTACAATCGGGCCCTCAGGAGGGTGTACAAGCCCCCTACTTTGCCTTGCTCCCATGACAAAATCACCTCATTTGTTTCTCAGTACAAATCACGCAAAAACTAATCGTAAACCCACGATCTACGACGGGATAAACCCTATGTGATATTTGTTTCTCAGTACAAATCACGCAAAAACTAATCGTAACCCCACGATCTACGACGGGATAAACCCTATGTGATATTTGTTTCTCAGTACAAATCACGCAAAAACTAATCGTAAACCCACGATCTACGACGGGATAAACCCTACCTTCGAGCAGCCCCTTTCATAAATGTCATGGAGTTTTAATTACGTTTAACTTTAAAAAATTTAGACACTGTACATCTCACCCAGTATTGGAAAGCCTTTGAGTTCGTTGGATCTCGTGAAGTCAATCGGTTCCACCCCCGGCGCTGGTCTTCTCGTCCCATACGGTTTCTGTCGGGGTAGAGGAAGATCCGCGGATCCTGGAGCGCCCACCACCAGCGTCCGGAGGTGTTCCCAATCAAACTTGCAGAGACCCTGCTCGTGACGCAAATTGTTATGGAAATCTAAAAACCCCAATACTGTAGAGTACAAGTCAAAGTGATCAAATCAAATAAATGGTGAATCAGACAGTTGTCTTTCTGGTGATGTTTATTCGATGACTCAAACAAACATCAGATACAATAAAATATATATATACACAGGTCTCACAGAGTATAAAATATGTCTGCGCGAGTGTGCGCAGTTCAATATAGTTTTCAAGCTTATATTGAGGAAAGGGTGGGAAGGTAGTCTCAACCCAGTAGCCAAAACAGCTCTGTGGCCTTGAAGTAGGATAGATAGAGGAAAACAGCACATCTAACCAAATGAGAAGCATTTGGTTAAAACATATCAGGATATAATAAAATGTCCACTACAGAACAGATCCTCTGACGACACCGGCAGATATAGCCGGTGTCACGTGGGTCACATGTTACTTTGTTGTTATTGGCACTCGAGCTGCGCATGCGCGCGATAGACATATCCAGTGATAAAGCACCGCCTCTGGCGGTCATCCGGGACTCATAGAACCGTAGTTATAGATGTAACTATCGTTTTCTGTAACTGTCCAAATCTGTTTGCATTTTATTTTCCATTAACCAGTCTTTAAACACTGCCAGAGCCCATACTGTGTTCCAGTTAGTGTTTACTTCCTGTCTGTCTTCTTCTGCCTACCCTTTAGTGTTCACTTCCTGTCTGTCTTCTTCTGCTGTTCCCTTTAGTGTTCACTTCCTGTCTGTCTTCTTCTGCTGTTCCCTTTAGTGTTCACTTCCTGTCTGTCTTCTTCTGCTGTTCCCTTTAGTGTTTACTTCCTGTCTTCTTCTGTTGATTTCTCTGACGTCCAGCACTCTGTTTAACCTCTTTCCCTCTATTGCGTATTTTCTTTACTGGGGACAGTTTAGCCATCTGTTTAGAGTATGAGAGGTCCTGATAATTTATTCCGGTAAATTACTCTGACCTCCTAATTGACCTTTCCGAAGTTATTGAGTCTATGTAAGTTTGCTGCTTGGCTCAGATCCACCAACGTCAGCAAGATCTCACCTCTTCCTAACCCCCCGAAGAACCAAGGTTTCAATTAACTGCTGTTTCAATTCAGACAACTCTTTTTTAATCTGTTTAAGCGATCCCGAAGGATTTTGATATCAGTAAATGGAGTGTGCTCCTACCTAAGTGTGTGTGGCAGGGTGCAATCTTACCTTTGACGCAGGAGAGGAGGGCACAGGTGTCTTTTAAAGGATCCCAATCCAACAGGTGGGATTCAGTTTATTTGAAGAAAAATAGGTCCAAACTAATACAGGGTTTTTACCTTCTCTCTCACAACATTATAATCATACTAACAAAAAAACCCGTGCTGTGATCATGTTCAAATGAAACTTTAATTCACAGTCTTACATTTATTACCAAAATGTTTTAATTTCAACTGCCCATTTCAGTTGTGACATTTTAAAATTCTCCCGATAGAATTTAGAGGTATTTCCTCGTAAAAAGACCGGTGACAATAAAAAGCGCATTCAACTTTCCATTCACCAATTAATTCACATCAGTTTCATACCGTTTTTCCGACACAGACGGCGGATTAACCTGTCAAAAACACATTCCCATCCGCCAAGAGTTCGAAGGAAGGTCCTTACAGGTCGCGGTTATAATATTCACAAACACATCTTCCGACACAGACGGCGGATTAACCTGTCAAAAACACATTCCCATCCGCCAAGAGTTCGAAGGAAGGTCCTTACAGGTCGCGGTTATAATATCCACAAACACATCTTTCATCAAATCATTCCACTCAGCCAACAACCAAGAAATTCGAGAGATATTTACCAAGTGTGAGAGGACCTTTACCGAGCTCTTAACCCAACTCCGAAGCACACAGCCTACCGGGAGAGAGTCTACCAGGGGTCAACCCCCCCTCTCTCGCGCTCTCTCAAAAAACCAGTCTCTTTATGCTAAAAAAACTGGATCCTAAACCCAAAAAAAAAAAACTCCTCCTCTTCACCCAATTCAGTTGAAAACTGCGCATGCGCACTAATGTACAAGGCTAAACATGTCCCGACATGTTCCACAGCTGTTATGGGATAAGACACCCTTTCATATGAGGTAAAAAGGACATGAACTCTCTTTGGCCTCTAATGTTTCTCCCCTTAGTGTGAAGCCCCCCCTCCCTGTGGACTGCTGCCAGAGGAGAGGAAGAAAACTCAACCTAAACAAACCACTTTGTTTTGTTTATACTGTAACTATAGAAAACCTAAAATATGAAGCATTTTCATTGTGGGTTATACAAGAATATAATTGATTATATTTGATTATAACTAACTTTCGTTTTTAAGTATTAAACATACTATGAAAACTCACAACACCCTCTTTTCAAAACGCAAAGTTATCAAAATAGCAACAGAAAAAATTGTAAGCATAGATACATATTCAAAAACCGTCAAGAAGCATTCTCATTATGGGTTTATACAAGAATATGATTGATCATGTATGATTTATAATTAACTTTCGTTTTTTAAGTATTCACTTCATACCATGATCTCAATTAACTTTCGTTTGAAGTATTCACTTCATATGAAGATCTCAACACATCATGAAGCCAAAGTGTTTTTCTCTCCACAAATATAAAAGGGAATATTTTAAAAGTATTCCATGGTGTTTTCCGATGGTGCCAAAAAATGTTTGTTGTCCACAGCTGATGTTAAATTAAGCAGACAATTGATTTATTGATATGGCTGCACATAGTCCCATAATCCTCCGGAGCAATGGTAATGTTCTCCTTAGCAGCGTTCTGCTAGCGGAAAATAACCAACTATGGAAGGTCCAAATTGACCAATCAGAATTGAGTATTCTGATTGGTCAGAAGCCGTAATAAAGGCCCCCACAAAACTGTCGAGACATTGCTTAATAGTACAAGTATCAAAATACATCTTTATATAAAAATGGTCATGCAAAAGTAAATAAAAATCAAGTTAAACACAAGTTTTTTAAGAAAAAAATCTGACTTGCCCATGTGTGTGCTGCGAAACAGCCTATATGTTTATGTTGTTCTGGAGCATTTGCTGCTATAAGGGCCTGGATCATAGAATGTTTTAGTGTCCATATATCTTTTGCAAAACTATAAGAAAATGTTTTCTACCAAACACCCAAGAATAAAAATAACAGTTAATACGCATGTACAATACACATTGCTTTAATTTATCCTATACCCCCATGTGCTACAAAAATGATAAATGTTTTCACCTTAATACTTTTTAAAATTTCACTTTTAGTCAGGTGTGGATAAAAGGAAGCAGTTTTATTGTGGATCCAGTCAACTCAATTTGGAATAGAATACTCCACTGTGTGTGTGTGTGTGTGTGTGTGTGTGTGTGTGTGTGTGTGTGTGTGTGTGTGTGTGTGTGTGTGTGTGTGTGTGTGTGTGTGTGTGTGTGTGTGTGTGTGTGTGTGTGTGTGTGTGTGTGTGTGTGTGTGTGTGTGTGTGTGTGTGTGTGTGTGTGTGTGTGTGTGTGTGTGTGTGTGTGTGTGTGTGTGTGTGTGTGTGTGTGTGTGTGTGTGTGTGTGTGTGTGTAATTGAACCACACACATCACAATCAGAAGTGTATACTTTTATAAGTACCCTCCATATTACTTCCTCTATCTCACTATTACTCATTATCATCTTGTCCTCTCAGGACCACTTACCTCCGTGTGTATTTGTGTCTGCATGTTGTTAAAATGCTTTCTTTATCAGTGGAAGAGGCTTACATAATGATCAGAAAAGCTATGCAGCCACTTAGAAAGATGCATTTACGGACCCTGAAAGTCCACATGTTTTCACTCACTTTGAATGGGTCAAGTTGGGTAAAACTGGTCTTGTCAGAAAAAATTATTTGAGTAAGACCACCATTAAGAAAAGTAATTTGTACTTCAATGGATATTACAATATTTAAAAAAAAATATCTTCTTTGCTTTTTTTCTGTCGCTATCTTGATTTTTGACACAAGAAGGTAAAGCTTAGTACAACTAATAGAGGAGGGAAATTAGGTGAACAAAATGTTACAATTAACTTCCATGAATTAAAACACACTGCAAAAGTATTTGAAAACACAGTGGTAAAGCTCACCATGCCTTATTGTCTATTATACTCTAATAGTGTGTGTGTGTGTGTGTGCGCTAACGTTTTAATTAGGCCCACGCAAATCCTTATCTCCTCTCTCCAAAAGCCACTATAACCCACAAGCACTCGACAGCACTTAAAAAAAGCTTGCATAATATCACGGCTTTGATCGAAACAAACACGAGGCTGCACACACACACACACACACACACACACACACACACACACACACACACACACACACACACACACACACACACACACACACACACACACTAACACACAGAGTAGAGAATGGACATGCATACGCAGCTTGTTGTCACAGGTGTCAGTACCCAAAAACCCTCAAGGCCTTGTTCTCCGTAGTCCGTACTGTAAATGACCTTCAGCTAAACACATACGACACACACACACACACACACACACACACACACACACACACACACACACACACACACACACACACATTCCTGATTCCCTGAAGCAGAGCAGATGCTGCAGTTAATTCTCAAGAGTCTTGTTGGAAAGCTCTCTGGAGGAATAAAATCTGCTCTTTCCACTAATCACATAATCAGTTTAAGAAAGTGACCCACACCTCCTCCGTGTGTATTATTTCCTCCTCCTCCTCCACCTCCACCTCCTCCTCCTCCTCCTCCTCCTCCTCCTCCTCCTCCTCCTCCTCCTCCTCCTCCTCCTCCTCCCCTGCTGCCTTACTGTTTGTAGAATCATATTAGTGCTGGAGTGTTTGGCTGTTACAGGGTGATTCTCCTTTCTGGATCATCTCACAATTTGTTATCCTCTTGGTTTCACTTACACACACATATAAAAATGCGTACCTTTGAGACAGTAAATAGAGAGATTGGAAAACGTAAACGGGTTTAACATTCAGTGAATGTGATGGGTAGAACTGCTCTCTATTAATTGTTATGATTGCTCTCTGTCACATTCAAGTGTTTACATTCTGTCCTACGTTTAATGTGCAGTTTGCTCTTTTGTTTCTTTGCTAACTTATTAATCATTAATAATTAATCAGTGGTGGAAGAACTACTAAGATCTCATACTTAAAGTGGACCTATCATGCTATATTTGAACAATATATTGTAGGGCCATACCTATATAAAATATATAAATATCGTTTTTTTTTCAAAATACCAAACAGATCCTGCATTTTAGCCATGCCTCATTTCGCTCTATCTGCTCTTTCCAGCCCTGTTTTAGCAGGAGCTGATTCTGTGAAGTAGCTTTAATGCAAATGAGCTGCAGCTGACCACGCCCCCCTGCAGGAGAGGGGAGCATGCTCTGAGATCAGCTGCTGGGCTGTCAGAAGAGGGGGAGGAAAAGAGATCTCCGTCCTCCGTGTTTTATTCTTATATATGTCTATATAGAGTCATTATTCATTTGTTTTAAAGCTCAATAAATAACAAAGAAGACCTCTGACCGGCACTTTTCTAATTTTGTCCGGAAGATTTAAACTTTAACGGACATGTTGACTAAATCTAACTGAAACTCTGCCGCACGGTCCCCTCGTCCCTTGGAAGAGGCGGAGAGGTGGGTGTTTGTCATCTGCTGGTGGACTACCAGAGTGAATTACAGCGAGGGAGGGATTGCATTGCATTACAGCAGCGGGAGCAAACGCTTGCCTCGGGGAGGGAGAAAAAGAGCCACAGCGGAGAATAAACAGAAGGGCAACCATGGCAACCATGGCAACCATGGCAACCATGCGCGGGAAGTCTTCTTTGCTGCTTTTGTGGCAGACTACAGCGCCACTTACAGGCCTGGCATATGTACTTCAGCGTCTCCAGCGCTTTCGAGCGGCAATGGCCGGCCGTGGCCCAACCCCACATTCCCCTGATAGGTGGAGAGTTGGCCATATAGGCGGAGCTCCTCGTTCCTGACGTCAGAGAATGTTCAAATCTGTATCAGTCTGTATCAGATCCGTTGCAGCCCCGTTTTTAGAGATTTGGGTATGGAGGAAAAGAGAGAGGGTTGTGTTTTCTGACACTTGGTGAGTTCCCTGACACACCGGGGACACATATTCATGTACAAAAGACGTACAAAAGTGCATTTTGCATGATAGGTCCCCTTTAAGTAAAATGTTCAATTGTTGTCGAAAGGTAAAAAAATGTAAAAAAGAAAAGTCAGAGTAGGCTATAGTATGTCGAAAAAAGGTCATAGTAAAATATGTCGAAAAGTTGAAAAATGTCATAGTATAGCACGTCGGAAAAAAGTCATAGTATACACTCAGAGATGGAGTACTCGATTCCTGGACTGGATTTTCGGGACTCGTGACTCGACTCGCGCACTGATTTATGGGGACTCGAACTCGGACTTGTGAATTCTCGCTCACCATGACTCGGACTCGTGAATTCTCGCGCACGATGACTCTGACTCGTGAATTGTTCACCCATTGACGCTCCGACTTGGACTCGGATTCGAGCAAGTTCTGTCTGGAGTCAGATGTAGGATACTCTGTCCTGGCGTGTGCACCTGCGAGGCGAGTTCACGTACTGGGCCCCGCTATTCCAGTATAGAGATGTCCAGAGACACACCCGCATCGTGCTGTATGCTTTCACACATTCTGCTTCCACATTGGGAAAGAGCAGCGCAAAATGCTCGTTATGTGGAAAAAAGATTGAAGAGAAGGCTCCATAACACATTACTAAGAATCGAGTTCAGACATATAGGCTGTCTTGAACACTAGCATCAGAGTAATGTGATCTAATCAATAAATAAATATTCAGCCGATAACACGAAAGCACATGGCTACTTAACATGCAGAATGTCATCATTTTGCATGCTAAGTAGCCATGTGCTTTCTGGGGCTTCATCTTTATTGATAGAATTTAAACATTCACTATAATAAGTGTAACATCCCCGGCTGAATGATGGTCAGACTCTCCAATTGATGGTATCTGTTTATTGCACACCCTTGCTTGTATACAATCATTGCCAACGTGAGAGCTTGTGCCCTTATCAGCCAGATGCTAAAAACCGAATGCAACTATTTAGTAAATGTTAATTTTTTCGTCATCTATCCGTCATTATACATGTGTGTTGACACTGCTCCGTTGTCCATTGACTTCCGGTAAAAGTTCCTTCAAAATAAGAGTCCCGATGTTATTACTATCAAAATAAAAGTGCAAAACGAAAACTTTACCATAGGAAAATATTGGCATACAAATACAATCACTTCTCTAAAATGTAACACATTTTAAATATAGTTAGACATATTAAAGGTCATTTACAATAATAATAATAATAATATTAATATTAGTAATAAGCTTTATATTTGTATAGCACCTTTTATACAATAAGTGTAGCCAAACTCGCTTCACAGCAGTTCAATAGACACATTAGTATAACATGACAGGATAAAAGCAACGTAGAGGAGCTGCAGCTAAATTTCAACAAATATATCCACTAAGATTAATACATGAAGACTTGTGACTCGGACTCGACTTGGACACTCCTTTGGTGACTCGGACTTGGACTCGAACCCAGGTAATGATGACTCGGACTCGACTCGGACACTCCTTGGGTGACTCGGACTTGGACACGACTCAGACTCTCCCTATGACTCGGACTTGGACTCGGACTCGAAAAGTGGGGACTCGAGAGTGACTTGGACTCGTGAATTGGTGACTTGACTACAACACTGGAATAGAATGTCGAAAAAGTTTAACAAAAAGTCATAGTATAGTCACCAAAAAAGTCCTCGTAAATTATATCGAAAAACAGTAATAGTATAGTTTGCCGAAAAAAAAGTCATGGTTTGTTCATAGTATATCACAGGGGTACTCAAACTTTTTTATTAAAGTTAACGTTCAAAATGTTGGACAATTTGAACTCATTGACTCCAGAATATTGTAGTTTTCACCAGTCCTGGCGTCCGTGCAAAATTATACAACTTTGTCAGCGTCCTAAAGGCCTCAAAAACAGGAAACGCCAGCAGAAAAATAATAATTCCACCAATAACAATAGGTTCCTCGCACTTCGTGCTAGGACGCCGTTGGGTCCTAGCGCTCCGTGCTCGGGCCCTAATAATAGCAATAATAATTGAGAGGGGGGCGCGGCTGTTCTTATGTTCTCTGAAGGGAGGCTCACCTTCCCACACTTTGAAAACCCCTGACCTATGCTATTTCGTTCATTTATATTTTGTATATTTTAATAATCTGAATCTGCAAAGTGACTTAAACTTTCAAATATAAATGTAGTGGAGTAAAAAGTACAATATAGGCTTTCAACATGTATAAAGTAGCATGAAAATAAAATACCCCCGGTAAACAACTACCTCAAAACTACTTAATTATACTTGGGTAATGACCGTGTTTTTTGTGTTTTCAGAATGCCTACGACATGGCGGAGCTGCAGAAGTCCCTACAGCCGAGCCCGGCCCAGTCGGTCCAGTACTGTCGCTCCAGAGCTCTGCACCACCCTCCCCCTCCTCCCCTCCACCACCACCACCACCACCTCCTCCTTCACCAGGCGCCCCCGGCCCCGCCCTGCGCCCAGCAGCTGGACACGCTCAGCCGGACCACCTGCTCCACCACCCTGCCCCCCTCCGCGGCCTCCTCCTGCTCCACCGCCACCTCCCACACGGCCAGCCTCCGTAGGGACGTCCCCCCCACCAGACTGCCGGCGCAGGGCCAGGCCCGCCCCTCCCAGCTGGCCCGCCGCTCCCTGTCCTTCTCCAGCCAGGACCTGGCGCGCTACCTGTGTGAGATCATCCGCGATGCTGACCAGCACCCGGACACGGGGCCCTTCGACTCCCTGCAGGTGTTCTCCACCGAGGGAGGGGGGTCGCCTGCCGGCTCCCTGAGCTCCTTCAGCTCGGCAGGGCTAGATGGAGGGAGCGTGGGGGATGGGGGTGGAGGAGGAGGAGGGGGGGAGGGGAGGAGGGAGGAGACACTCGGGGAGTGGGGGCCCCGCTTCGAGAAGCTGCGGGCCCTGTACGAGCGGGCCGAGGCCAGCGACCTCTGAGCTCAGACACACCAAAACTGACGGGACCCCCGACCCAAAACAATCAATTAGCTTAGCGACAAACCGAGGGCGGGAAAACAGCGAGAGACTGACTGACGGACAGAAATCGCTACACCCCCCCTCAGTCGCTGTGCTGCTTTTACAGGACGATGAGCCCTGTCAATCAACCGGGGGCCTGACAGACAGAAGGAAAGTGTCCCCGTGCAAAGAGCTCTCCCTCAGAGGACATCTGTGCAGGAGCAGACATTATCAAACCTGCCCGTCAGGTTCTCTTGCCGGTCTACTCATCATGACGGAGCTTAGCTTCACTGTCACAAAAATCTGTTCCAGTCACTAAAACCTAAATTTGTTTCTCCAACACTCATTGTTCGCTGCTCTGGATGAGTGTCAGCTGAAACGATCCGGCCTTTTTTAAAGTTTTTTTGTACCTGAGCAAATCAGTGCCAGTTGATATTTTTAGCACCTTGCCGCTGAATATATTCTTTGTAAATTAACAAAGCACTCCTACGTAAACCCTCCTCTGCACTGTTACACGACAGTACGATCATTCTGACTAGCCCATAAAATAGTTTGCTGTAGCTATATTGTGGACACGTTGAGTTCTCGCTGCCTGGCTGTGCAGCTTCTGTCAATGTTTCTGTAAGATTTGTTTTTAAAAGGTGCTTGGACCAGCACTGGGTTGCAGGGTGAGATTATTATTCCTTTCTTCTGGTATTGTGTCCTGCACTGGGTTGAGTCATTCTGTATTGGTTGGGTGTTTCAAGTTTCAACGCTGCGTGGGTTGTAAGACATCAAGCTTCTACTTACTACTGCACCCTCGTCTTCATGTGATTTCCTATTCTCATTCACGCTCCTCCACCACGTGTTCCTCCTCACCCGAGGGAGGGCGCACCAAAAACTCAAACGGCTTTGTTACAAAGAAATGAAAGCGGACGTGCGGACTGCAGGAGGGAGGAAATTCGCTCTGTTGCTGTGTGGCGCGAACGCTCTTCCTCAGGCATACCAAATGTGGTGTCTGCAAGACACTATTTAACCAGACGATTGCACGGTGGAATACAAATACAAGTCAAGGTGACAACTCAACCAACTGAAAGAGCAGGGCTAAATAACGATTACATATTATTCAGAGCAGATTCCTGTGCCATACACTTATCCATTGTCCCTTTGCTAAATTACCACACACTCTTCTTGAGTGTTTACAGAAAATTGGAAGGAAATAATAAGTGTGCAGTTATTATCCAAGCTGCGAATTGCCAGCAAGTGTTCCTCTTGTTTGGCTTCCTTTTCACATAAGCTTGATGGGCCTTTATGTTGACGATAAAAAAGACTTCATGCTGTTGGGGAATAATTTGTGTAAAAACATCGAAAAGGTAAAGCAGGACGCGGAGAGTCTTTTTACCCCCCACAGGAGAGATGATTACTGGGTAGAGGGTTGAATCAGGCCGGTCTCTGTGGTGAACTGAGCACCATTGCCACGTTGTACGGTTGCACATGTTGCACTTAGTACGGTGGCCAACAGCTGCAAACGCGCTGCACTTTCAAAATACGATGCAAATAAAAAAACACAAATCTGCCAAGACACAAAATGTTCAACGAGTTGACAACATGCACTACATTAAGAAAACATTCACCAACAAAACATTTTCAACGTTAACTGAAAGCGCTGCAAGTAAAAAATGCTGCAAGAAGCTCAAACCACACAGAAAGGGGGACACAAAAAAGTGACGCACACAACTGGGACCGGAGCACTTGTTGACGTTCGGGGATTATGAAGTTGGCTTACTGTCACTGAAAATGTACATGAGATGTGTGTTGTATTGGCTTATTTAAAAAAAAATTATCGCATAAGTCTTCCGTTATTATTGGAGATCTGCTGTTAGCTAGCTAGCTAACCTAGCTAACCTAGCTAACCTAGTCATTTCAAATATACTGACAAAACATTTACAATTATGAAATAGACTAACTCTGCCAACAGTGACAGTTGGCTAACTTTATAATCGTGAACCTAAACAAGCTCCGGTCCCAGCTGTGCATCACTTTTTGGTATCCTCTTGTTACTGTTGTGTTTTGAGCTGCAACGTTTTTTGTCTGTAGAGTTTTATACTTATATCATTTTTGAACCTAACAAGCGCGTTTGTTACACCGCAAATGGCATACATATGAAAATGTTTGCTAGTCTTCCTGCAATCCTCCCAAAAGCCATCCTTGCTCTCCTCGCTGTATTATGCTGCGTTCATTCTTCTCTGTCGGCATAGCGGTTAAATGGAAGGAGTGTCTGAAAATATGTCAGGCCACTTATCCTAATAGGAGCTGATGGCTTGCTGTCAAAAAAACAAAGGATTGCGGGGACTTTAAAAAAAAAAAGGCAACAGAGGGGACGATTGACAGATTGAAGCTTTCCAGAAACTTGTATTTTCTTAAAGACGAGGCAATAAAGCAGCTTTTAAAAATAAGAGCCTTGGCGGTGGAGGTGTAGCACTCTGGGGGACGATGCCTGAAAGTAAGACACACAGGCTTGTTCTTTTTTTAAAGACAATGGGGAATTCCTAGATGGGGATGCTTGTTCCTTTGTATTCCTCTGCAGGAAGGGTGGAGGCGCTACATGCTTCTCCCTCTGCAGCTGGGAGTAGCGACCATTCATTTGTACCATAAAGCAGCTTTTAAATGTTGTTTTCCAGGTTGCAGACATGTTGTGAACAAAGTCAATGTTTTTACATCATTTGTAAATACTAAGATAGATTTAATTATTGCTTTTGGTTAATAAATGGCCACATACATTTAAAATGTGCAGCTACTGAGAAAATAATTTAAAACATAACAAACATATCTTTTTCATCATGACGGTGATGAGCTTTGGACAGTTATGTAAGTGTTTTGTATTTGCTTTGTTGTTTTTCTTCTCAATAAATTCATTTGTTTGCACCAGAGACTGTTCTGAGTCGTGACTGCCGCTGAAAAGCAAGGGTTTCAAAAAGTAATGAAAGACAAGGACATGTTTGAATAAAAACTTGTATTGATCAAACTGCCATAGAACATTAATGCTGTTGGTATCTAACACTGGCGTTGGAGAGCATTCCAACCTAACTCATGTATCTTACATTTCCCCTCTATAGCTGCAACATGCTCGACATGAGAACACTTTTAATAGCAGAGTTAACATTTAATAGTTTATATGATTGCTGATATGAAACATTTCCTGCAGTAGAAAACACAGCGGAAACACTTTTAGTGGCTTTTAAGAAGAAACATGGAGAACATGACCAAGGCTCTGACATACATAACAGAACAATATTTATTTTTTCAAATAAACACAAAAGATGCTGGTTTCCACTATTGACAGATTTCCAAACACAGAAATGGTACTTTATGTGAAGGTGATGCTTTAGGGTCACATGTGGCTCTTATGTAGCGTTCAAGGTGCATCAGGTCTGTGCGTTTCTCTCAGTGTGCACCAAAGAGCGGCTTTCACATCAGCCAATCAAAAGGTACCAGGAAGCTCCTGTATGAAAAGCCTGTCAATCAGGTCCAATGTTCCCACAGTTAATCCATAGTGCTATTTAGACTCTTAAACTCCATGTGGACATTTCATATTCATAAATAGTTTCAAAGTATTTACATTGGCTCAGCGGGTTGCATCTGTTCGTGTTACTTATGGGAAATGGTTTGTCTAAGACTGGCACATGCATCATAACTGCAGTTCATCATGAATGATCTAAAAGCGTCAGCACCAACATGCACACATTCAAATCTATATGGACAACCATACAGATAAGAGCCTGTAACAAAACACACACTACACAGACTGTGTTCTACTGGCAGGCTTTTTGGAACGGGGTGCACATAAACAGACTTTGACACTTTGGAGGAATTTGAATGGCTAGCATGTTCTTGAACTTCAAAAAAAGGCCATAGCCAGGAGACCAAACCCCCCCGATTATTTTTTAATCTGTTGCTAATCGTCATTAAAAAAAAAGATAGATAAGATAGATATATATCATAAACCTCAAAGCAGTTGTTATTGACTTACTTTAAAGATGTTCTATAACTAAAAATACATTGAATGAATGCATATGAATTGGTGTACACTTCCTGTGTGGTCAAACATTTCTATTTTATTTTGCCAACAGACATATTTAGCTAAATCTGTTAGCTTGGGCATTTGCAACATGTTCATTTTGACACATTTTGACTAACATTTGGACAGATTTAGCAACAGTTTGTTGCAGAGGCTGACTTTAAATATTATAGTGCAATTTGAATCGTACAAAGTTAAATTCTTTCCTGATTTGTCTATACTGAAAAACGACCATTTAGTGTCAGAATGTTCGGTAGTTATGGGATTATGGGGCAAAAATAATTCTTCTTGATCTTTATTCACTTTTCCTGTTGGAGGGAATATATCGGATGTTGGCGGCCATTGGGTTTGGAAGAAACGCCAACACAATAGAAAAAGCGAACTTAGGTAAGGACTCATTTGCTAGGAATCCTGGGTACGTTACACCTTTTTTAAAACTAGATCCTGGTTGACCAAAATGCTAATTTGTATTCACTGCAGCAGAAAAAATAGCAACAACACTAATAATAGTACAAATAAATAAAATAACATCCAAGAACTGCAATATTTAGGGAGAAAATATCCTTTGTTGAAATTGTTTCAACACAATAAACACAAGAAAAGTGTGTCTACAAACGTTTGGCCGTTTTCCCAAGCGGAATTATGATTTCAAGTAGCTATATTTGTTTCGACTTGTTCTCTAAAAAGGAGTCTAATGGCGCATTTCCACTGCAGCGGGGTAGCCCCGTACAAGCGTCCCTAAGCGTCCTTGCTCAGGCCTCGGGCTGCCTCGCTGGCCGTCCGAGGCCGTGGCGCATTTCCATTACAGTTTAGGACCTGGGGTAGCAACGCAGTGTAGGCGGGGCGATCGGCTTCACATTTCGAGTTGTTCCGTCGAGCTCCCGCTGGATTTGATCATCCCCAATGAGATGTAGGAACGTCGTCACCTCCTCGGTCGACCACGGTGTGCTTTTCTTTGACGTTGCCATTTTTGTAGCTCCTCCGTTTACAAAAATGCTGTGTATAAAAATGCTGCAAGCTTGCTTCTAGATATATATATGCGACGCTAGGGATGATCTCGCGCGCGATCTTGTGACGATTCTCTCTGACCAATCAGCAGTCGAGAGTGTTGACGTCACTAGTTCAGCCCTGGCCCTGGCCTGATAGAACCATTATTTTATGGGGCCGGAAAAAGTACCCGCTAGCCGGTGCTACGCTATATGGAAAGGCCACCAAAAACTGGCCTGGCCGCTTGAGGACGATTAAGGACGCTTAAACGGGGCTACCCGCTGCAGTGGAAATGCGCCATAAATGAAGCGTTGAGCTGAATTCTGCATATGCACACAAGTTAATGGATTTCCTCATCCCCTTTTAATGAAGAAAAGCATATGCAGCCAGCGCGCCTCCGAATGAACTACTAATCCCAATATGTATGGAAATTAAGAATTGCGAGACCCAAAAAATTACATTAGTACACTCTTATTAGGCAAACCTAATGGAATCACTCCGCTCACAAATAAAGCAATCAGACATCTTCTAAATTAAACTTCCAATGTGAAGGCGGGACTCATGGGGGGGGGGGGGGGGGGCGGCGGCAAGTAATGCTGTGCCATACTGATCCTATTGGTATGCATTACATTGAGGCGGCGCGGTTGACGAACAACAACACTTTGAAAAGCCCCACAACAACTGAGTGGGAGTGTGCGAGGGTGTATATCATCAAAGGCAGAGAGTCTTATTAACAAGTGTACAAATATAGGCAGATGTGGAGGGGGGGGGGGGGGGGGAACGTTGGTGTCGCACCTCGTTGTAGCAGGAAGCTCCGACTGGCCACCTCCATAATTACCGACACAACTCAAGCCTTTCAATCACCTCCTCTCCTCCACCTTCTCTTTGGTTCAAAAGAAGAGAAAGAAATATAGGAAGTGTTTCAGATCATTGTGTATCCGCTCTCTGCTGTTGTTTAAACATGAGCCTTTTTCCTGCCCTCCCCTCTCCCGCCTGCTCCTCCCCACTTTTATTTTCCAACCCACAAAGCCTCAGTGTGATATGCAAGTGTTGCCGCCCCCCCCCCCCCCTCTCTCTCCATCACAAACAATTTTGGATTGCGGCGGGGAATCAGCGCCGTTGTCAGCCTGCTGCAATTTTCTCACCACTTCCATTATTCATGTATGCGTGTGTGTGTGTGTGTGTGTGTGTGTGTGTGTGTGTGTGTGTGTGTGTGTGTGTGTGTGTGTGTGTGTGTGTGTGTGTGTGTGTGTGTGTGTGTGTGTGTGTGTGTGTGTGTGAGAGAGAAGAGGGAGTGAAAAAAGGTTGAGGCTGCCACTGATGAGAATCACAGAGCCGACAGCAAGCACAACAATGTAAAAAATATCACTTGGTACCAGCTTTGACCTCAGTCTTACAGCAAACACACTTTTAAGCGGCGGTGCTGACGGTTGCCACCCAGCAGGAATTGAAGCTAACATCGTTATTTCCGGTTTGCATTCGGGGGTAATTGATAACAGCGGAGACAAAAGTTCAGAGACAAAACGTGCCAACAAAGTCCTGGCTGAGTGAAGACATAGCTCTAATGGTCGATGTGACTTTCCTCACTGATACACAGCTGAGTGCACACAGGATAGCCTACTATTACCCAGTCCGTTACTGTCGAGAAATGTGTTTCAACAGAAATACTGTGGGGGCAGTTTGCTCAGTTGTCATGGGGAAGAATCTGTTCCATCCCTAGTCCTAGTTGTGATAAGTACAAATTGGCCCATTAGCAACCAAGCTAGCAAGATTTTTGCCAGCTTTTATTTCCCCTCTTCAATAAAACTCAAGTGCATGTGTAATACAGGCAAAAAAAGAACACACAGTACAAAGAAAGGAAAAAAACAACTTCAAGTTACTGGGACTGACTAGCGCTAGCTTGCGTGGCTAGAGTTAGCAGTTAGCAGTTAGCTTGCCAGCCACAGTAGTTCACCAACTAGCCCCCCAAGTAGTCTAGAACAAAGATATTTCTTAAAAGGACACACTTTTATTTGCTTTGTCCCTTTTGTTGCTACTGAGACTGCTTACAGACAGACCCATTTCCGTGAACACCGAAACATTTCAGTTAAAAGCTATGAAACAAGCTAGCAAACTGCACATTATATAGGAACTGTTTTGACAAAGTAAGAGATATCTCATCCATATTTTTACTTATAGTTTTAATGTTGACATTTAACAAAGAGCTCACTGCTTCAGTTTGAAAACTGTGTTAAAATGTAGGACATTAAAACACTGGAAGTGTACAGACACATTTAGATTTACTGATATCAGTCTTTGGCAACTTGCACTTTCCAGAAAAGAGTATTATTGCCATTTAAGAAAACTGAAGCTTAATTATTCTTTTATTTTCTTCCTTCTTTTCTATGGGAAAGAAGGGCTCATGGTTCTGTGGATGTATAAATGATCAAGTTATTTGTAACTTACTTCTAATTTCAATGCAACATTTCATAATAAAAATCAAGATTTGTCTGATGCTTCTGAACCCCAAATCTACCCTGTTTGAGAGAAAAAAATGATGCTTAAAATGAAAAAGCAGAACTGAAACTTAAATGGAACTGATGATGGAACACTTGTGGTGTTCGGGCCCTGCTCACAGGCCTAATACTTGTTTCTGTGTCTATTCCTCTGCACCATCAGAGATGGGGGAGGGCAGTGGGAGGACGGGGGTGGGTGGTGGGAGGCAGAACAGCCCAGAGCATGACTCCTTCAGGTGCTTCTACACTCTGCTAACTAAAACAATGCAGCCCCGAGCCTGAACCGGCACACTGCTCTAACAGCACAGTTCACAGAGCTATCTGTTCAAATAATAATGGGCATGATCACAGCTGGGCACAGTGCTGAGGGGAGGCAGAAGAACAGTGAGGACTCAGGGCTTTTATCTCTTCTTCTGCTCCGTCTCTCCCCCTCCGGCCTCTGACCGCCTTTCCTCTCACAGAGCCTGATCCTGCTGCTGAGAGGTGCTGGGCTCTGGCGAGCTCTTGGTGCTTTTCTTGCGTTTCTTCTTGACCCGGTAAACATGGAAGGTTTTGTTCTGGAATGTTCTGGTGAACAGAGCAGTGTAAGAGACGGCGTCCGTCTTGACTTCCTCGCAAAATCGAGGATGGGTGGCGGGGACGAGGTCCTGGTCGTTCTCCCCGTCTCCGTCCATGATCTGATGGAACACGGAAGGAGCATGTCAGCACCAACAGCAACAAGAGGTCACTTTATGCTGATGATGCACGGATAACTGTAAATATGACGGCCTCAAACATGCTTTCTTCTATTTTACTTTACAACTGTGTAACTTAAAAACATTTGAATGCTTAATGTTTACCTTCCTCAATTTCAACCTAGGTTTCCAAAATTAAAAATACATTTAAAAAACTGGCCACTTATAGAATAGGGCTGACGTCCAAAATGCAAGTTAAGCTGCGTTTCACCTCTGTATCTCCAATAAAGACACTCTCTGGCCTAAAAAATAACTACAACAATTATAATATATAAATACAAATAACAAATACAAAAATAAAATACAACATTTTCACAACCTGAATTTCGATATTTTGTTGGTTTACTAATATCTGTTCTGGACTCCATTTTGCAGTTCCAGAGAAGACATCAATTGTACATCCTACATAGTTAATGACAAAAGACATGACCAAATGAACAGTTGACTGACAATGGAAACCAAGTGCGCAATGTTTCCAAAACACCATGAACAAATCCCTATCTTTAAATGCTAACTTCAGTGTCTGTCAGTGTCTACAACACCGTACCACCTTTGAAGGATCTGCTTTAAAAGAAAGAAAGAAAATGAAGGCCAAATCAGAAGAGAAAAAAGAAAAGACAGAGACACAAATAAGTACAAAAAGAACAGCATTTTTTCAATAAAGCTGTCAAGATGTCAGATGTAGCGTCTGCTTTACACCGTCAAAACAAAAACACAGTGGTGTTGTGTTTAATGCGTCTTAGCCAGACATCCAGACTGAAGCCTCTGCTAATCCAAAGAGCCAGCACCTGACATCAAAATAAGCAGAGATAGCAACAGCAAGAGAAACTATTGATCGTTATGGAGGCTGAAAGCTTTCACCCGGTCACAGAAGTTGTGGCACAGTCACAATGAGTCACGGTGTATAAATGCCACCCACGTGTCCGTTGGCCAGGTCCAGCAGGTCCCTCAGTCTGCAGCCTCTCCTGTGCCTGCGCTCGTAGCAGATGCTGTTCTCCAGAACCACGTAGTCCGCCCCCATGGCCTTCATGATGTCATAGACTTCCTCCGGGGAGCGCCGCGCGTACACCTGATACACCTGCTCACACACACACACACACACACACACACACACACACACACACATACACACACACACACACACACACACACACACACACACACACACACACACACACACACACACACACACACACACACACACACACACAGACAGAAGAGATTTGCTTAGGATTGCTTTTTCTATTCTGAAGATCCTCCTGCGTTATAATTTGACTCCAATATCTTTGAAAGGAGAACAAACCTCTCTGATGGAACTCAATTACCAGACACATTTATATTCTGAATTACAGTTTTGATGAAAGTCGGTTTAGATTAAATTCTGACAGGTTTACGAAAAATAATAATTGGGGAATTGAAAACACAATCCGAGGGGGGACAAAAGCTAAATTGTTAAACACAGCTGAACTTTCTGAAATCTGTTATGGTTCATATTATATTTGTGGCTGCTGAAATGAAACTTTTCACCACTTTCACACAGCAACAAAAAACACAAAATAAACAACATAAGAAATGAATTGTTTATAAGGGACAAACTCAGCCTAGTAGCATTTTGTGAATAGGATTTAATTTGAAAGAGGGTTGGAACTTTGAAGTGTCAAAATCTAGCTGGAAAATGAATGATGAAATCTCTCCCTGTTACTTGCACTTTAAACACCCGTTTTCTTAGCCTTCCTGTTTCCGGAAACATACTTCCATGTCCAAAATTGCAATGCCTACTTACTAATATTTTAGCAGCCATACCCAAAAACATGTAGAAATGTAACAACAGGGATGCAAACTCATCAGGTATGAAAAAGGTTCCGATTCCCCCAAATGCGTCATGATGGCATAGAACAGTTCGTGGTGGCGAATTACTTGGGGGTCCCGGACCTGATGGTATTGTTTTTATGGTCAACACATGTCATGAAAAGGTGCCAAGACATAACAATACATTTATCAAATATTGTTCCAGAGGAAACTAATTACTAAAACACTGTACCTTAGTTGTTACAATGTTTGTAATCAGTCTTTTGTGGTTTTGTTACATTTTCATGAGATTTCAGAGTTTTGGATATTACGTTTTTTTGTTTCAAATTCTTAAAATACGGTCAATATTGGAGTAACACACAGTAATGGAAGTGTATCGGTTGGACATGTTATAACAGACAGGTAAAGATCAACAATTGTTCATTTTACTTAACAAACTAACAAATACACTCTTCGTCATTCTAGATGAGCTCTTTAAGGAAATAATAGCCTTTTTTGATAATGAAACTTATAATGATATGTCTGTGACCTGTTTTAACACAAATCATCTTGAAACTAAGAGCCACAGGCAAGATAGGAAAGTGTTAATGTTTTGGGACACGGACTAATGCTTTGTAAGTTATGTTTTTTTCAAGGACATTTAAGAGATTCCTGGAGAAAACTCCCTCCCACATTTCATTTTTCAGCGGCTTTAGGAGCCATATTACTGGGGAAAGTGTGTAATAGTACACTTTTTAAAAAATAAACAGTTGCTTCCTAATTTAGAATGAATGCCTGCTGGGTATGTGCATTCATTCCAAAAGTAGAATAATACAAAGGCAACGAGAATAACTGTTCTTTGCTCACTAATTAATTATTTGTAGTGACACAAATTAAGACCAGAAAAATACTGCAATATCATAAAGGTCATTACAGATGTTTGAAAATGCAATTTATAAAGTTTTGTCCTCAATACCACACACACACACACACACACACACACACACACACACACACACACACACACACACACACACACACACACACACACACACACACACACACACACACACACACACACACACACACACACACACACACACACCAGAAGCACAGTGTCGTGGATAGTTAATGAGCTCCAGACTCAGCCCAGGCCTCGCCAGCGGGAAGCAAAACATAGGCTTAGCCACCCAAGAGATGACCCAGACATTACCTCCTGCTCATTGTGCACACACACACACACACACACACACACACACACACACACACACACACACACACACACACACACACACACACACACACACCAGAAGCACAGTGTCGTGGATAGTTAATGAGCTCCAGACTCAGCCCAGGCCTCGCCAGCGGGAAGCAAACCATAGGCTTAGCCACCCAAGAGATGACCCAGACATTACCTCCTGCTCATTGTGCACACACACACACACACACACACACACACACACACACACACACACACACACACACACACACACACACACACACACACACACACACACACACACACACACACACACACACACACACACACAGCATGCAGAAAGAAAACCACCAACAGTAACTAATTTGCTACAATGTTTTTCATCGATCCTTTGTGGTTGTGTTTACAGCGTGTTCTAGCCTGTTTTTTGTGATCAGTCGTTTTGATTTAAAGTAAATCACAGTTACTGAAGAAGTGTATAGGCTCCACATTTACTGGCCGGAAAGTAAAGGTGAAATTGAGCAAAAATATATGCATTTTGTGCCTCTACAGTGACATGTTTGCATGCTTTAATGTTCAACAAGTTCTTTATTTTTCTCATACTGCCTGGTTTCTGTCTGAAACCAGAGCCCAGTCTGCTCTGATTGGTTAGCTGGCCAGCTCTGTTGTGATTGGTCAACCGCTTAGGGATGTTTCTAAAATGGCCTACCCCTAAGCCTATCACGTCTAATGTGTAGGAGCACTATCCAATAGAGTGTTACATAGTTACATTACATTACATTGCATTTAGCTGACGCTTTTATCCAAAGCGACTTACAATAAGTGCGTTCGACCAACGAAATACAAACTTGAAGAAAACAGTATCATATAAGTACATCAGGTTTCATAGAGCCAAAACATTTCAAGTGCTACTCAACTGGCTTTAGATAAGCCAGCCCTCATTAGTATATAAGTGCTTTGTTAATAGTTCTATCGCTCGAAGTGGAGTCGAAAGAGATGAGTTTGTCACTATGTTTACGGAAGTAAACAAAGGAGTCCAATGGAGGCATTTCAGGTATGGGGGGGGAGTGTGTGTGTAGAGAAACTCCCTCTGAAAGGAAACTTTGGGATTGTAGCCTTGCAGTCCATTGTCCAAACCCATACTACAAGAAAGGGAAAACCCAAAAAAGCATAATAGAGCCTCTTACAAAAATATGTATAACAGGTGAAACTAGAGAATGCAATTCCTGAAGAAATTGCTAGTGGGAATGCTTTATGCTGAAAAGCTGACGCTGCATTGCTATGCTGAAATGTAATGTGTCAGAAGAAAGTGAATAATTTAGATTGAAATGATACATGAACACTGGGGGCTTGAATGTGTGATGAGAGAAGAAAAGAAAGTAAAAAGGCTTAGAAAAGCAGCAGAATATTTGAACTGCAAACTTTTGAACTAACTTGATGGCGAATGATCTGTCGCCATGCCAACAGCATTTGATGACATCCCATAATACGCTTAGATATGTTGATGGCTGCATCGTTACCAAACCTGTGAAGTTTTGGGCCGTTTGGAGCATTTTCACTGAAGTTATGAGAAAACCGTGTTTCATGGCGAGCATTGTGTTGCCATGGCAAAGGCATTTGAAGAAACCCCATAATTGACGTAGAGCTGTTGAAGGCTGGACCGGTGATATACAAGTGAAGATTCGGGGACGATTGGACTGTGTCCATTGGAGTTACAGCGACATCGTGTTTCATGGCGAGTGTTCTGTCGCCATGGCAACGGCATTTGATGACACCCCATAATACGCTTAGATGCGTTGATGGCTGCATCGTTACCAAAAACCTGTGAAGTTTTGGGCCGTTTGGAGCATTTTCACTGTAGTTATGAGAAAACCATGTTTCATGGCAAGCATTGTGTTGCCATGGCAACGGCATTTGAAGAAACCCCATAGTTGACGTAGACTAAGATGCGTTGATGGCTGCATCGTTACCAAACCTGTCAATGTGACATCATCGTGTTCCATGACACAGGTGTTTATATTTGAGCTAACGACGACAGCTGTGTGTCATCAATAATGTATAAAATAGGTGGAACATGTTGAAGTCAGTATGAAGTCTCCATCAGACAGAAAAGAATAGGCTCAGACAGTCTGTTAAAGTCCAGTGACCACGTCGTTAGCTCAAACACAACACCTGTGTGTGATGACATCATGTTCCATGACACAGGTGTTTATATTTGAGCTAACAAGGTGTGCAGAGATCAATGGTTTCCATTGTTCTGAATGAGAGATAAACCTCTTACATGCAGTGTTGGGCAAGTTACTTCCAAAATATAATATATTACATATGACTTATTACTGTCTTTTGAAAGTAATAAGTTACATTACAATATTACTGTCTCTGAAATGTAATGAGTTACACTACTTTTTTAGTTACTTTCACCAAAATAACCGTAAAAGAATGGCTAGGTATTTGAAATGCTAAAATGTAGTTTAGTGCAGCTCATTATACATCCAGTGAAGGGCAATGTGGTATAGCATAACAACTGTGTAGGCCCTTAACAACTTGTATTACACGGCTTAGTTGAATACTGGATTCTGATTGTAGCTTCTTAACATGTGACACGTTGTTAATACAGCAGTACAGACCACTGTCAAGGACTATAATGAAGGTTGCTAAGGAGGATCAAGAAAGAGAAAGGAAAAGAGGTTAAAAGACGGAGCGCTGGACGTCAGATAAATCACCAGAAGAAGGCAGACAGGAAGTAAACAATAACAGGACACGGAATGGGCTCTGTATTTTGTTTAGTATGGCCATGTACAGGCCCGGTTCCAGAACAAAATGACTCAGGGTGCCTCTGAGGTTACAGGGGGCGCAGCAGTAGTAGGTTTACATGAGCAATAGTGGCCGGCAACAGCAATGAAAAATAGCATTGATGGTCCCCAATGAACAGATTATGGCATTTGTTATGTTTTGAAACCAAGCAAGTGAGAACATTTCAAGTGAGTTAAAAGTGCAATCCTGAAATATTTCATATAGTCCAAAGTGGACTGTGGCAAAGAAGTAAGTTTTTAGCGCTAGTATCCTGTTAGTTGTTGTGTTTTTAGTGTTTGTCTATCTGTCTTATGTTAATGACTCTACCCTCTCTTTCCAGGTGTCTGCACTTCCTGTCCGTGTGTCACCTGTTAGACTAATTGTTGTTCCCGCCCCTGATTGTGTCCACCTGTGCCCCACTACCTAATGTGTGTGTGTATATATAGTCCTTCTCTCCCGTTGTCTTGTGTTGGTTCGTCTTTTCGTCATATCCATGCCTGTTTACCAGAGACCTGTTTTTGCATTACCTAGTCGAACCTAGTGATTCTATGGAGAGTCCTAGTAGATCCTAGAAGTCATTATTGAAAAGCTTTGTGTTCTTTAAAATAAAGAATATTACAAAGCAACGGAATCGAGCATCTGAGTTCTTATGAGCCCAATCGTGTCAAAAGAAAAGCACAAAAGCTTCAAAACTGTACTGATAAAACAAATGAGAACATATTGTAAATCAAGGCAAATATTATTTGAACCAGCTCATGGTTTGAAATGGCAAACATTGAAAAGCAAAAGTATTATTAAAACCATGTACTAAATCATCACCTTGGTCCCATCATATACTCTGGGAAGAGAATATTTACTGTGCTTGAAAACTGGTATCACATCATGTGAGGTTGACTTTGTGACCTGGAGAACATTTCAGCTGCAACATTAGCTCGTTGATAAGCTTGGGATATGAGATATTTTTGTAGCCATTCGTGGTGAAGGCATCTGTGCTATTGTATGCATTATGTTTGACCCAACATTTCTACAGGCATGGCAGAATATGAATCTATTTTCACATGAATATTCCCTTGTCTATTTGTATACCACGAGCTGCAAAATGACCGCCTAACCCCACTGTACAGGCGGGTACTTGTTTAGATATACCTGGGCAGTTTTGCCGTGGTATCCTGGCTGGCACCTGCGGGCAGCAGAGGGGCGGCGTAGTTTGGGGAGACGAAGACTGCTGCTCCGGGGGCGAGGGCGGCGACTCAGGCGGGAGTAAGGTCCACAACGGAGGGTAACGTGATGTCCCCATCTGACCTGTTGCTACTGTCTGCAGTAGATGCAGTGTTGCTGGCGTTTAGTGATGGTTGCTTTAACCATTTTCGTATAAATGATTATCCACAGATGTGTGTGACTGCTGTGGAAGCACTTTGGAAATGATGCATGCGCAGCGGAGCAGGTCACGCGCACCTGACACAATTTGTTGTTTGTATTTTTCGCTCCGTTCTCTTTTTTGAATAGAGGGTGCATAACATTCAACTGCCCCAAAGATCCCGACGCGAAGCCTGAAGGGTAAACACACCAGGTTTACTAATCTACCCGCACAATTTGTCTCTGGTGTCGGAATGTCTCGCTATGTTAGTACATTCTTAAAAAACACCATTTCATGTCGGGTTAAAATGTGTTGTAACTGCGTTACTGAGCATTGTAACGGGTAATATATTACCCACATTTCATTAGTAATGCGTTACATTACTTCGTTACTGCAAAAAGTAATATATTACTGTAACTCCGTTACTTTTGTAATGCGTTACACCCAACACTGCTTACATGTGAACATTTTGTAGAAGAACCGTAACAGATATCTGTGAAATTTGAAAACGTGAAGCATGTCAAGGAAGTTGAGTATCTGAAGTGTAATTTTTGTGTACTTTCGGGTTAATAATGTGGCCTTTTTGGCAGTTTAACTAAAGGTGTGCGGCTGCTACCGTGAGGAAATATCAGCCTGAAATTACAATGGGCTTTAATGGAGGCATGTTGAAAGTTGTTGTCACTTCATGCCCTCAAGAGGCATTTTGTTTAATTATTTTTGCTTAATTATTTGTCATTTTTCAAGCTACGAGATGTTTTCCTACGTTTGTCATGAAAAATGATGTCTCAGAATGTAGGGTTTGGGAATTATGGCAGTTTTAAAAAGAAATATGAAGGCAAATTTAAAGATTTCCTACACTCTCTGTGACATCACACACTCGAGTTAATGTTAAAATCTGAAGAAGGCCTCTGTACCAAGGTCTGAACAATGTTTAATATCTCTAAAAGTAAGAATCAGATTTAAAAGTTGTTTTACACGAATAATGTCAGAAAGATGTGTAACATTTTAAAGTTGGAATGAGGTTTCTGAGTGAAAGTATGAAGGAACAGTTAGCAGTTGAAGTCACATGAAGATTTGTTGAAGTCCGAAGAATTTCTCCATTGACTTCAATGTTAAAAATGTGATGAATTATGGGATATATCTCTGGAATTATGAAAGTTATGAATGATAAAAGTAATAGCCATCGATTCCCGACCGAGCTGAACGTTTTGATGTTTGAACGGAGTTTCTGCGATGTTCAATGCGAGAGGAGAAGAGGTGTAAAATTCCGGCGGAATAATAATAAAGAATTTGAATAACATATAGTTGGAATGCTGTATCAACTTTCCCACTAAATAAACAGAACCAAATGGATGAATTGTATTTACTCAGCTGGTTTGAAATGCGTTTTCCTCCATTAATGACAGTAAAAACCATTTGCACCCACATTAATAGAAAAAATGCAACAATGCTCTCCTACAGCATTTCCCACCAACATTACTAAAATGCACTCAAGTGAGTCTCACCGCTCTACTGGAGCGCAGCATTCTCTCTCTCCATTTTCCCTACGTTAGTACTCAGTCAGACTTAATGGATGCACATTGTACTCAGAGCTTCTTATGATCAGATATGCATTCACACAATCACTGCAGGTCACTGGCCCCCATCTACAGACACGTCCTATGTCTCTCACGCAAGACACTAACGGAGCTGAGTGAGATGGATGAGCTGCAGCCTGGCTTCAGCTGCAGTGGCACCATAAAGATTCCTCTGTGAAGCAGAGAGACTGCCATTAGAGCAACAGCAAGTTCTGTAAAAGGGAGACGATTCAGACTTTGACTTCAGGACTAAAATAATATCTTAACTTTTGCATGTTCCTACAATAAAATGGCAACAAATAATGTTTAACTACAAAGGGGGGAAACTGTACAAGTGCCTTTAACCTGCATTCCTTCTGATGGCCAGTAGGGAGAAACTTCCCTGGTTGCAAAAAGGATTCCAATTGTCTAGAAATCTATGAGGAAATTACTTACAAGCCAAAAACAAAGTGAAAGTAAAGTAATTTAATATTCTTCTAAGCAATATAGGCACACATTATCATTCTGAATATATTATGCTAATGTCCAGGTTCATTTGCATATTGTGTGCTTTTACTGTGACTTGTTTTCATGCTTAAATGTTAAAAAGCTCTTTATTTTTCTCATACTGCCTGTGCTGCAGCACCTCTTTTCACCCTCTGTCTGAAACCAGAGCCCAGTCTGCTCTGATTGGTTAGCTGGCTGTCTCTGTTGTTATTGGTCAACCGCTTAGAGATGTCTTGGAAAAGTCCCACTTCTTGGCCTATTCAAATAACAGATGCACATTGCTAACCAAGCAGGTGCTAGCTTTAGCTAGTTACTTAGTGTTTGTTATGCCAAAGGTACCTGCCCTGTCAGGGCTCACTCTCCTCCATGTAACCCACATTAGTTCACTTCTGCCAATTCTAGATAGTGATGGCAAAAGAGTCCAAACCTAAACCATAGTCCACAAACCAATGTATGACATAACTTCGTCATATAGATTCGTTCATATACAGTGGGGCAAAAAAGTATTTAGTCAGCCACCAATTGTGCAAGTTCTCCCACTTAAAAATATGAGAGAGGCCTGTAATTTTCATCCAAGGTACACTTCAATTATGAGAGACAAAATGAGAAAAAAAAAATCCAGAAAATCTTTTTGGTAAAAACTCAACTAGACGTGTTTGGAGGAGAAAGAATGCTGAGTTGCATCCAAAGAACACCATACCTACTGTGAAACATGGGGGTGGAAACATCATGCTTTGGGGCTGTTTTTCTGCAAAGGGACCAGGACGACTGATCCGTGTAAAGGAAAGAATGAATGGGGCCATGTATCGTGAGATTTTGAGTGACAACCTCCTTCCATCAGCAAGGGCATTGAAGATGAAACGTGGCTAGGTCTTTCAGCATGACAATGATCCCAAACACACCGCCCGGGCAACGAAGGAGTGGCTTCGTAAGAAGCATTTCAAGGTCCTGGAGTGGCCTAGCCAGTCTCCAGATCTCAACCCCATAGAAAATCTTTGGAGGGAGTTGAAAGTCCGTGTTGCCCAGCAACAGCCCCAAAACATCACTGCTCTAGAGGAGATCTGCATGGAGGAATGGGCCCAAAATACCAGCAACAGTGTGTGAAAACCTTGTGAAGACTTACAGAAAACGTTTGACCTCTGTCATTGCCAACAAAGGGTATATAACAAAGTATTGAGATTAACTTTTGTTATTGACCAAATACTTATTTTCCACCATAATTTGCAAATAAATTCTTTAAAAATCAGACAATGTGATTTTCTTTCTCATTTTGTCTCTCATAGTTGAGGTATACCTAGGATGAAAATTACAGGCCTCTCATTTTTTTAAGTGGGAGAACTTTCACAATTGGTGGCTGACTAAATACTTGTTTGCCCCACTGTATATACAATGGCAGAGGGGCTTTCATTTGGTTTTCCTGTACGTGCAACTAATATGATTCAATATACAGTAAGTCTAACTTCAGTTCATAATTTCATAATTAAATAAATAAATAAATCAGCTTGTTTTACTGAACTGAAGAATACTAATGTTCTTGTTTGTATAAATAACAAATGTTTCATGACATATACAGACCTTAGACCTTAGCTGGCACCAAAGCACAACTTTAAAAATATAAGAAAGAAAGGAAAGTGGCAAGTGTTGTTGTTCAATTGCATTTTGCAGCACAAAGTGATATTTAGAGGCAGAACAGTTGCAACAAAGTCAATAGAAATACAAGAACCGAGACAAAGTGGAACATTTGCTCTGGGCATCTCACATTTAAGGGGAGACGCAGTACATCTGCTTGAGCTGAAAATGTTTCAACTTGAGTGAAAATGTGTGTTTGTTCCGAGTTTCTCTGACACCATGAATATAGACAGAAGCAGAAAGAAGAGTGTCGGAAGAAAATAAGTGGATATCATGGCAACTTTGGCAGTCAGAGCTGTCACACATCAGTTGTCCATTGAATGCTTGAGGACACAAGATTGCAGCCAAAACACAAAAACACCACTCCGGTGGCAAAATGAGCCAAAAACCAAAATCCCTGCAGCACTTTCATACTATTCTACCATTGCCAAAAATGTAGTACATAACGATTCAGATTTGGGTTCAATAGTCAACTGTCACGTTCCTGTTTCAATTAATATCATGTCATGTTTACCTTGAAACTCACTTTGCCTGTCTTTAAACACAAAGTTCTAAAGGCTGCAACAGGTGGAAGCTTCCTTCAAATAAGTACTTCAATCATAAATACATATTATTATTCTTGCAGGCTGAAATCCAAACTTAAGTAAGACTGGCAAAGGGACACGTGATTAGAACTTGGAAAACATTTATTTTTATTTTCAGGTTGCCTTTTCCGGTTATTACCCGTCCCCGTCTGCAGAGTCAAAAACCCTCAAAGTACACCCTGTAGCGCAGGGGTCACCAACCTTTTTTAGGATGAGAGCTACTTTAAAAAAAAAAAAAAACAAGTCGGGGGCTACTTTCACTCCTCTTTTTTTAGTTTTTTGCAGTGTATATATTTAGCACATTTGAACATTATTATATGCTTACCTTTAACCTGTGTGTGCTGTTTGGGTCTGTGGGACCCGTTTTCAGTGTTTACTAAAAGAAAATGTATTCAATTTAATAATTTTGACCTGCTTTATTTGGGGGTGGACCTCACCTCCTCTAGGGGGGTCCGGGGGCATGCTCCCCCGGGAAGATATTTTTTTAAATGTTGAAGTTAAATGCATCAATCTGGTGCACTTTGAGCACAACATGAATTTATGGATACAGCTCTCATTTAGAATATGATCACAACCAATAACAAATCATTTAAACCTCTTTATTCTTATCTTAATGTATGTTACCTAGTTAGCATTCTTTCTTTTTATTTATGCATATTTTACTAATCATTCCCCTTTTAAACTATTTTTTTTTCGGTCCTATAGTACACATTGGAATGATTTCTTACTATCTATATTCAATAGATAAAGGTGTGCTCTCTCTAGCTCTCTCGCTCTCTCGCTCTCTCTCTCTCTGTCTCACTCGCTCACAGACGCTGTGTGCTCCTCCGTGGCGATGACGGCTTGCGTTAAAAAATTATAATAAACATATTTGTAAAGTGGGGGGACACAAACGGGATTTCGAAAAGTGGTGAGGGACATGTCCCCAGTGGAAATTACGCCATGCGTGTGTGTGCGTAAAGTGCAATAAATAAATATGCAAGTTGCAACACACACAGTAAAACTCTGCCCCTCATGTACTGTATAGGCTGGCACGACTAGGCTGTTCAATGGGACTGATGTGTTGTGTAGATTCTGCCAGAAGGAAAATCACGGTCAAACTCCTTATGAAGCGGTGAGCTACCGCTCCACATTGATTTTCTTCCCGACTGCAACGCTGGTCCCGCAAATCAAGCAAGAATGTGATTGGTCGATATTCATTGTGGGGGTGGGGGGAGGAAGGGTGTTAGATAAGATAGAGTTGTAGTAAGTAGATAGAGTTCGCGACGAATGAGATTTCGTTTATGCATTGGGTAGATTCTCGTTGTTTCCTTTTTTGTTTTGTGTATTTCTTACATTTTGGATTTGCTTGGCGAGCTATTTTAGAACATGCCCCGCGAGCGACTCACGTTGCCCCTGCGGGCGACTAAGTGCCCGCGGGCACCGTGTTGGCTACCCCTGCTGTAGCGAGTAAAACTCTAACACAGAAAATACCTGTCTATGTTGCCCCAGAACACCTCGTTGGAGATTTCTCTTTTTCTTCCTGGGTACAGTGACGTGCCCATACCCAAATGGACCAATCCGTGGAGCCCTTACGTTACGTCACGTCCGCGGAGCCGTTACGTTAAGTCCGTGGATTGGTCCAAATTGACCAATCAGCGGACTTCCTCACACACACACACTCAATCTTTTCTCAGCTGCAGCTCCGCCGATTTCTCCTCCCTGAGACGGCGGGACGCGGCGAGGCTGTGAGTCGGTGTGTGTTCGGGCTGGGTTTAGCTGTGTCCCGCTGTTTCGCAGGCGGCCACTGGGCTCATAGGGAGGGGGGGGCAGGAGCTCCAACAAGCCGTTTAGGACAGAGAGTGAATACACATACTATACAGAGATGCTGTATGAGAAACCAATGCGATTTTGGAAAATTGCACAATATAAATCTATTTTAGCAATGGAATTATGATCAGTAGAAATGGCCATGACATGGGCCCTTTAAAGGCCCTGTCACACTGTCCCGAAATTGACACCCGATGGACACACGATAAAGGAAATGTTCAAATTCGGCTGTGATCGTAGCAACATCGGGCCATTCGTGAGGGCATCTAAGCCATCGTATGACCGCCGGTGGAGTTTCTCAGGCTCCGGCAGCAACTTCGTGAGCGGCAACTTCGTAAGGCACTCGTGACGGCATCTTGTCAAATCGTGTCATCTTCGTGTTATCATCGGTGCATTCACCCTCACTCTGATCGGGGCGAATGCCCGATGGCACCGATGATAACAAGATGCCCTCACGATGGCCTTACGAAGGGCAAAATTGACACACGAATTCAACACGAAAATGAACCTTCGCAAGGTCCTTCGGCAATTTTTTGGCATGCCAAAGATTTTGCCACCGCTCACGAAGTTGCTGCCGGAGCCTGAGAAACTCCACCGGCGGTCATACGATGGCTTAAGATGCCCTCACGAATGGCCCGATGTTGCTACGATCACAGCCGAATTTGAACATTTCCTTTATCGTGTGTCCATCGGGTTGTTTTATTGCACAACAAAATCATGTAAATATATTATGTAAAAAACCCAATTTGTGTTCTGTGAAACTGAAAAGGATATAATATATTATTTTGAAGGACAGTTGACAGGAAGTTGTTGTTGTTATGGAAACAACATTACGGAGAAAACGTAATATTTTCGACATATAACGACGGATAAAGTAAAGAACAAAGTCTGAAGATATCAGTACAGTATCATAGTACTGTAACATAATTGTTTTTGGTACTTTCATTGCAGTTGTATGTCTTAAATGTAATGTAAATGTTGCCTTCGTGCGAAATTCACAATTCCATATTCGTGTGTCCATCGGGTGTCAATTTCGGGACAGTGTGACAGGGCCTTAAAGGAAATGTCCTCAGAGTTAACTTCATTTCGATCACAGATATTCTGCCTCGGTTAAAGGTGAGGAAATAAACATACACCTGCTTTTTTTGGTCAGGGTGCCATGAAATGTAAAATTATTATCTTATTAGATAGTCAAGTAGTAACTATTTTTTCTTCGTGTTGGCCTTGTCTCTACAGTCAGAATAAAAAATCCTGCGAAATATCTCTTACCTACTCAAGGAGCCCAGTTTCAGCACCAGCAAAGGGGTTCAATAAAGTACTAAGTCGGACAATGCAATAATCAAAGTGTACAAGCCTCTTACCTACTCTTTACTCATCTGCAATGGATCAGAAGATGGAAACATTTACACACTACTTATATCCTAGTATAGGTGGGTTTGTTATGGGAAAACAAGCTAAAAATAGACACAAGTAGGCCTTTCAGGATTGGGCCAATGGACGATTATACGGGCTATCAGGTGTTAAGTGTTTGTCCCAGAATTGAATACTTGTTGTAGCCATTTCTACCTGGGTTAGAGGGATTTTTGTCCAGTGAGGAAGGGGCTTTTTACTGTTGAATACACAACTCTGCCATTACATGTGAACACAATTAAAGTACAAAAGATACATGATTACATTGGCATTTTTGAGTGACATTGTTTGGCAGACACAGTAATAACCATCCATTTACTTCAATGTTGAAATGTTTCATTTATTGTGTTTGTGCTATCTTCCACCCCCTGTTAGTTTGTGTATGTTCGACAGTATGGAGCAGCCTACAGTACCTGTTTGGTCCTCTCCCGCAGGTCTTTATCTTCATAATGGGGGTGGTTGGTGAGAACTCTGCCTGTGCACAGCTTGATGCCAGCCAGAAGCTGCATGCTGCCGGCAAATACAGCCCGCTTAGGGGTCTTTGTGCTGAGGAAAACAGAGAGAAGGACACATCATTCACCGCTGTAAATATATAGATAAAATATACCATGGCAACTGGAGTGGGTTTAAAACAAGAGATGAGTGATAAAAAAGAAAATATAGCAGAAAGATGTTTTGCAGTTTGAAGGAGATTAAAAAGTTTGGAGGGTATTCAGAGGAACATGCAGTCATCAAAAAGTTTGATTGAATTTGACTTTAATTTATTTTTTTCTAGCTTCGTTATTCAGTCCACATTCCTTTGCTTTTTTGCATCATCCCCAATAATTGGGAAATATTGATGGTATTTAAATGGTTTCTTTCTCAAATCTGTCTTCAAGGACAGAAAGTGGTTAGATAACGGCCAAATAAAAATAAAAATAAACTTTAAATCTCAGAGATTACAAAAACTGTCGGTTTACGCTGATTAAGAACAAACCATCGGGAAACCATGTGAGGCTTTAGGATTTTAGCAAGTTATACGAGAGCTGGTTTTGTGTGTGTGTGTGTGTGTGTGTGTGTGTGTGTTTGTTTATTTGCATGCGTTACCAGACCTTTTTATGCAGGGAGACAAACTCAAAAAGGGTAAGAAGGGGATAAGGATTAGGAGGAGCTCCCCTGGGATGATACAAACTAAATAATTAGCAGGAGAATGATATTGACATTAGATTGGGTCATTACATATTGTTCGATTGAATAAAGACTGTATAATTTGTTGCGTGATAAAAAAACAAATGACATTGTGATGATAGCAAGAAAGCTGAATTGCTATTGGCTCCACAGTGGAGTTAGTTCTCGAAAGGTAAGAACTTGGATCAAACAGAAAGCGTCTTAGACCCCATTTACACGCAAACGCAAATGCATACGAAACGCAAACAAACATAATACGATATCAAATAAGTCTTCCGTTCAAACGAGACCGCTCGGCAGCGCTGGAGTACATATGCCGGGCCTGTAAGTGGCGCTGTACTTTTGCCACAAAATACACCAAAAGCAGCGAAGAAGACCCCCGAGCATGGTTGCCATGGTTTCCCTTCTGTTTATGCCCCGCGGTGGATTTAGCAACATGTAGTTCATGTAATTCTCCATGTCCACTTGTTGCTGATGGTTGTGGTAGAGGAGCTGTAGATTTTGCACTAACATCTGTAGCATGGTCAGTAGCAGTATATAAAACATGTCTGTGAAGTTTTTTTTTTCAAAATACCAAACAGATCACCCATTGTAGCCATCTCTCATACTGTTCAAACCCCTGTTTTGAAGCCCTGTTAGAGAAAGGCAGATTTTGGGTCCTTAGCTTGAAAAAAAGAAAGAAGAGGAGGCGGAGCTAATGCCTGATCAGAATTCTACCGGAGATAAAGTTAAATTCTGCTGTGATAAAACGGCATCCTGTTTAAACCACGTCAAGGATTATTTCTGAAACAGTATGGAGCTCAAATGCTTTTTCTCCTGCAGGTTTATCACAAGGTGAGTTCCTTTTTTTATTTCCTGCTTTTTAAACACATGTGCTCTCCAGTACAGGTTAGCTCTGAGTGTTAGCGAGGCTTGCTAATATAAACAAAGACGAGATTTCGTCCAAAACACGTCAGGCATTGTTTCTGATGGCAACGTTCTGTGGGTCCGCCACCAATTATTCCGGGCTGACGTCAGCTCGGATGGAATCTGTATCCGCTCGTTGTACACCCGTTTTTAAAAGACTTGGGTACGGAGGAAAAGAGAGAGAGTTGTATTTTCTGATGCTGCGTGAGTTCCCCGACACACCGGGGACACATATGTATGTATAAAAGACATCACAAAGTGAATTTTGCATGAAAGGTCCCCTTTAAAAAAAATAAAAAAAAATAAAAATGTTTTATTTAAATTTCATAACAAAACAATTTCCCGATTTTGGATCAACAAAGTACATCCTATTATCTTATCTTAACAGAACTACGCCTATATTGCATACAGCGCCCATAAACTCAAGTGTCATTTTTTAATGTGGAAGTAGATTACAGCCTTCACTTGATTAGGACAGCTCTCTCTGCTGTAATTAATGTAAATTACAGTAAAAACCAGAGGTTTATGTGAAATTGTTCTTTTCTTGAAATAATGGTTTTTGTGTGCAATTATAGGTTTTAATTTTGTAATTGTGTTATTTTAAAAGAGGGGGGGGGGGGGGGTTGAAATGCTCCCCATTTCTGAGATCTCAAGGTTGGCAAGTATGCTTCCGCCTGTTGAATCGGGAGGCCGTCGGCCAAATAAATCACTCTGATTGGCTGTTCAGCTTAGCGAATCAGTGCATGAAAAGCGAAACGGAAGTGAGGGACCCAAACAAACTATTAAGAAGGCAAATCTGAGATTTAATTTACCTCCAGCTCTCGACTCAGGTTCGGGAAAGCCCCATGAGCTTCTCGCTGTAGAGTGAAAATGGAACGCACACGCTATTTGTTGTTTGTTTATATCACGCAGTCTGTTCTTCTCTCGGTTATCACGCAGTCTGTCTTCCGGTTGTTGCCTCTTTTGAATGACGAATACACACTACCGCCGCCTGCTGGTAAGGAGAGTTATTGCCACTCACGCATGCGCAGTTCGTACGCGCTACTTGGACGTCGGCTGAAGTCTTTGCGGTGTGTTCCAGTGCGACACATGGCCAAGACGCAGGAGACGTGAGCGTCGGGACGTGTTCTTTGGTGTTCTTTGGTGTCAGTTTGGTGTGTAAGAGGCTTTAGACCAGGGGTGGGGAACCTTTTTCCTCTCAAGGGCCATTTCAATTTTTTCAACATCCTCCGAGGGCCGCACAAATTATTGACCTCTGATTAAAATCACAGCCCATTTCATTTGGCCTTTCTTTCATGCTGTGCAAATAAAAAGCAACCTCTTAATCCAGATATCTTGCCATGACTCGCGCATGCATGCACGTGCACGGTGTGGCATGACCACCCAAACAGAAAGATATGGACACAAGATGTGTGCAAATGTATTTAGTTTCCTATCCATGTGGACATGATTTAAGTGTTGGGGGGGGATCTAACCTCCTCTAGGGCGGTCCAGGGGGGCAAGCTCCCCCGGGAAGATTTATTTTTAAATATTGAAGTTAAAAGCATCAATCTGGTGCACTTTGAGAGCAAAATGAAGAGATCTATGGATACATCTCTCAACACCCATATGAAACAGAACTGTAAACAGATTTACTTTTTCTTTATGGATATTTTACAAATCACTCTCCTTTCAAACTGTATTCTTGTTTATTTATAACAACTTTTTGTTACTATCATATAGTATTTTATACCTGTTTACTATATTCTCTTATGTTTTGATAACTATAATGATCATATAAAGATGTGCCTTTACCTCACTGGTTGGAGAAAACGCTTCTTATATTCGTTAGCATAGCAAGCTAACCAGATGCTAATAACAACAAAGTTATGATCAGAATGACAGATGAACAGATCACCACTGGGCTTTCAACTAAAGACACAGCCACGCAAAAACTGCAGCATGTGTACGGACTTATGGGTACTGCCATTTTTTGAAGTCCCGGAGCGGCGTTCTGGTGCTCTCCGTCAGAATTGCACCCCTGTCAGACGAGACATATACCACGTGATGACAAGTTAGTCTCGTGTTGTGTTCAAGGACCATGACCGTTACCAGGAAAAACAGGCACTCGCTTGTTTAATTATTTTGCGGTCTAGATTTCTTTATTTTTTTTATTTTTTGCGTGTGTTTAGAAATTACCTCGAGGGCCATACCAAATGGTCTCGCGGGCCGTATACGGCCCGGGGGCCGGAGGTTCCCCACCCCTGCTTTAGACCTACAGTAGGCGATCGACACTAGAGAAAAATAGCCCGGACCTTTTCAGTGACTAATGCTCCTCTGGTTGAGTCTGAACCTTGCCATGAATGCATGGAAGTGTACGTTTCTCTACTGGTAACAACCTTTAACATCTTGTTATTATGTGTGCCCCTACAGGCTCAACAGGAAATCGTCATTTGGGTAAATGTGCGACAGTCCTGGCAAAATAAGAGCCTGTCAAAATGAATGCAGCTGTGTCCTGTGTGTAGATGTTTGTTTGTGTATGTGCGGAGGCAGGCACAAGTCACAGCAACAAATGGCAGAGCCTACAAAAATAATAAATATTTTGTAGGTAAAAAGAAGACTTTAGGGTACACTTTCTGTATTAGGCAACTACACGATGTGCACTTCAGATTTGTGATCAATTTTGTTTGGTTGGCTTTTTCAACAAATAAAACTAAAACACTTCTTCTCTAAACATGTTTTTTCATGTCTTCAAGATTTTTGTTATTGCAAAAATACTTAGATGCTGTATTTATCTATTAGAAACTTGTAGTAATCTGGACTGCAAAATGACGGCATTTTTTTGTTGTTGCAAATTTCCGTTCGCACCATTGTTGTATGTTGTTTACAGGAAAAAGGCAATAAGAAGGACAGAATCTGAGAATAAAGCCATCATGCTCTCCCCTCTCTGTGACCCGTATGACTCATTCATTTCAAACATCATCCCGATCCTGATGCCTGTCTTCCCTGCGAATGTGTGGGCCTGTAAACCTTATTGAGATGGCATACTGTGATTCGAGGCAAGCTTGGAAAAAGTCTCCTGTCACATGCTACAATGTTTAAAGCCATGCAGAGTTGCAGAAGTTTATTCTTTTTGTAAAACAACTTGGATTACAATGCGCTGAGAGGTCAAGGCAGTTTTGGCAAAAAATGCTAATAATATACTGCCAACCCCAGCTTTCATATCCTTTCAACAATGATTCCTAAATTGCTGAAAATGTCAATATTCTACCCACAGACCTCACTGCAACAATGCTTTTCTGACACCAGAAATCCATCATATCATCAGCAAACCATTATTAAAATAAATATTGGAATGTTTTTACACATGTTAATGAGGAAGAAGACGCTTCAAACCCCAATAAGAAGTGGCCAAACCCACACACATGCATGACATGGCTACATCATTATTAATAAAAATGGCCAGGTTACAGTCCATTGACACAGAAATACTAATCATAGGCTAACGTTCATATCGTACGCTCTCTGGGTGTGTACAGTATGTGTGTGTGTGTGTGTGTGTGTGTGTGTGTGTGTGTGTGTGTGTGTGTGTGTGTGTGTGTGTGTGTGTGTGTGTGTGTGTGTGTGTGTGTGTGTGTGTGTGTGTGTGTCACAATAATGACTAGCCACAAGTCTTATTTATGAAGGCATTAGCTGAATGTGCACATATGCATGTGTGTATAAATGCGTGCTCTGGGCGGTGTGTGGGTGGATATCTTGGCCTCCTGACCTGTAGTAGAAGTGGGTCATTTCCATCTTGCCTGTCTTCTCTCTGTGAATCTGCAAATCTAATCGCCCACTGTATCCCAGAGAGGATCTAGCACTGCCTCCAAGTTGATTTATATTTAATTCCATGTTAATATTCTCATATGTTAATGCCAGAAGGCAAAGGCATTCACCCCACTGACACTATTAAGATGGAATAATGACATTAATTGAGTAAATAGCAGGGGTCGGCAGGTCACTTCAGTTTAAATAATGCTTGTATAATATGATGCAATATTGGATTTCGTCAGACTTTGAGAATAAGCTAGAAGAGAGCTTTTGCACCAATGGACTGAATATGCCAAATATATGCATGAATCATGTGTACAACAAATTAGATGCATGCACAATAAAATATATATTTTATAGTAGTGTATATTTAAAGGTCCCCTATTATACTGTTTTTCATCAATATATTATAGGTCTCAGATATATACAAAACATGTCTCTGAAGTGTTTGGCTCGAAATACCAAACAGATCATTGCAGCATCCCATAATCCCCTCTGTTTCAGCCCTGTTTCCAAAGTGCTGATTCTCTGTCTGTTACTTTAGATGAAAATAAGGAGCCCCTCCCCACGCCCCTCTGAGAGAGATTTGGTTAAAAAGAACACAATGGTGCTCTAGGAGGAGATCCAGGTAATAAGGTGGGCGGGTGTTACCTTGGTTGGTTATTGGCTAATGCAAAAAATCGTTATGACATCATAAAGTGGCCAAAATCTGATCAGCTCATTTTCAGACAGGTTTTTATATAAATTGATCAGGACAAAAAGTGAGTGGATTTTTTTTCCTGAAACTTTCAGAATCTCTTTACACAGAGGGGACACATGTTTATGTATAATATATAGGGCCGGGACTCGATTAAAAAAATTAATCTAATTAATTAGAGGCTTTGTAATTAATTAATCGAAATTAATCGCATTTTTAATCACATATAAATATTTGACCTAAGAACAGTGAGAAGCAATTTTTTTCACATGGATTTTAGTATACCATTAGGCGCATTCACACCGCAGTACTTTTCCCACAAAGGTTCATGAGAACTTAGTTCATGAGAACTCTTTGAACCTGGGGGAGGATTAGGCAAATGAAGCCGCTGACGTCACTTCTTCTTCTTCTGCATTGGGTTTACTGGCAGGCAGCAAACCACTTCACGTCGTATACTGCCGCCCAAAGTCCCCGGCCGGAAGTCCCCGGAGTTGGGGACTGGCTTCAGTAGAAGCTGCTGGGAGTCCCAGCAGCCTTCCGAGTAAATCGCCAGAACGCCGACACCTCCTCATCTCCACCGCTCCCATGTTTTATTTTGTGTTGCCATAAGTTAGTCTCTCTGCGTTTCTGCGCTGGGCTAATGCTAATAATGCTAATGCGAGGATAATAAAATGGCGGCTTCACAAAACTTTTTGGGAGTTTTACGGGGCGTGGTTTGCAATCCGCCCAGCCAATCAGAAATATAGCTCTTTTCTCACAAGAGAGCCGTACGAAAGTCCCTGCTCTCTAGCAGCTCTCTGCTCTCTAGCAGGGACTTTCGTGGGGGTAAAAAGGTTCTCATGAACACATTTTAGTACCGGCTCTTTTTGGTGTGAACGCGATAAAAGAGGCTAACGTCCACGCTAGCTGCTATATGTTTTGCATTGAGGTGATACTTGAGGCTTGATGTGCTGCGGTGATATGCTCTTATCGACGCTTCCATCCGTCCGTTTTTCAAAACAACATTTCCCACTGTTTTTCACTGTGGTTTGTTGTTGTCTGAAGTCATGAACGTTAGTTGGTGCTCCAGTATAATCGGTACGCCTGAAACTCATCCAGTGAGAAACGTTCCGCGGTGCAAAAATAAGTGCGATTAAAATGCGTTAATTTTTTTAATGCGTTAATTTTTGTGTAATTAATTAATCTTAATTAACGCGTTAAAGTCCCGGCCCTAATAATATAATAGTTGAGACCAGGAGGCGGAGTCGCAGTCTTACACGCTTCTCTGCGTTCTCTCCTAAGCAGTCATCCATAGGAATCCGAACCCAATAAAATACCCAATATTAACGGTGTGTGTGTCTGCCGAAGGACAATTTAAGGTAAAACCTAATAAAAGTAAATGTCCTATCTATCTGAACGCTCTCATTTTGTACGTGTTAACGATGAATCTTCCACGCAAACCAAAGTTAGCCATGGAGTGCCACAGGGTTCATTGCTCGGACCTATTTTGTTCACAGTATATATGCTTCCGTTAGGCAATATTATAAGGAATCATTCTGTACATTTTCATTGTTATGCGGATGATACTCAACTATATTTATCAATCAAGCCTGATGAAATTAATCATCTAAATAAAATTCAAGACTGCCTTAAGGACTTAAAAACGTGGATGACCTTACATTTTTTTATGTTAAACACGACCAAAACTGAAGTTATTGTACTCGGCCCGAAGAATCTACGAAACAAATTATCTAAAGATATACTAACTATGGATGGCATTAATTTGGCCTCCAGTGAGACTGTAAGGAATCTTGGTGTTATATTTGATCAGGATTTATCCTTTAACGCCCACATAAAATCAATTTCAAGGACCGCCTACTTCCATCTACGTAACATTGCAAAAATCAGGCATATCTTGCCTCAAAACGATGCAGAGAAACTAGTCCATGCATTTGTTACTTCAAGGCTGGATTATTGTAACTCCTTATTATCAGGGAGTACCAAGAAGTCAGTCAAGTCGCTTCAGCTGATTCAAAATGCTGCAGCTCGTGTACTAACCAGAGTTAGGAAAAGGGACCACATTACTCCTGTTCTGGCTGCCTTACACTGGCTCCCTATAGAACACAGGATAGAATTTAAAATTCTTCTTCTCGCCTACAAAGCCCTTAATGGGCAGGCGCCATCTTACCTTAAAGAACTCATTATACCCTACTGTCCTATTAGGGCATTGCGTTCCAAGAATGCAGGGTTGTTGGTTGTTCCTAGAGTCTCTAAAAGTACAATGGGAGCCAGAGCCTTTTCTTATCAAGCTCCACATTTGTGGAATCAGCTTCCAGTTTGTGTTCGGGCGGCAGACACCCTATCCGTTTTTAAGAGTGCGCTTAAGACCTTCCTTTTTGATAAAGCTTATAGTTAGGGCTGATTAGATTCAGCCCCTAGTTTTGCTGATATAGGCTTAGTTTGTCGGGGGACATCTTACTTCTTCCTTCTCTCTGTCTATACCTGTGTACTCTCATGTTCCGATTAACCCAGCTTCCCCAAATGTCTTTCTTTTTGGTGTCTATATACGCCGGGATCCGGAGACATGGATGATCCTGCGGTCCAGTGTCCTGGATCGCGAGCCCTGGATCTTGAGTCGTGGCTGTGGTCCTGGATCATAGGTCCTGGATGGATATCCTTGTGGATTCATCTTCCTATTATACACACATGCATTTCCAAACATTTGGACTACCTATGTTGCAAATGTATTATCTTTTCAATTTACACACGGCATCTATTGCACGTCTGTCCGTCCTGGGAGAGGGATCCCTCCTCTGTTGCTCTCCCTGAGGTTTCTCCCATTTTTCCCTTTAAACTGTGGGTTTTCTCCGGAAGTTTTTCCTTGTACGATGTGAGGGTCTAAGGACAGAGGGTGTCGTATTGTCATACTGATATTCTGTACACATTGTGAAGACCACTGAGACAAATGTAACATTTGTGATATTGGGCTATATAAATAAACATTGATTGATTGATTGATTGATAACAGACAGGAAAATGTGGATTTTGCATAATAGGTCCCCTTTAAGCAGGTTTATATTATCTGTCCATCTGCTAAAACAATTGTTTGATTTTCCTTTAACTGCTTCAAGGGTGTAGCATGGGCCAAGGAAGAAGCTATTATAATTTGGAGGGGATACGAATCATGGGACGGACACAAGAGCTAAGTTTAATTTGTGTTTACATTGGGGCATTGTCCTAATTTGTCCAGGGGAAGCACCCATAATGCTCAATTTTTAAAAACAATCCCATGAATAAATCGGCCGAAGAAAAGTAAGTTTAGTTTTTTAACTGTGAGCTTTAAAAACTGACTTAAGGTTTGATAGAGTTGCATTATGTTGCGTTTAAGCCCATTTTAGTAAATATTACTATTGCGGGTGTAGGCAGTCCACAACCAAACCTCTCCACTCCTTCCGTTCGTTTTATCAATTTAAAACATGAAAAAAAACGGCAAAGATACAACACATCCCTATATCAATCACCTTGAATTATGCGATGGCAAGTGCAAGTGTGATGCATATTGCGATGAGAGTTGTGGTTCAATGTTGCGGTATAATTGCTGTCAACAAAAAATATTGCCTCCCAAAGAACCCTTACATTTGGCTCCCACGATAACTATAGGGCGAAGTTTAATTATGATGTTATCAGGATGTGTTCAATCATTGTGTTGAGTATTTCTTTAGGTGAGAATATTGAATACATATAATTGCTTTGAAGGAAATGTTCTACAGGAATATAAAATCTTATTTTTGCAATGTACCAATAAATGCATAGAAACAGCAAGTGGCACATAATTCAAATACATCTGAAATGTGTTCACAATAATCATGGCCTGCGGTGCTCTGTAGAAGCATGTTTTATTTCCTTTCACTGCACTTAAGTGGCTTTCCCTTTCCTTTCTTTTCTCTTTTGTCTGAGTTCAACATTACCTGGCAAATGTCAGTGGCTTGTTAGTTTGTGCTTTGCACACGGCAGTTAGAGCTGCTGACCTTAAATGGGTATATTGGGGAATTACCCTATGATAATTGAAAATAGACTGGCAATCCAATTTAAGATCAAACCAAGTTCATTAACATACTTAGTGGGCCATAAACGATTTGATGCACGTTTCAAGTAGGATTTTCTTATTTTCCTCACATTTCTGTGTTTATATAATGTCACCTCTACATGGGAAACATCTCAAATGTGCCTGCTGTACTCGTTACTGTTCGAGATTAGATTTTTGATAACAACTATAAAGACTGTTGTCGGAGTAATGCCAGTATTTGTGTTCATTGCCCAGCAGCAAACTATGGGTCGAAAAATAAAGACCATGCAGAAGTGAATATATATGTATATATATATTTAAATATATATATAAATGTACAGGTGTGTATGTATGAATATTATATACATATATGTATATATATATATATATATATATAAAATAATTAAATGTTGTCTTCCTCTGGATTGTGAGAAACAGTATTTGGATCTCCCTGTCTGTATCTCACACACAGAAGATTGACAATAAAGTGACTTTAACTCTTTAATGGCCAGAAGAGGGCGACTCCAAAATGTCCAATTATATAAAAATCGATGAGAAATCTCGCCTACTTTTAACTTTATTCTTTACCTCACTAAAACTTTCCAAATCATTTATGGTCTCAAGTCTATACTTTAGGGCAGCATGATGTTCATTTGATACAATATGCTCCCATTTAGAGTATAATAGACAATAAGGCATGGTAAGCTTTACCACTGTGTTTTTTTCAAATACTTTTGCAGTGTGTTTTAATTCATGGAAGTTAATTGTAACATTTTGTTCACCTAATTTCCCTCCTCTATAAGTTGTACTGAGCTTTACCTTCTTGTGTCAAAAATGAAGATAGCGACAGAAAAAATACAGATTTCAGTATTCTGAGGCTCTGAGCCCCATTTATTTTCCTCGCGGACGGCATGAAAAGTCAGACATTATACGATTTAAAATAAAAACAATAATCGTGGCTTGATATTGAGTAAGAACATGTTTTTATGAACCACATAGCTTCCGGTCTTCCAAGACCCGACCGGACAAAAAGACGTGGTGCAGGCACAAAACACACTACCAATATAAATACATTGCTTTTAAAATCGTTCTGTGTGACACGAAAAAAAGGGTAAAATCGTGTTGGTGAACACGAATCAATAGATTAAATGTTGTGACTACAACACGAAATGCCGTGAGACTGGGTTGGACACACACACACAAACAAGATCACAGAGCTTTCAACATTTAAGGATGAGGCGAAATGCGGCGAATTTAGACAATTTAAATAACGACAAGTAGCAGTGTGACAGGAAGACAATTAAGGGAGCGACAGATTGAGTCAGTCAAAACACTAGCAGAGGATTTTTTTTCAAACAGTGAGGGTAGTACACTTTCACACAGAGATGACGTGTTTTTTTTACAGAAGGATTGATATACAGATGAATCGTGACACGTGTTTCCAAGAGTGGATTAGGTCATTAGTTTGAATTAGAAAGATAAATAGGCACAATGAGACAGTTCTGGAAAGAGAGGGATGAGCTCTATTTGCACCAGATTTATCTAGTGACCTAAGAGCTTAACCTTTATCCTGACAGGATGAACAATGAAGACACCCCAAGCCAGGACAATGACAGCATTAGTTACTGGAATTAACACTTAGAATAAGCATTGTTTATGGCTTTTAATAATGACTGTCCTCTCAAAACACCTTCACAAATGCTTCAGCTACTGTTACGAGAGTTTATATAGTGTTGCCACAGCAGTGTTCGGCTGTAAACATGATGAACATTACCTGCAGTGCTACTGTTGTGTTATTAACAATATAACTTCAGCTAGTAAGGACGTGTCACCTGAAGAGGCTGGTGCTCAGTTTTCTTTATTGCATGTCTGGGCCAAGCGGCAAACTCTGGGGCAGAGCCGGGAGGCCAATAAGGAAGTGCCACAAACTGCAGTTTATCTATTGGCCGATAGGCGATGACTGCAGAAAGGATGCATTTCCATAGACCCCCATGTTAAAATGCCCAACTTTACAGCTGAAATAAACACTTTTCTACCCCTGGATGCAATACAAATTATTCCGGATATAGTTAGATTCCACCTTCATGATTATTAATTGTTGAGTGAATTGTTCTATAAAGTGTATATATATATAGTTTAGTTTATGATTCAGCCTTGGGTAAGACTTTTATTGTCTATACGCCCATAATGCTGGAGTCCGCCGGCCAGAGCTAACGGAGCCGCAGGGAGCTAGCTCCGGCCGCAAGCTGCGGCTCCGTTAGCTCCGGCCGGCGTCCCGGCGGCGGAGTCCGGCGTTATAACTGGAGATCATGGAATACAGCGAAACGCGGAATTGGTTCGCCTGCAGCCCGCTGTAGTATTAGCTAAATAAATTATATTGAACAAGGCTTATTAAACTGAACATCGCCACAATTGTTCTGCTATGTATCGGTAGCCTACTTATCTTTATTTTATTAACGTGTGAATGACAAGCATAAAGAATAACACAAAATAGCTAATTCTCTTGCAGATTGTTTCGTTTGATTATGAATGTAGACTTGTCGAGACGTTAGTGGCCGACTCCGCCTACTAAGGGCTTCTCGGCAACTCTGCAGAATCCTATGGGTGACGTCACAGACACTACGTCCATACAGTCTATGGTCTGGGCATACATGGACACGTGGAAGAAAAAAAAAAGCAACTGATTGAATAACCAAAAGATTTTCAAATTGATGTTGACACTCCATATTATGGCAATTGAGCTGTAGATTCTTATTTGACATGTTCCTCTTTTATTGTGAAAATCCCAAGCCACTTCCTGTGCCTTAACCAAGAAGACATTTAATTCTGCTTGAGGACAAACATCTACAAAAAACAATGGTCACAGTATTTGGAAGCTGAGACATATGACATCACCACTAAGGTGTAATCAAGCCATATGAATGAATATAATTAATAACTATATTAAGTATCATAATTAACATTTATTTTGATAATTATTCATTCTTCCTTCGTTGTCCCAACTTGAGGGCGTTGATGTGGGGAACACATTCTCTGATTATTCTGGAACCACATGAATGCAGCAAAATTGCCTTTGATCGCAATGTTTGGAAAGTGAACAATGTGTGTATCTGCCGCGTGATGGCTGAAGGCGATTTATCTTTCTGTTAACACACCATTTTAATTGTTCTATCAGCAATATTCATTGGTGTATTCATTTGTCTTTTGGACTTGCCTGATAACCTTTTTGCAGTGTTGTGTCAATGTTGGTACTTTTTTGCTGTCAGAAAATGTTATCCGAGTAATTTTTGGAACGGTGCTAATGGTGTTTTAGAAGGCCCTGACAAATTACCTATTTTTGTGTTTCAGCATGAGCTTGTGCGATAAACTGAGTCAGTGTTTCAGTCAAATCTGCTGACTTTTTCCTTTGATCCCTCTCTGAACGGGTCTCCATGCCGAGCAGCTAGATGACTCCCCTGAATTTCGCAGCAAAACTGCTGTCAAAGCTCTCATTAATTATTTCCACCGCAGCCTTCATCATTCTCGACCACAGACTGTATATCTGAAGCCACAAGAGGAGCGAGGGGGGAAGAAGAAAAACAAGGAATCCTTCAAAAAATATTATCTCAGACTACAGAGAACCTCAAGACGCTGCTATTATCAAATGACCTCTGTATGTGGTGAAATGTGTATGATGAATGCTGTTAGATGGGGAAACAAGAGAGGAAAGAGAGGAGGAATTTATTTGTTTAACGATATATTTCTGCCTCATATAGTGTCAAACTTTTAGTGCCAATGAACACGACACAAATCTTATGAGTACCCTCCGATATATGGCTGCATCGGTCTTTTTCGACATTGTCAGTCCCTATACCGATATCTAAGCTTTGGGTGTTGGACAATATCGTGTACCAATTTGGATACTGGTGTTTAATGAATGAGCTGTATGCCTTACTGTGTGGTAGACACTGGGATGGTTCTCTTCCATGTGTAAGGTACCATTGGTTTGACTTAATGATAGCTTACTTTGTGAAACAAAATGTAACAAATATTTTTGTGTCGATTGACAGAGGAATATTGCCAACTACTTTGATATATTGTTAAAGATGATATATGCATTCATGCAAAATGTCAGAAAAAGCTGTTTTTAAATGCTCAATTGTGGAGTTGTCGTACTTTTGAACACTTATTCCATTAAATAATATGCATATTGAATGAATATGGAAATTATAGTTAGTTTCGAGCCTTAAATAATAATAATAATAATACAACTAATAATACATGTTATTTATCAAGCCCTTTTACAAGTTCTCAAAGACTCTGACAAAGATAAAGTTAAACAAAATTAAAAAGAATTGAGCTCACAACATTTAAAAAGGATAGATATATACAATTTATGCATATACAATTACTGAATTGTTATTTATCTTTAACATAATACGTTGTTAAGCAACATCAAGGTTAAATATCTTGAACAGTTATTAAAATCTAAGAGTGAAACATTCTTAATGCAGTGAAACAATTGAACTGAACGTATAATTCTAGAAACTAATAATAATAATAATAAATTGTATTTGTAAAGCACCTTTCATTGCTAAAAGGAATCCCAAAGTGCCAATGCATCCAGTATTTAAACATGTAACTGAATGTAATAGATCAGCCATATTGTCACAGATTCAGCTATTTGATCCTAATATCCAAAATTGGCATGTACTCCAATAATAACTTTTGAATTGAGAAATTGAAAACGAAATACAAGCTGCTCCTGACTCTCATCTGTACTCTGAAATGTCAGCTGTGGCACCTACTCCCACTGCAGCCTCAGAGCTCTGCAGTGAGATAACAGAGCTGAGTTTGTGCTGTGGTTATCTGTGAGCCTGTAGTCTGGAGCCTCTTTACATCAAACATGTGCCTGAGAGTGAGCGGCTCCTGTGAATGCTGCACATGTAGCACCGCACTGCCCTGAACGCTCTGTGCCAGACATCTAGTTCATATGTCAAAACCTGCTGCTAATCAGCACTTCTGGATTTTTTATAGCCTACCGTTGATGGATACTGCTTTTGCAATACAAGTGTGCAAATTCAAAGGAGCAGAGAGGCAGATCGCATATGGGTCAGACAGAGGCCATGTTGGTGGCTTTTTAAACTGCACGCTCACAACTATAACTCAAGGCTGGAGGCAGTGGAACGACTAGGAATTGCTATTGATTTATCGACTGTCCATTTAGAGAGGAGTATCAGCCTACAGCTGAGCTGAGGAGCTGCTCTTATCAAGTGGAAACTTGGTTGGTTGTTCAAAGTACAGACGGTTGTTATCACCTTCACCTAGCCCTTAGTTCTTCAAACATGTCGAGTCCAGGTCATGACCCACTGTCCTGCATAGTGTAATAGGGACCCTTATGATGAGGGGATTATCATAAGGCCGTGTGTGGGAGAGAAACTCCCTCTGGAACACACCGATGTTAGCCTTTGCAGACCATTTACATGTAAGCCTGTCGCAATAAGCAATTAATTTACTTATCATACGATAAATAAAAATGAACTCGATAACTTTTCTGACCTCCATAAATTGCCGTTTACATGCGTGTTTGTTTACATAACAATGTGACCAGCATTTTAGCCAGGCGCACTGTGGCTGCCGGCCAGCAGCGCTGTGAGGGGCAGGGCTCACACACAGCCCATGACACAGCCAGGTCAGGACACAGCGTAGCAGCCAAATGAATAATATAGTGACAAGCAGGAGACAACGTGTGACTGTTACTCGAGGGGAATTTGAAGTTAAATGGAATTGGTTGCAAAACCTAATTCCATCTCCGGTGTGGGAATATTTTGGATTTAAGCAGGCCCGGTTCTACGGGGGTGCATAAGGGTGCATTGCACCCTCAGTTGAGTCGTTATGCACCCTCATTTGAAAAATGAAAAGTGAAAGAAAAAAAATGAAAAGTGAAAAATATTACATATATAATAATAATAATAATAATAATAATAATAATAATAGTAGTAATAATAATAAGAATAATTTAGTTGAAATAAAATAAATTGTAATTGTGTAACATTGTTTGCTGCATTTATTTGGTCAATTTAAACGGTAAGTAACGTTATTATGTCAGGTGCGCGTGACCTGTGCCGCTGCCCGTTCGTCATCTGCAAGGTGCTTACACAGCAGTCAGTGATGGATATCAGAAAATGGTTAAAACAACCAGCCCTAATCGCCAGCAGTAACACTGCATCTACTGCAGGTAATAACAGTTCAGATCATGGGGACATTACGTTACGTTTGTTCTCACTGTCGTGGACACTAACGTCCTCCCGCCCGACTCGCCGGCTTTGCCCGCCTCGCCCACGGAGGCAGAGCAGCCGCAGCCGTCTTCGTTGCCCCAAACACCGCCACCCCTCGGCGCCCCACAAGTCCCAGAGGACCTCGGCAAAACAGAGCCTGCCCAGGTATATTTAAAAAAGTACCCAACTCGCGTGTACAGTGGGGTAAGGCGCTCATTTTGCAGCTCATGGTTTCAAAACAGAGATTGGCTGGAATATTCATGTAAAAAGATGCCATCTTCTGCCATGCATGTAGACATTTCGGTTCAAGTAAGTCAGATGCCTTCACCACAACGGGCTACAACAACTGGCGCCATGCTCTTGTACGTGATAAGGGACTGGGAAGGCATGAATCAAGCAAAGAACACATCCATAGATCTCTTAATGTTGCTCTCAAAGTGCACCAGATTGATGCTTTTAACTTCAATATTTAAAAAAAAATCTTCCCGGGGGACCATGCCCCCGGACCCCCTTAGAGGAGGTGAGGACCCTCCTAGAGGGTGTTAGGTCCACTCCCCACTTATAAAAATAGCACTTTACCACTGCACCCTCTCTAATCTCAGATGCACCCTGAGTCATTTTGTTCTGGAACCGGGCCTGGATTTAAGCCAAATCAACGAGGTGAACCTACGGACTTGAATGAGCCGGGCCATGTGTCGCATTTGTTTTAAAAAGGTAGCAACAAAAGCTAGCAATACGACCAACCTTAAACTGCACCTGAAACACAACCACCCCATTCCGTTTTCCCAGCTGGGAGCAAACACGGCAGCTGGAGATGGAGAGCCCCCACCTTCCCTAAAGTTTGCAATCAAAGATGCATTTGCCCGACATGTTGGTGTTCCTTGCTCGAAATCTTTGCAATACAGATTTGGATATGATATGATATTTATTTTTATATATATATTGATTTATTGATTGATAGATGGTTAGAGTCTATTTAATTTATTGTTTTGGTTGTGTGATTTTAATTAATTTTTTATAATTTAATGTATTTGTTTTATTTATTATATATAATTTATATATTTGAATATTATTTCACATTTCATTTGCAATGTTGAATGTTCAATAAAAAGTTCAGTTTGAAAGGATGTACTTGAATTATTATTATATATTATCATTATGTCAGTGGTCTAAAAGGGTCTCACAATGGTGCTGACAATATTATCGTTTATCGCATTAATCTCCGGGAAAATGTATCGTCCAACAAAATTAATTATCGTGACAGGCCTATTTACATGCACAAAAACCTATATAACACACCAATGGGAAAACCCAAAAGGGCCTCTTTAACACACATTAGTAGCACATGTCTCATTAGCTAATCTAATCCTTATCCTAGTTTCAACTAATATCTTTATCCTTTCCTAAACCTGATCTTGATTCGGATACTCTTTGTATAAATACAAATTCTGAAAATTAGATGATTTTTTATCTTGTTAAAGTCATTTACGCGGTCAAATCAGATAAAGGTCCCACTTTAGCAACAACATGAAATCCTTTTCTGCAACCTTTATTAGTGGTACATGATTCATACATGCATCCCCTGCAGCTAGAATTACCACAACGAGTCCCTGACAGCTTTACATAAATACGCTACCAGGCCTAGATGTGTCCTCTCCTCCACATGTGTTCTTCCCCTCATTACTGTATGCCACAGATTGACGATCTCCCAAGATATATCCATGTTAAACTAAATAGCCTCGGCCTCATTCAGCAGGAGAATACGGCGTAACATGAAGCCCTTTCCTCCATCTTAACACTTTCATCTGAAATGTAATTAGCGCAGCAGCAAGCAGTTTAGCGCTCCGCCCCGCTCTCAGCCCCAACCAAGGTACCTGTAGGCAGGCCCTAATCCTCAGAGCCTAATGGGATTATCTCCGGAGGGAAGGGAACCCATGTCACACGCACAAATACATTCACAATCCCAAGCTCTCCTCCGCCTCGCTATCCATCTCTCCTTCTCTCTCTAAGCACCATTCCACTATGTGTCTAATAGGATTAGACCAAAATTGTCAATTTCTTAAAAAATCCCATCTGGTCCACTCAGTGTCATCATGCTGACGATGATGATAACATGGAAATAATGAGCTTTGAATCATGACTTATTCAGTGAAGTACAGGGATTATCTATGGGAAGGACCTCAGTCTAAATTGGGTCTAATTAGCATTTTGTTTCAATAGAGTGTTTGCCAATCATCAGAATCTTGTCTGAAATATGTTTGATGACAAGAACGACATGAAGGAAAACACAGACACAGTCAAACGATTTGTTCCCCCGGAAAAGATTTTCACTAGTTGAAAATAATGGCACTCAGAAATCTTATTCATTCAGCCATTCATATCAGCTGTAAAAAACTGTCTTAGCTCACCCAGTTTCAAGCATGTGTGAGGACTCTAAGCAAAACATTTGATTTCAATGAAGAAAATGGGAGCATTGATCTTTTGCTGTAACAGAATGACACACATTTTTTCCCATTCCTTTATTAAACTTTTTGTGTAGTGGCTAACCTCGGCCAGCTGATTACGCCATCATATCAGAGGTCTCTCTTTGTTTATGGAAAATGGTAACTGGACTGAGCTCAAAGTTCTTTTACAATGACTTTTTATTCAGCATTCACCCATTCACACATGTTCATACAGAGGCTGCTGCTTTCCAATTGGTTGACGACAGCTGCCTCAGAGCCACAATGCTAGTCGCCTATCTCACTGCTTTACTCCTAATTTACACTGATATACAAAAGTACATCATAGTCAAAATATGAATATAAAAAAATATATATATATATATATGTTAAATGAAAAAAGACTATTAATTAAATAAAAATATATATACAAAATAAAACATTATCTTTTGTTATTTATAATTCTAATGTCTTCACTTGATGAGTGAATGACGAGTGAGTATACAGTATCTATATATATATATATATATATATATATACACATACGATATATAGGTTGATTATCCAATGAAACATTAGGATAATTTCCTTTTAAATGTGAACAAAAATGTAACACGAGAAGAGTTAATACAACATTTAATATCAGTGAATTTCCTGTGGGATTAATGCTAGAGGCATAAAGTGAATTATCTAACAGATAAATGTTACCGATTACTTTTTGTACTCAAATTGCAAAAATGCAACTTCCAATATAGCGTCTTTTTTTAGGACGTTCAAAAGATGGATTGAAGAAGTTGTAATAAAGATTAAAACCATCCATTTGATGCCCCAACACTTTTTACGATTTGCTGGAACCCTGACGGGAGAGAAGCTGAAGATCTAACAACAAACTGCGATGAGAACAACTGCAGAAGGCACAACAGAAACGTTCTGAGGTGTGTCAAGAACTTTGGTATGAGCACAAACACTTTGGTGAACTTTTGTGGCTGTTACTTGGAGAGTGTTATGACAGGCTGGATTACATTCGTCGTTGACACTGAACCAGGACGTTATCACATAATAAAATAGCCTTAACCTGTGTCTATCTTTAAAAAGTGCTTAAGGCAGCACTTTTTAACAAATATACGCCGAAACGTAATTACACTGACTGGCTACTCTTAAATGAAATTGATTTGTCAAAATGTCTTTATAATGTGTCTCTGTCAATAATATCTTCTTAATACCAATTTTAAACCAATGTTTACAATGACTTTTTAAAACTGACTTTTATTCGTTCAGGTTAGTAGTAACAAAAGTGCATGCTCTCACGTCATCAGCTATCACGTGCTCTCCAGAAACAAAAATATACTTTTTTTTGCATTGTGGTAGGGGTCTTACATTTCTCAATTACACATGTCTGTTCACACAAATACTATTGAGAACAATCAACCTCCATAAAGTCTGTTCAGAGATAAGTGACAACCAATATTAGTGTGGGCAGCGCGGGATGTGACGTGTCCTTGTCCAGACTTTTGTTCCATAGCTACATGCTATTCAATTTAGTCTGCTGAGCTACACACCCACACACAGACGTGCACACACACACACACACACACACACACACACACACACACACACACACACACACACACACACACACAACACACACACACACACACAGATACAGTACAGAGCCATTCCAAGTCTCTGATTCCATCAGGGGGACGCCGCTGAGTGAAAGCCAGGCGAGGAGACCCCGAGGTGGGTGCAGCTCTGCCAACAGCTGGGTCCTCTCCAGCACCCCCCAGTCTTATTCATGGGGGCCCATCGGCTCTCATCACTCACTCACTGGCCAGATTCCCCCGCAAACAAGCGATACACATGTACACACACACACATCCAAGCGCTCACACACACACTTTGACTAATCAAGGACATCAGACAAAGTGAAACTTGATCTGCTGAAACAAGATAATCAGATTTGCTTCTATTGGTTGCATGCTCCGGATTTGTGCGTGTGTGCATGTGTGTGTTTGTGTGTGTGTACCTAATCCAGGTCATGAGCTCCACAGTGTCTGGATCATAAAACTCCCTCAGCTCAGATAACTCCTCCATCAGCTTAGGCCAGAACTAGAGAGAAACAAACAAAGACAAGTGATGGAAAAGCCACAGTTAGCATCCATTAAGGCCGTAAAAAAACACTACTCAAATACATTTGAATAATGTAAAGAATATAACAGCCATTTTGACTCTTACCACTGAAAGATAAATAATAGGAAAGCAATAATTTCAGGTTATCAATTACTCATTTTCTTCCTCATTTTATTTTTCGACTTTGCTCGTATGGTTTTTTCCCCGGTAATAACACCAACTACACAGTGAACATGAGTAACAGCAAGTACATGGCATACCTTGTAATACAGGCAAGCAATCACCAGCAGCGGGACTGCATATCTGACAAGCCTTAACTGCAACATGAGAGACAGAAAACGGCTGTAATGAAATGAAAGAATTTAATGGGGAGAGTCAGACAGAGATATAGCTCAAAATGAAGACCAGAGCAGAGGGAGATAACACAGAGATAACCGACACACACAGCAGCACTGCTCACAAGATTCCATTTATTATCTGCTCTAACGCTGCACTGATGTTGGGGACCACACTGACACCTAGTGGCCTCCCTGCTATTGTTATCACCAGAGAAATGCAGGAAGAAGAGTAAAGGTAAGGGTTGGGAGGGTTACAATGACCTGCTACCTGTAAAAAGAAAAGTAATAGGTGTGTGAAAGCATAAAAGTAATACAAAATAAATATCAATGAGATGTTTTTTACTTAAGTGTATTGTGTAAGAGAACAGAACAGTGTGACCATAGAAAAGAGGACACAGATATTTAAGATCTCTCTGCTCAGAGATTTTATTGATAGGAAAACCTGTCTTTCCTTCAGCATATTCAGGCAGCAGCCCATACACCAACACTGAAACACATGAGCACAGACTACAGTTTAAAAAGCAGAAATCAAATCTGAGCTGACAGAAAATGCTCCATTTTAGTTTAACACACAGTTAAGCTCACACACACTGTTTTATGAACATATAGATTCACCTGCTGAAGTAAAAACAGAACAAATGAAGCAAAGAAAGTGAAAACCATGAAGCAGATTCAGGCAGTAGGCGTATAGATTCACACTTAAAGTATTAGCCTACAGAACAGTACAGCTCACAGAGAAGAGATAACATCTGATCCTTTTACTTCAGTAAAAATGTAATCCTGATACTCGTACCTATTTTTGTTTTGATGTGACAGTAATCTGACAGTAGACCAGCTCACATTACTCAGCTGGTTTACTTGAATGCTCTTGCTGGTATGATCATACACATTAAACGGTTAAGTCAGACTTTTCTATTATTTTAGACAAAACATTTAAATGTGGAGATATTTATTGTATTTTGCAGCATTTCCTAAAAATATGGAGATACTATTTATAAGCAATAACATATATATGTATTGCTATATGTATTTTAAAAGTTAAAATCAGTTAATTACATGATTGTCACAATCTGTCTGTGTTGTGTGTTGTCTTGTCTTTTTCTGTCTTTGGTTTCCTGTTTTATTTTGAAAAGTGTTCTTGCCTGTTGCTTTCTGTCTGTTTTCCCTCCTACCTAATTACCCGATTGTGTTCACCTTGTTCCCCCTGTGTTTTCTCCTCCCTCCTCACCTGTGTCTTGTTTGTGTGATTAGTCTTGTGTGTATTAAGTTCTGTTTTTTCTGTCTGTCATTGTTGGTTCCTTGTTTGTTGTTGACTGTGTTCACGAGGTAGTGTTCTGTTTTGTTCCTTAAAATCCTTGAAATAAAGGTATTTTTTCCTGTTTATTCTGCATTTGGGTCCTGCCTGTAGTGATGGCAAAATGAAGCTTTGAATGAAGCATCGAACCACTTGGACAATTGTGTCGGAAATAGGTTAATTTTTCGAAGCTTCAGTTACAGCGACCTCTCCTGGCGAGGTGCAAGGCTGCAGTGGGTTTAACGTATCTTTGCCTTGAAAAATATTCGATGCACGCACACACTAACGGCCCCTACACACGGCGGCGTGCGTTGCCGCTTCAACGCTTCTGCCCATTCACTTTGAATGGGGTGACGTCACGATTCGCCGAACTGCATTGTGGGAGCAAAGCGTAGCTTCTCTCGCGGTGCTCGCTGCAAAAGTAGAGCAATGTTCTACTTTTGCCGCCTCGACGGAGGCGTCAGCAAATCTGACAGCACAAGCGCTAGCCAATCAAACCGCGTGTATGTTGGGAGAGCCAGACCGCAGTTATTTCCCATATGTCAAAAAATGGAGGAGGAAATTATCATGGCGTTAGGGAATCACCCGGTACTATATGACCAGTCCCTCTTTACATACAGGGATACAAACCGGAGGAGCCAGGCATGGGGGGAGGTGGCAGAGACAGTGGGTGAAACTGGTAGGTTTTCGCCTGTTTGGGGAGTTTATAGCCAGTGTACTTCGTTTGAATGGACAGCTAGCAAGCATAGACAGTATATTTAGCCAGCATGGATGTAGCATGAATGCTTTGCTTTGTATGTCCGGGGCGGGACATTCATGTGATTGGTTGTTGGTCGCGTTGTTCGTAAAAAATCCCCAAGCTTCAGACACGCCCACCGCCAAGCGGTAACGCACGCCGCCGTGTATAGGGGCCGTAACAGCCTACCAGTTTCACCCACTGTCTCTGCCACCTCCCCCACCTCCCCCAAACCGGAGGAGCCTGTATCCCTGTATGTAAAGAGGGACTGGTCATATAGTACCGCCACGATAATTTTCTCCTCCATTTTTTGACATATGGGAAATAACTGCGGTCTGGCTCTCCCAACATACACGCGGTTTGATTGGCTAGCGCTTGTAATGTCAGATTTGCATACGCAGGATTTGATTGGCTGACGCCTCCGTCGAGGCGGCAAAAGTAGAACATTGCTTTACTTTTGCAGCGAGCACCGCGAGAGAAGCTACGCTTTGCTCCCACAATGCAGTTCGGCGAATCGTGACGTCACCCCATTCAAAGTGAATGGGCAGAAGCGTTGAAGCGGCAACGCACGCCGCCGTGTGTAGGGGCCGTAACACTGCGTCCACAATACAGCGCCGACAGCTTCAAAAACAGTTTCCAACGCGTCTGCCCATTCACTTTGAATGGGGTGACGTCACGTTGCCTCGCTTTTCGCCGAACTGAATTGTGGGTAGCATAGCGGTCCGTCTCCGCCGTCTCTGGCGTCAGAAGTTGAACAATGTTCAACTTCTGATGCCGGAGACGCCGGAGTAGCCAGCGCCAGCCAATCAAATCCCGTTTCTGAAAATCTGACAGCTCAAGCCCTAGCCAATCAAACCGCGTCTAAGCTGGGAGAGATATCCCGCCGTTCATTTCTATATTTCAAAAAAAGATGGAGGAGAAACTAATTATCGCCGTAGCAAATCACCCGGTTTTGTATGACCCCAGACCCTCTTCACCTACCGGGATACAAACCGGAAGAACCAGTCATGGAGGGAGGTGGCAGAGACGGTGGGTGAAACTGGTAGGTTTTTGCCTGTTTGGGGAGTTTATATATATATTGCTCGCATAAAATCCCCGGGGTTTTTTGCTTTGTATGTCGGGGGCGGGAGATTCATGTGATTGGTTGTTGGTCGCGTTGCTCGAATAAAATCCCCAAGCTTCAGACACGCCCAGCTCCAAGCTTTTTTTTAAGCTGTAGTGTGGACGCTCCATAATACTGAATATCATGTTATATTTGCAATTAAAGATTGATAATTGTGTGTATTGGGTTATTAAGAAGAGACTAGAAAGTGCTGGACATTTATTTGGGCGGAGAGGGCCTTTTATCAGTTATTAAAGTGTGACGACCCCTCCACATCACGTGGGGTGCCGTGTGTTTGTGTGTGTGTGTGGTTTGTTCAGGTTGTTTCAGGTGCTGATGAGCCGCACCTGTGGCGGAGGCCTATCTGATGAGTTACACCTGGTGAAGCGGGATAAAGGAGGAGCCCAGCCGGTTGCGTCGCTCTCACTCCTTTGGGCACTCTCTCTGCGCCAGCTTCGGCGACCTGATGCTGGTGTCCATTTAGTGTTGTGTTGAAACAAATAAACTATATATTCTTACCTCTCGTCTCGCCTCCCTGTGTTATGTTACAGCCCATGAGCCGGGTTGTAAAGTTGAAAAGCAATGATTAAAAGTTCAACTATTCCGGGCTTTGAACCAGCTGCGCGGAGGACACCGCCGCATCCTGGGCTATCTATTCCTGAAACTATTGAAGTGTTTTTATATTACTCATTGTCTTTTTGTTCACAACTTCTCCACATTTCAAAGTGTTTCCCGAGCCAGAACGACCTATCTTTCTTCCTGGCTTGCTCTATAATGATCCAATTCAAATGCAATACCAACAACAACTCAACAGCAACAACGCAAACTACGACAACAACCCACACATTGTGCATTGTTTAGAGCGGTTATAAAGTGTTGAAGCGCTCAAATTTGAAACTGTTTCAACCTGTCACCTGTCAGAATAGAGACGAGGCAGTGCATTGAATCACCTGATTGGACCGCGAACCAGTCAAGTGATTCATTCAGGAAATGAAGCAGTTGCTGCTTCGACTGTCACATGTCACGTGATTTGAAGCAGTCGAACCACTTGGACAATTGTGTCGGAAATAGGTATATTAATATGTATATATATATATATATATAGAACTATAAATAAATATAAATATGTATATATATATAACTATAAATATATATTAATATATGTATATAAATATAAACTGTATATATCATGAATATCATTTACAAATAAAGATGGATGAATGCGTGTATTGTGTTGAGGAGAGGGTTCTGGGAAAATATGGCATAGGTTATGGTGCGCTTGTGTAACTTTGGCAGGGGGTGTTCATGTGGGATGGGGAACACTCAAAGATTTTTATTCAGGAACATTATTTTTTCAACAGTTTTTGGATTGAGTCGATTTATTTTCTTGCTTACAATTGCCCCGCATTTTGCAAACACTCGCTCAGATGGAACCGATAATGCTGGCATGCATAAACATTGTTTCGCCAGTTTGAACAGATTGGAATACACATTTTGATGGTCCACCCAGTATGCCAGTGGGTCTTTCGATCTTTCCAGCGGTGGATTAGTCATGTACCGCTGCACCTCCACTGTAGCATCTGCTGTGGCATTCCTTGCCGTCCTCGCTTCAGAAGCATCTCTGTCCAGAGTTTCCCAAAGGTTAAGACCTGAAAGACAAACATGACTGTAATCATCAGTACTGAAATGTTTCAATGTGTATCCTTTTTTACTTGTACTTACAGTATTTTGTCTTGCATTTTACCAATTAACTATTTATAACATTACCTGTGGATGATGGATTTTCAACATTTGCTGGTGCCGGTTGAGCTGATGTGGAGGGCTGTTCTTCTGTAGGTGTGTCAGGTTGTGCGTTTTTCCTCAGTTGTTTGCAAAATGCTGTCAGTCGTTTAACTGATGCCGCTGCCTGTACTTGATTGTAGAATCCAATAGTTTTGAATCTAGGATCCAGCAGTGTTGACAGGATCAATGCAGTTTGGCTCTCCGTGGTGTCAAACTTGTTTTGCATATTTGACACCATGTTCTGTCCCAGTAGTTTTGCAGTGTCGTGGCTTGTTTTTCCAATTGTGTCGTACAAGTAGAGCATTAACATGTTCGTCATTGGGATGATCTTGGACCCTGAGACTCTCTTCTCCTCGGAGAGTTCTACTGTTGCCTGGAAAAAGGGGGAGAGCAATTGCAGGCATGCGTCCGCTTAGTCCTCAGAGGACAGAGGTCTCACGTCTGTTTTCAGCATCGCAAGAGCTGCCCCCACTGACTGTCTCTCTTTGAAAAGGCATTGTAGCATTAGGTAGGTGCTGTTCCAGCGGGTGTCCACTTCCTGAATAAGCTTCAGCACAGGGCGATTCATCTGCTCCTGCACTTCTCTGAGCTTCTCTTTTGCTGTTGTGCTGGTTTTAAAGAACGTGACTACTTTTCTAGCCCTTTTGCGTAGGTCTTGTAGGCCAGGAGTTGCATCCAGAGATTTCTTCACCACTACATTTAGTGAATGAGCAAAGCAAAGTGCATGTCTTAGATTTAAACTTCTGACAAAGGCAACCATATTTACTCCTGCATCCGTCACAATTGAGGTCACTTTGCCTTCAGTGCCCCATTCCTCCATGAGAGACCTCATTGCAGCAGTGATGTTAACCGCTGTATGAGCTTCAGGGAAAGGCAGCACTCCCAAAATCACTGTGGCCAGCTTCGCAGAGTCATCCACATAATGACAGGTCACTGCTAGATATGCGTCCATATTAATGGAGGTCCACATATCAGCAGTCAGGCTCACAGCCTCTACCCTCTGCATGACAGCCTTGGCCTTCGTCTTCTCCTCCTCATAACGCTTGACCACCATCTCCTTTAGAACCCCTCTGGATGGAAGAGTGTATCTAGGATCAAGCAAGGCCACAAGCTCCTTGAAGCCACAGTCATCCACGATGGAAAAAGGCTGCGAGTCTTTCACCACCATATTCACAAGGGCCCCCTCCAGCTCTCGCTTCCGGTCCACTAAGACAAAGAAATAAAGACATAAAGAATAAAAACTAGGGCCGGGACTCGATTAAAAAAATTAATCTAATTAATTAGATGCTTTGTAATTAATTAATCGAAATTAATCGCATTTTTAATCACATATAAATATTTGACCTAAGAACAGTGAGAAGCAATTTTTTACATGGATTTTAGTATACCATTAGGCGCATTCACACTGCGGTACTTTTCCCACAAAGGTTCATGAGAACTTAGTTCATGAGAACTCTTTGAACCTGGGGGAGGATTAGGCAAATGAAGCCGCTGACGTCACTTCTTCTTCTTCTGCTTTGGGTTTACTGGCAGGCCGCAAACCACTTCACGGCGTATACTGCCGCCCAAAGTCCCCGGCCGGAAGTCCCCGGAGTTGGGGACTGGCTTCAGTAGAAGCTGCTGGGAGTCCCAGCAGCCTTCCGAGTAAATCGCCAGAACCCCGACACCTCCTCATCTCCACCGCTCCCATGTTTTATTTTGTGTTGCCATAAGTTAGTCTCTCTGCGTTTTTGCGCTGGGCTAATGCTAATAATGCTAATGCGAGGATAATAAAATGGCGGCTTCACCAAACTTTTTGGGAGTTTTACGGGGCGTGGTTTGCAATCCGCCCAGCCAATCAGAAATATAGCTCTTTTCTCACAAGAGAGCCGTACGAAAGTCCCTGCTCTCTAGCAGCTCTCTGCTCTCTAGCAGGGACTTTCGTGGGGGTAAAAAGGTTCTCATGAACACATTTTAGTACCGGCTCTTTTTGGTGTGAACGCGATAAAAGAGGCTAACGTCCACGCTAGCTGCTATATGTTTTTGCATTGAGGTGATACTTGAGGCTTGATGTGCTACGGTGGTATGCGAATTCCTTTTTGCATAATTTGCACACAACCGTGCTCTTATCGACGCTTCCATCCGTCCGTTTTTTAAAACAACATTTCCCACTGTTGTTCACTGTGGTTTGTTGTTGTCTGAAGTCATGAACGTTAGTTGGTGCTCCAGTATAATCGGTACGCCTGAAACTCATCCAGTGAGAAACGTTCCGCGGTGCAAAAATAAGTGCGATTAAAATGCGTTAATTTTTTTAACGCGTTAATTTTTGTGTAATTAATTCATCTTAATTAACGCGTTAAAGTCCCGGCCCTAATAAAAACAAAACCAAAAAAAGCAAATAAGGATTTATGTGAAATTGCACTCAAAGGAAGCAGACTTGTGAGTCATGGAATACAGCCATAGCATATTGTGTTAGTGTTATTAGTTAATAATAATATAATACATACCATGTATGTTCCCCTGGTTCACAGCAGCTCCATGTTTGGCAGTGAAGTGCCTAATCATGGAGGAAGTATTCTCATGATACTTCAGTTCAGTTGAACACACCAAGCACTGGACCTGTAGAGAAAGGCATTTGTAAATAAAAATGCTACATTGATCATATACATAATTTTACTTGAATGCTACTTAATATAGATTTGAGATAAACCATAGCTATAATACTGTAGTTGACCTACCTTATCATGCGCAATCAGATTGAAATGATCCCACATCTCAGAACGACCTCTCTTCCAGGCTGGCTCCATAATGATCCAAACGCAATACTAACAACTCAACAGCAACAAGGCAAACTACGACGACAATCCCACAGATTGCCAAATTGTGCATTTTTTTGAGCGGTTAGAAAGTGTCACTTACTAAGTGACGCTCAAATTCAAACAGTTTCAACCAGTCAGAATCGAGACGAGGCAGTGCATTGAATCACCTGATTGGACGGCGAACCAGTGAGTTGATTCAGGAAATGAAGCAGTTGCTGGTTCGGACGTCATATGTCACGTGATTTGAAGCAAGCTTCGAAGCACTGCTTCTATGGAATACTGTAGGAAGTCCAGGGTTGAAGCTCCGTTCGAAGCTTCAGTGTCAAACTGCCATCACTACCTGCCTGCTTCACTCACCCTAACAATGATATTTGTGTTTGTCTCGTGTATGAGCATTTTGACCCAAACCAAAGAGCTTAGAGACTTTGAGTTCCTTAGAGCTGACTGCTCTGACATACACACAAGCAATTGATCCTTTGCTAATAGAAACATATCTATTAGTGCAGCTTCTCCAGCAGACGTGTGTAATGAAATATCTTAAGTCCAGACTAATATCAGGTTTTTCATATCAAAAAAGGAAAATAAACAAACACGTGTTCAGAGCTGATAGTGAGCAGTACTTTAAATCTCGTACCAGAACTTTACTGTTGCACCTGAGGGTGCTGAGCAGCAGCGTCCACAGCTCCTTCCCACACACACCGTAGGCTGCCACCGCACACATATGGCCCGTCCATATGTACTTCATCCTGGGGAGAGAGTGGGAGACAGACAATATCCAGGTGTTGGCTGGTTAAGTTTCCACTTTTTAACAGTTCACTTCTGTTCTTAAAGTAGTAAAGGCATGTGATTCTGTGGGTTTTATTCTCCATTGTAAGGCAGGCTGTCGCTCAGGGGATAAATACACGTATACCAATCAGAGGGTCAGTGGTTCGACTCCCAGCCCCTGCAGTTAACGTGTTGTTGGAAATACTTATCTCCAACTTGCTTCTTTAGGTGTAGAATATTGAAGTGTATGCAAGGCATATGTAATGTTATTCTGCTTTTAGGCATGTACCTTAAAGAGGAGATCTTCTGCTCATTTTCAGGTTCATATCAGTATTTAGTGTCTCTACTGTGACATGTTTACATGCCTCAATGTTTAAAAAGGTCTTTATTTTTCTCATACTGCCTGTGCTGTCGCTATGTTCAGGAAGTAAACGTAGGATGCGTTTCAGGCAGGGTGGGGGGTTGTGTGTACAGTATGTGTGTGTGGGAGAGAAACTCCCTCTGGAGGGAACACAGGGATGTTAGCCTATGCAGACTATCGAGTGGCCCATGGTGGTGGTGGGGTTATGGTATGGGCAGGCGTATGTAATGGACGACGAACACAGGCCACTCGATTCACAACATTACCCTAACCCTACCGCTACCCCTCACACCAGATACTGCCTGGTTTTCGGACACCCCCAGACCCCCCCAATATGCACGTTTCAGAGTGGCCTTTTATTGTGGCCAGCCTAAGGCACACCTGTGCAATAATCATGCTGTCTAATCAGCATCTTGATATGCCACACCTGTGAGGTGGGATGGATTATCTCGGTAAAGGAGAAGTGCTCACTATCACAGATTTGTTCAGATTTGTGAACAATATTTGAGAGAAATGGTTATTTTGTGTATAGAAAATGTTTTAGATCTTTGAGTTCATCTCATGAAAAATGGGAGCAAAAACAAAAGTGTTGCATTTATATTTTTGTTCAGTGTATATTGAATGTACAGTACATCTCTAAATCCTGCCCACTATATAAACTGGGATTAGGATGAAAACACAATATGAAGCATTAACATGCACAGAGAAACCTCAGCCAGCTGCTGGCTACACAACCTAATTTAAATGAAGCTACTTAAGTGAACCTTGGTAAGCTTGCTTCTCCATGTTTCTGTGAATACAACAGATACTGGCTTTTCTTCCACATGCATGTACTTAGCCCGTTTTTTATTATATGGGAAAAGAGGTGAGGATTCCAATAGTAATCTATTATGTTCTTGACCTATAAGAGCCTAATGTTAAATGATTATACTTTTATACTAATGAATTGTGGATGTAGAGATTGGCAGACTGTGATTGCTGCTTAGATTGGGCTCAACCCGAGAAATGTACTGATGATGCTCGAAGGAGTGGCACTTTAGAAGTACATATTAAAGGGGGGTCCGGGTCCTTACAATAATTACAAAGAGGTGCTACCCAGGAAGAGCGCAGGGTGTTGAAGCATTTTGTCATAGAGGCCAAGTGGTGGTACTACACTCCTGTGTCAGTCATCATTTGGACACAAAATTACTTTTGACTTAAATGAAGAGAGGTTGTTAATTTGCAGATATTTGTATTCACAGTTTGTACTAGTTTAAATCATCGAGTCTGTTTTGGAGAGGAGGAGATATCTGTGGATAGCTCTGCTCCCAGTAATAACCACTTTAATGTCAGTTTATTAGGTCATCAGGAAAACAAGCTGAGTATACATTAGTGGTTAGCAGTTGTATCCAAACCTATCAACTTCAACAATCAACCACTGAGATTTGCAACACATTTGAAGAGTACACTTTTACTTCACTACAGCAAGGGAATATTACTCTTTTAAATTAACAGAAACATGGACATTATTATGTTTAAAGAAACACAAACTAATATCTGTTCAAGAGAACACAGTGCAGTCTCTCTTTGTAATGCTCAGTGTGAGTGGAACATGGAGGCAGAGGTCGAGGCCGGTCAGTTGATATTGCCTGGCTGTCATAGTCCTGGTGTGACCAATAAGAGAAAATGTGTCAAGCGGCAGCATGTCCCAGCAGCTAATGGCAGATAATGACAGGGTGAGCAATTCAATAAATAGAGAATATATTTTGATTACATGTAACTGCATCTTTCAATATTGCACACTGTGTCTATATTGACAAATGATCTCATCAGGGTGCTTTAAGTACAGTTCAGGTGTTGTGACCATAGTCAAGTGTTTGCTAAAGTTGCCCCCGAAACAGCCATAGTGTGATCACTGCAGACTCTACAAGCTTTGGATTTTTCCTCATGCAGATGTTTTGTGCATGGAACCGTGGTAAGCAGTCAGCGTGAGGTTTCTCTTTCTAGCTTTTCAAAAACACAAAAGCAACATTGTGTGACATTGTGTTTAGTAAATTATAATCTCCTCTGTGTGTGCTTGAGTTTGTACACATGTGATATTTCTTCTGGATATGTCACAAATGGACCAATCAGCTTTAAAAACATTGCTGTATGCTCAAGGATAATGGGTGGTGCTTGTTTCGATTTACGTTTTGATACAAATATTTTATTGATTGTTTTTCATCCTCAATAAATGCTGACTCATCACTCCTCTTATCCAGCCTGTTGGAGCCTCTGTTCCAGTTTGGGCCATTTTAGACAATGTGTGCGGCTAACAGCTAACAGATACCTGAACTGAAGCTAAAGTAGCAGTTAGCTTCCAAAGTTTTCTCCTTTATAATGCCACTATGACGAGCAACTATAGATAATAACATAGACGCAACATTCTGATTGGAATGTGTTGTCCAACTGTGCGCTCTCTCCCTGTTCCTGCAGTGAGTGGTGTCACTCTCTGAGAGACTCAGGGTGTTGCATGTGAGGGCTGATCAAGGCTCTAGTGGCACACTCAGACGCTCTGTGAAAAGCATGTAAGAGGCATTTTCCAGGATTCCAGCATGTGCTCACAAGTGTGCGCAATCAAGAATCTACGCCGTGAAGAGGAAAAGTACATTTCAAGAGTCCCCGCCTGGGGGAAAAAAACAAAGTGTCTACATGGGAAAATGTGTTGATTCACATAAGTGTGGGTACATGATCCTCTAATGACATGACCGTGGGCTCACCTCATAGTGCTGAAAGCCAGGAGGCCAAAGAACAGTGTGTGCAACAGGTTGTAGGCCACATCTGGACGAAGAGCCCCCGCTCGCCCCTCCACAGCTCCCTTCCTCTCCTCGGCCGCACCTCCTTTAACTCTGCTAAAAAAGACGACATCGATACTTAAAACATTTGGTTAGAAACCCTACCAGGAAATATCCAAGAGGCCGACGCAGTGGACATTTTTAAAGACACATATTTTTTAGATGAGCTTTTATGAGCGACACACCACTTTTAAATGGTCTTTTAATCTCTATTATATATTGACTTATTTTATAGGTTTTTACTTATTACTATATTATATAGTATAATGTATTATGTTCATTACTTGTTTATTTTACAGTTTAGAAACATTCCTTTTTAAGTTGGTATTTTAACCTTTATTATTCTTAGTATTTATTAGTCTTATTAGATTTTTTATTGTTTTATTTATTTATTTAATTTATAGGTTTTTATATTTTATTTTATTTATTCATTTAGTCTTATGTCTTCCTTTATTTTATTTTATTGTATTTTATTTGTATTATCATACCTTTTACCTCCTTGCGCCCCCTATTTATTTATTTTTTCATTAATCATGGCCACATTTCATTCAGCTTTTTAAGTGCCATTGCCCGGTTTCACATAATGGCTACTAATAATCACCTGAATAAAAGACCCTAGCTGTCAAATGTTATGGCAGCTGTAAATGTCCTGTTCTCAGTCTTTGCTGTTGGTGGCTTTGCAGTAGATAAAGACAGCAGCTGAGCTTGTTGTAGGTTTAAATACAGAACAAGTATTCTTATGAAACCCTCATGGAGAGTTTGTTCCTGCATTCATGGAGTAATGGTTTGTGGTTTTAATTATTGCAGAAGCCCCTTACACTGTTATATCATGTTGCTATGCTGCATGTTTGCAAAAAGGTGTTACCGTGTGACCTGGAGTGAGTTAATTTGTGACGTGTGCCATGTTGTTATAGCACTTTGAGCTGCACCTGGTGTCTGAAAAGTGCTTTACGTGTAAAGCTATATTATTATTATTATTATTATTATAACAGCCAGGCGCTTGAGAATAGAAGCAGCAAGGCAGGTGGGTGGAAGTGATATTATTCACATTATTCAGATTCAGTAGCGGTTATTCCGATTTCATTAACTGTGTGCTCACAAGCAGACACACAGTGATGCACACTCCCCCTGGCTGGTGGGTGCCTGCATGGAGGCCGCCTCAGACAAACAGAGGAAGGACTGAGTGCAATTATGTCACTCCCATGATTTGGCCTCCTGTGCCGAATCAGACGGACACTGGCTTCCATTTGAATACAAATCCAATCTGGCCGCTCCTTCTACGTGAGGTGGGGTAAACCGGATGAAATTAATTCCAGAATTGGCAAATAGCCCTTTGTTCTATGAGGTTAGTATTCCAGCCCTCCAATAGCAGAGGGCGAGTTGATATGCTAATGCCATTATTGTAATGCGGCCCCTCACCTGGCACCACAGGCAAATGAAGCTTTGAAAGGCAGCTGGTGGAATATTCTGCTCTACAGAAGCAACAACAGCATTACTGAAGCTGCAGCGGCGTGTGGCAGAGACAAAGGGACGGGACCACCACTGTGACTGAGGACTGCCTCCCTCAGGGCTGAGACTCTCCAATCATTTACCCAATATGTAACCAACTTGCCTAGAAAGGACCCCTTAATGTGTTCATTGTCACAAAGTTTGAAGATGACATTCTGAGTAGTGATGATGCAAGGGTAAGAGTCATTTATTTACAGTGGGGCAAAAAAGTATTTAGTCAGCCACCAATTGTGCAAGTTCTCCCACTTAAAAATATGAGAGAGGCCTGTAATTTTCATCCTAGGTACACTTCAACTATGAGAGACAGAATGGGGGGAAAGAATCTAGGAAATCACATTGTAGGATTTTTAAAGAATTCATTGGTAAATTCCTCGGTAAAATAAGTATTTGGTCACCTACAAACAAGCAAGATCTCACCCCGTGGGGTCAAAATGATCACAAGAACGGTGAGCAAAAATCCCAGAACCACACGGGGGGACCTAGTCAATGACCTGCAGAGAGCTGGGACCAAAGTAACAAAGGCTACCATCAGTAACACACTACGCCACCAGGGACTCAAATCCTGCAGTGCCAGACGTGTCCCCCTGCTTAAGCCAGTACATGTCCAGGCCCGTCTGAAGTTTGCTAGAGAGCATTTAGATGATCCAGAAGAGGATTGGGAGAATGTCATATGGTCAGAAGAAACCAAAATAGAACTTTTTGGTAAAAACTCAACTAGACGTGTTTGGAGGAGAAAGAATGCTGAGTTGCATCCAAAGAACACCATACCTACTGTGAAACATGGGGGTGGAAACATCATGCTTTGGGGCTGTTTTTCTGCAAAGGGACCAGGACGACTGATCCGTGTAAAGGAAAGAATGAATGGGGCCATGTATCGTGAGATTTTGAGTGACAACCTCCTTCCATCAGCAAGGGCATTGAAGATGAAACGTGGCTGGGTCTTTCAGCATGACAATGATCCCAAACACACCGCCCGGGCAACGAAGGAGTGGCTTCGTAAGAAGCATTTCAAGGTCCTGGAGTGGCCTAGCCAGTCTCCAGATCTCAACCCCACAGAAAATCTTTGGAGGGAGTTGAAAGTCCGTGTTGCCCAGCGACAGCCCCAAAACATCACTGCTCTAGAGGAGATCTGCATGGAGGAATGGGCCAAAATACCAGCAACAGTGTGTGAAAACCTTGTGAAGACTTACAGAAAACGTTTGACCTCTGTCATTGCCAACAAAGGGTATATAACAAAGTATTGAGATGAACTTTTGTTATTGACCAAATACTTATTTTCCACCATAATTTGCAAATAAATTATTTAAAAATCAGACAATGTGATTTTCTGGATTTCTTTTCTCATTTTGTCTCTCATAGTTGCGGTATACCTAGGATGAAAATTACAGGCCTCTCTCATATTTTTAAGTGGGAGAACATGCACAATTGGTGGCTGACTAAATACTTTTTTGCCCCACTGTATTAAAAAAATATTATACAAGGATGAGATATTTATCACAAACATGATTTTCAATTTTGCAGATTGATTCTTGAAAGCAATGTCTACATTCGGCACTTTCTACATTGCTGCTGAGGCAACTGTCAACCAGGTGAAACAAAGACGTGAGGATGACACGACGCCATTAAACGCTAAGGAATGAGTCCTAAAACCTGGATATGAGTAAGCATTGTACCTCATACAGTTCCTTCTGTTCCTTCAGATGACTAAAAAGAACATTTGAAACAGAACAAAGACTAAATAGGTAATAACAAAGATGAAAAAATTATAAGATAAATTTTTTGCCTAAAATGAAAGACTAACGTTGAATATAGCATTAGGAATTGTGTCGACTATAACTAGATTAAAACTATAAGGATGAAAATGTATATAATGTGACAAAAACTAATATGAATTTCTGTCTAAAGACTACAACTAAGACTACATTAGGCGCATTCACACCGCAGTACTTTTCCCACTTTAGTTCCGATATAGTTCCGAAATGTTGCGTTCACACCAAAAAAATCTGGAACTAAAATTACTTCATCAGAACCTTTTTACCCCCTTTTCCGTCCCTGCTAGAGAGCAGGGACTTTCGTGGGAGAAAACGGTTCCTATTTCTGATTGGCTGGGCGGATTGCAAACCACGCCCCATAAAACTCCCAAAAAGTTTTGTGAAGCTGCCATTTTATTATCCTCGCATTAGCATTATTAGCATTAGCCCAGCGCAGAAACGCAGAGAGACTAACTTATGGCAACACAAAAGAAAACATGGGAGCGGTGGAGATGAGGAGGTGTCGGCGTTCTGGCGATTTACTCGGAAGGCTTCAGTAGAAGTAGTGATGCGCCGGCGCGAACGAGCCGTTTATTGTTAAGTAATACAAGGCAGAATGATGATGATGATGATCTCCGCGCTACAGCTGCGTGCATGCATGCAGTGACATGTAATATTCAAGGATTAAAGACTGTTGGATGCTGCTGTTTTGAGCATTGCAATATATTTATTTTCACTATGTTATTTATTTATGATTATCCTTAGGCTCAGCAAAGATTTGATATCAGCTGTCTTTTTTTCTATAGTTAATAGTTACTGAAATAGAGCCCTGCTGTTTTGTCAGGGTCTTTTCTTTAAATATAATTTTAAAATGTCGATACAGTAGACCCTTTTTTGAAATGTATATGCTTAAGTTTTTATAGGTGTTGCTATCTGCTTTGTGTTGCGTGGTTCTACAAGCAAGTCAGTGCATTCATTGGGTGGTATCAGAGAGTTCAACCCAGTCTCATAAAAAAACGTGTAACGCCTCTGAAATTGTAAGATCCCTACGTTTTTTTTCACCATTAATTCCAATGGCTGGCGTCTATGTCACGTGATCTTCACATTTCTCCCTGCAGAAAAAAAAAAACATGGCCGAACTTCATTTATTCTCGGTGTAAAATGCCTATTTTAAAGTTAGTTTGGCCATTAAAATGCGTTTTGATGTCATTTGATGCGATAAATATGAGTTGTTATTTCAGATTATGTGTGCAGTGGATGTACATGATCTTTAGTTTGCTAGTTATTACGAAGATTACTTCAGGAAATTGTGTCGATACAACGTTTTCATTGTTACTGTAGTTCCAGTAATCCAAAATTCGGCTCACAGTTAGCAAATAAGCATGACTCGGACAAGATACGTCTTAGGATAGTTTGCTTGACTCTTTACTTTAACAAAAAGGTACCAAATACAAACACATATTTCCTCAGCTCAAAAAACTATGTTGCTCGGTGCTTCTTTCTCCTTCTCACACACACCAATCACCAGCAGCTGCCGTCGGCTATAGCGTCTCGTAATCACGAACAGCTACGGTCGTCTATGCCGTTAATTTCACACGGCTGGTTTCAATAAATGATATAATAGCACTAACAACAAAGGATAATAATATTCAAATATACATTTTAACATATGGCTCCTACAGTTACCAAGATGGTTGCTAGGGACGCTGCTATCGATATTATTTCTGTTATGTTGTGTAACAGTTTAATGGTGTAATCTTTATTGCTACCCCCTTCCCCGTCAATGTATTCTTTCACACACAGTGATGTCACAGCTACCCACAATGCAACGCGCGCCATATATTTTTTTATAAAGACGCCATTTTTCTGGAGGTGCAAAGATCCTGGCGATGCTAATATAAACAGCTAGCTAATGTAGCCAGGCAGAGCGCACTAGGTTTTTTTTCTGAATTAACGACCGAAGAAATCGCTGCATGTCTTCGGATTACATCTCTGGACTTGAGGGGTGTGCTCTAGGTCGTTACCAGCGTAAACTAGAGCTGTGTGGGTTGTTGGAAGTACAATGTATGGAATTACGACCCTCAAAAGTGGCCTTCGGTCGATTTTGGCATCTACGTCTATCTTCTGGAAACACCAGGTGAATACCCCACTTGTCACAATAATATTATCATGCCAATGCATATATGTGGTATTTTAGAGTTGACTATATTGATTAAGGCAATAGACTATGATATTCTGTATGTACCTCGCATGAAATTGTTGATACCGGAAGTACGGTGTCGCCCTCGGCCCAAAACCCGTATGTGTGTGTGAAAGAATAGTGTTGGTCCACAGCGCAAACGTATTAGTTTAACAAAATCCGCATCTAAAGATATGTTATTTTTCCCTGTGCAATTCCAGTCTCACATCTCACAGCACATCGTCATTAACAAATACCGGAAACAGACCGAAAACACTTTATTCCGAGTGTGCTTGCTTTTCTCTTTGGAAGTCATCACATAACGGCATTGTAATACACGGTTCGGCTGCATTAAATATTACATATCTGCCGTAGTTCTGTATTTATAGAGCCCTGATGAGAAGACTTCTAGACAAACATGAGGAACTGAAAACGTGACGTGGATCATAAATAGATCAGCCATTAAACAACATCTTACATTTCTTTTCACACAATACGTCTCCTTGCAGTATCAACACTAATTTGGCTGACTTTTATATTTGATCCAATTGGTAGATAGGCTGTATTTACACCATAAAGGTGCACACCTGATATAAAGGGACACCTAGTGGTTAAAGCATGTTATTGAATTTCATTATTTTTATTATTAGATATTAATAGGATCCCTATAAAGTATATTCATTACTCGTTATTCTCTACTAATAGTTAATTAAAGACTGTATATAATGACTATTTGCACATCCCTTTCAAGATTTCAAGATTTTCTAAGGTTTATTGACTTATCATATACACAACTACGGTGTAGTTATGCATTGAATGAAACACTTTGTGTATACCTCCAGCAATGTTAACTATGTTGAAGCCCTTATTTTAACTGATATTATACATATGTATTATACTCTTATATAAGATGTATGTAGATAGTATAAGAAATGTGCAGAATACGACAGTTTAATGGTGGAGGTATACCCACATATTGATAGATGTCTTGTAATGCACTGTTGAGGAACATGCGACCAAAGTTTTTCATCTCCGGCCTTGTCAGGTATTGAACAATCAATAAATAAAGAACACAGAATTATTAAATATAAAACACAGAATTTGTGTGATTATACTAAATGATTTACAAATAAACACCACTGCATATATACAACTGTTACACATGCTGATGCAACGCAAATGTTTCCAACTTGGGATCAATAAAGTATATCTTATCTTAAGATGATCGATGGCTACTGCCATATTTGCAAAATGTGCCTCTGAACCTTAACAAGTGCATGTTTCAGGCTTATCAATTAATGTAATGTAATGTAATGTAATGTAATGTTATCAATTAACAACAGGGGTCACAAACATAAGACCAGCTGTTAAATAAAGCTCTTCTGACCTTAGCTGGCATGTGGGTATATATATTAATGCTGCCCATTATGGGCACAAGCAATTTTCACCCATTTATTAATTATATGTTTTAAATGTGAGTGTTTCCTATCCCCTAAACCTCCAGGGATGTACACAGTTTAATACTGACAACTTCTTATTATGGGAAATACGAAAATGTCTTTTAAAACTACAACTCCCAGTAGAGACGTGCCATAGATAGAGAACATGTTGCGAAACAGAATAGCCAGCATGTGTAGTTCTGGGGACGGGGTGGGGGAGGGGGGGACGCGGTGGACCCGTTCAAATCCAGTTTTGGACAGTCTGCCGTGGGTCCATCCCATTTCAAGTGCTGTGGTCGACGCTCGGCGTAACCCTCGGAGCACACTCTCCAATCACAGAGCTTGAGGACTATCACGGGGTTTGTCAAGCGAAGCGGAGAGAATACTTACTTCCCGGTGTAATATTCTCTAAAGCAAATGAGCTGCTCCGACCCTCGGTCCTGACGGACACCAACTTGTGTTTATTAATCAAACAAATAAATAAACACAAGGATAATTATGTGTTATTGTTGAGTAAATGGAGAATTGCACAGGGGAAAATAACGTATCTATGCCACAATTTTAGATGCGGATTTTATTAAACTAATACATTTGCGCTGTGGACCAACACTATACAGTACATTGACGGGGAAGGGGGTAGCAATAAAGATAACACCATTAAACAGTTACACAACATAACAGAAATAATATCGATAGCAGCATCCCTAGCAACCACCTTGGTGACAATGAAAACGTTGTATAGACACAATTTCCTGAAGTAATCTTCGTAATAACTAGCAAACTAAAGATCATGTACATCCACTGCACACATAATCTGAAATAACAACTCATATTTCTCGCATCAAATGACATCAAAACGCATTTTAATGACCGAACTAACTTTAAAATAGGCATTTTACACCGAGAATAAAACGAAGTTCGGCCATGTTTTTTTTTTCTGCAGGGAGAAATGTGAAGATCACGTGACATAGACGCCAGCCATTGGAATGAATGGTGAAAAAAAACGTAGGGATCTTACAATTTCAGAGGCGTTTTTGTAGAAATACTACGTCCTACGTTGTGGACCAACGTAGTTATTACACGTTTTTTTGTGAGACTGGGTTGGAGAGTTACACGGATCTGTAAATGCAATAAAAACATTTGGCCACAGCAAATCATTTAGATTAAACATGTCATTTTTACTTTTGAATACTTCAGTACAAAGGATGTATTGAATAATTTAAGTGATATATGCGTACACATATAAATCATTAGTCAAAACAGGGCTACATTTTATTTAATTATAAAAAGGTATAATATGTGGTAAACTGAAGAGCCGTTTGGGAGCCGAGCCTTGGTGAGCCGAGCCAAATGATCCGGCTCACCAAGAAGAGCCGGAATTCCCATCACTAAGGCCCAATCCCAAACCACTCCCTCGACCCTACCCCTCTGTGACGGAGTGAACTCCGTCTGTAGCCACACTCGCAGCTCAATGAGGCTCCCTCCTGTCAGATGGAGGGAGTAAATACAGCAGCAAGCTTTGGGACGGCCTCCCCTCTCTCCGGCAGAAACAGGAAATGCCGTAACTGTATGTAACAACGGTTTCAAATCAGCATCTCTTAGACAAAAAGTTTAAATGAATAACTCAAATAAAACTCCAAACATCTTTCATTGTGTTTCAAAGCTCTTTTAGTTTTAAACCTGATGTTTATAAGCTTCTTAGTTTTTGCAACGGTCTGTAAATATACACAACTTTATAATACAATGCACACATTTACCTTTTTCTAGACTAAACACAGGTATGATCCTAAGTTAAAAACATATGAGGTTATCATGAGGTTGTTAACATCGCAATTTATCAGTGGATGTTTGCTGGAACTACTTGTAAACAGCGTGTTTCCTGACGGACACACACAGCGTGGAGACCGGTCAGGTAGAGACCGGTCTCAAGTCAGCACCGCTGCAGACTCGCTGTTTGAGGGCTTGATAGCCCACTCCCCCTCCACACTCGTTGCTTTGGAACAGCCCTCAATATGGCGGACCCTCCGCGTGAACGCGCAAACGGAGGGGTAGGGTGTAGGGGTAGGGGTAGGGTGTAGGGGGCGGTTTGGGAATGGGCCTAAGTAGAAGCTGCTGGACTGAAGCCAGTCCCAAACTCCGGGTCGTACAAATTATTGAACTCAACCTCTGCTTAAAAAAACTAAAATCACAGCCCATTCATTTGGCCTTTCTTTCATTATGTGCAAAGAAAAAGCAACCTCTTAATCCAGATATCGTACCATGACTCATGCATGCATGCACGTGCACGGTGTGGCATGACCACCAAAACAGAAAGATATGGACACAAGATGTGTGCAAATGTATTTAGTATCCTATCCATGTGAACATGATTTAAGATTTTTTTTTTTTTTTAAATGTTGAAGTTAAAAGCATCAATCTGGTGCACTTTGAGAGCAACATGAGGAGATCTATGGATACATCTCTCAACACCCATATGAAACAGAACTATAAGCAGATTTTTCTTTTTGGATATTTTACAAATCACTCCCCTTTTAAACTCTATTCTTGTTATTTTTAACAACTTTTTTGTCTCTAATGTCTCATTAATAACTATAATGATCATATCAAGGTGTGCCTTAACCTCACTGAGCTGAGGTTATTTGAGCCTCTCAGGAGAGAGCTCTCTTCCACCTGGTTGTAGAAAAGCTCTTTAAATTCGTTAGCATAGCTAGCTAACCAGATGCTAATAACAGATCGCCACTGTGCTTACAACTAAAGACACAGCCACGCAAACACTGCGGCATGTGTACGGCTCCTTATGGGTACTGCAATATTTGAAGAGCTGGAACGGCGTTCCGGTGCTCTCCATCATCACTCTAGTCCAGGGTTTTTCAAAGTGGGGGCCGCGGCCCCTCGGGGGGCCGCCAGGGGGGTCGCAAAAATGTTGAGGGAAAGGGAAAAAAGGGGGTAAAATGTAAAAAAAAAATGTAATATATGTTTTTTTAGATGTTATTAATAATTATATATCTATCAATCTATGTGTCCTTTGATGCCCAATTGTTTAATATATTTAAACAAAATTAAACAACACGACCGCCCTTGAAGCCAATCAGAATCGAACTGTCGCTACTGAGAGTGTAACTGAGTTGCTGTGTGAACACTAGCTAGCTACCTCCTGCTAAAGGATCAAATGGACAAATATCTTAAAAGAAAAACACCATCTGACGATCAGAATGAAGATGTCCCCACTGCAAAAGATTCACAGCCATGGAATACCTGGCCGTCTAAAACTCGGAGGTATGAGCCATCATACATAAAGTTTGGTTTTACCGCGGCAAGTAAGAACGGCCGTGATGTACCTAAATGTGAAAAGAAGAGCACCTAGTAATGCAATCGGCTACTTTTAAGCAGCAAGCCGGCGGGCCTTGAAGGCATCATTTTGAGCATCATACCACATCGCCCGTGCAAAGAAACTGCACACAATAGGAGAGGATTTAATTCTACCAGCTACCATCGATATTGTAAGGGAAATGCTAGGTGAGGATGCTGCCAGCAAAATCAACGCAGTACCACTCAGATAATTCTGTGAGCCGACGGATTGGTGACATGGCTCAAGACGTATCTGCTCAGCTTTTGGAGCAAGTGAGAGCTAGCGAATATTTCGCTCTGCAGCTGGATGAGAGCACGGATGTAGCAAATGTCGCAGAATTGCTTGCATACATCAGATTTATTTCAGAAGACAACTTTGTTGAGGAAATATTATTTTGCAAAGCACTGGAAGGTAGAGGACCACAGGAAGAGACATTTTCCAAGTTTTAGATGAGTACATCATCTCAAACGGACTTGACTGGTCTCGTTGTGTGGGTGTGTGTTCAGATGGGGCAGCGGCTATGACAGGCAAAAAAAGCGGAGTGACAGCTTTGATAAAGCAGAAGGCCCCAAATGTAGTGGCAACGCACTGCGTGCTCCATCGGGAGGCACTTGTTGCTAAACGAATGGATGATGAACTACATCAGATACTACAGGAAGTTATACAAGTAGTGAATTTCATAAAAGCTCGGCCCTTAAAACACCGACTGTTTGCTATTTTGTGTAACGAGATGGGCGCAAAGTTTGAGGGGTTACTGCTCCATTCCAACGTGCGCTGGCTTTCCCGTGGGGCGGTGCTGAATCGTGTTTTTGAACTGCGAAGGGAGATCGGTGAATTCCTCTCTTCTGAAAATCATCAACTGGCTGGCCGTTTTTCAGATGCCTCATGGCTCCGGAAACTTGCATACATGTCGGACATATTCCAGCATCTAAATCTCCTGAATAAGAGCATGCAGGGGCGCGAGACGTACATATTACATGTGCAGGACAAAGTACAGGCTTTTACAAAGAAAATCGCCCTGTGGTCGACCAAACTCAAGGAGGGAGTGACAGAGATGTTCCCACAGCTTCACCAAGCGCTTCTGTCATCCGGTGCTGATCCAGGCACCATTTCACCACTGATCCAGTCGCACCTAGCACACCTGCAGGGATATTTCAAAGAATATTTCCCTGACCTGGAAGACAACTCAAATCAAAACTGGATAAGAAACCCATTTGCCCCAGGAGTAGGTGAGAGTCTGGATCTTATGTCCCAAGAGAGACTCATAGACATGGCGAATGAATGGGAGTTGAAGATGAAATTGCAAGCTGTTTCACTCCCACAGTACTGGCTTTATGTCAAAAAAGACTATCCTGCACTGGCTGAGAGAGCTCTCAAATCCCTGCTTCCATTTGCCACCACATACCTCTGCGAGTCTGGCTTTTCTACATTGAAGGTATTGAAAACAAAGCACAGAGCACGTTTGCAAGTGGACAATGACATTCGTCTGGCACTGACAAACCTAAAACCTAGGATTGATAAACTGTGTAGGAGCCACCAAGCCCACCCCTCCCACTAGTGAGGGAACATGTATACACAAAGAGACACATAGTGAAATGACAAGGACTGTTTATAACTGAAGACACACTGAATGTAATGAATAAATGGCAAAACAAACAAAAAATACTGTACATGTTAACTATTAATATTACTGTTGAATAGTATGTATAATGTTATATATATATATATATTATTAAGACAGAAATAACTTTCAAAAATGCTCAAAATATATGTTTATTGTTCATATTACTGTTGAATATTATTATATTATTAAGACAGAAATCACTTAAAAAATATGTACTGTTGATATTACTGTTTAATATTTTGCTAAGAATATTTGTAACAGAAGACACAATGAATGTAATGAATGAAAAACAAAAGATAAAAAACCTTTTTTTTTTTTTACTGTTAATAGAAGAATATCTGATTATTAATTATTAATAAAAAAATATATTAAGAATATTTATTAAGAAGCTGTATGTTTAATTTCTTACTTTTGCCATCATAATGTACACATCATTAAAACAAATTGCAACAGGGGGGTCCCTGCCAGAGGATAATGCTATATGGGGGTCCTTGGCTTGGGAACCCCTGATCTAGTCTACACTCCTTTCAGACGAGACATATACCACGTGAAGACACCGCTCGTGTTGTGTTCAAGGAACCTGTCCTTGGCCAGGAAAAACAGGCACTGGCTTGTTTAACTATTTTGCGATCTAGATTTCTTCTTCTTTTTTCTTTTTTGAAGTGAGTTGTCCGTCAGTAGGACGGACGGATGGACTCCCCCCCCCCCCCCAAAACGAAAACTCGTTGGTTCTCCACGAATTACACAAGTAACCCAAATCAGCGTTAAAAAAGCGGGAGGCGCCAAAAAGTGACTAATTTGAATCACTGAGATTCATGTATGATGCTATTGGAGATGTTCCTTTTACCCTGAAGGCTTTGCTATAAGAGAGTACATCAAAAAGTATGCAAACAAATCACAAACTTTTGTTGAGTGTTCCCGCACACACCCATACAGACTCTACAGCTCATTAGCTTTTAGTCTGTGTTAAGAGAGAAGAAGACAGAAGGACAGATGGAGGAGATCACTCAACTGCCACTTGATTAAATAATTAAATAATTCATTAACATCAATACATTGGAAGTAAGAGTAAGAAGTAATTACCATGACACAAACCATCTACAGCTCAAAGCATTAGTTAGTAACAGATGTGAAAACGACCCACTTAAATGAACAAAAGTCGCACACAGAAGTTACCTCTCCGAAAGTGTCTTTAGTCTATTTGCCAGCTCAAAGAGTCCTATTGTGAATCAGAAAATCCTGAGTACCCCAAAGTTGTATGTTAGAAATGTATAGTACGGGCACCCAGCACATAGAAACGGCCGTATGCCAACTTGCATATGTTGGGCAAATTGCAATATTAATATAAATTGCATTAATTAGCATTATTGGGCAATTCTGGAGTGGTTTTGGGGGTTATTGAGGATGCTGAATACATTCCTAAAAGATTAAACTGTAAAACTAAAAAGCTGTAAAGAGTTGGGTTGTTAGTTCTAAGTCCTGCCAATAGAGTTGTGCAGGAATGAATCCCAAAACACGAAAATGAGTCAGCATTTTTCCACTTCCAGTTGTATTGAACGCATTTTAGGGTAAAACAAAACTCCAGAAAGGAGTTTCAAAAGTAGTTGTACACCCCCCCTCCAAGTGCCCTCCAGCTATACCTGAGGTTGTGCAGAGCAGCCACTGCCAGTGTGCCGCTGAGCACCAGCAGGGTGAGGATGTATGGGTACAGCAGCAGGGTGCCAGCCAGGCGCTCCAGGGTGTCGAAGGGAAGCAGGCCGAACGCCTCCTCACACAGGTACAGACTGGCATCAAAGTCCCTGAGACAGGGAAAGACGGACACATGATGACGCCAAAAAAGCTTAGCAGGGACTCTTTAAACAAAACATTTATTATTTAGAGTTCCTACTTTTCTTCTATGCTAAAGTAAATATCTTTAGGTTTTGAAATGACAAGACAAGACATTAATGACATGGACTTGGACTTTAAGGAACTGGGATGGACATTTTTCAAAATATACAGACAAAAGGATACAAATATGAATCTAGAAGCAGATTAAAGAAGCAGATTAATCAATAATCTAAATAATCAGAGTTGCAGCCCCAGTTGCAACTGATCGAAAAACATTTTTAATTACAGTGCAAATGTTTCCATAATGAACTGGATCTATTATCTTCATATGCCATCAACGTGTGTTATTTCCCGTGCTTCTGGAGAACAGGTGTGCAGATCAGTTATTGAGGTGGGAATAGGGATAAGAAAATAAGATAGGAGTACAACAAAGGAATCAGCGAGTGAGAGAAGCAGGCAGAGGCAGAGGAGAAAGCCTCCTGAATAATTGAAAGCCGGTTGTGTGGCGTTGGGATGAGAGCCGTGTTATCTGCCACCCAGGAGCAGCTACCTGCACTGCACACACACTATCTGATCGATGGGAGGCCTGATGGCGTTACCCCGACATCTATTATTCACACACTCTAACACTCTAGATGCTACAATCCTGGTGCTTAGTGAATAATACAGTCACCTTAGATCAAGTCAAGAGGTGTATGGGTGCAGACTGTGTGTGTGTGCTTCTGAAATATGGATTCATTAGAATAAAGTGTGACTGTGTTAGAGAGAAGCATGGGAATGTACTGGTGTGTGTGTTTAGGCATCTACGAGTGTGTGTTCATACCTCGTTGGCCCCAAGGCAAACTTTGACTTGATGAATTTAAAGATGTGTTCGTCTGATCTGAGCTGAAGTGCTTTCTGTAAACACACATAAACACACAGATATGGTCATCCTGTCAGGGCTGAAAATCAACACGCTGAGATGTACAAATAAGTTAAATAAACCATGCCGAGATCAAGCTTACGAGTTGGAGATACATGAGTAGGAGAGGAGGGCTGCCGGAGTGGGAGAGTGTAGTGGGGGGGTGGAGCAATATTAAGACAGCACATGGAGGAGCAGAGGAACGGGAGAGGAGGGGTGTGAGAGGATGGAAGCCCTGGGAGGCAAGTCACCTATTTCCTAATCTGATTTAAATAGTTTTAATTTCATTATGACAATTACATTATATTTCATTAAATATCCAAAGCGACGTACGATAAGTGCATTCAACCAAGAAGATACACATTTAAAACAAGCAAGAATCTTGCAAATACATGACCTTCCACTACACCAAATGAGTGCAATAGGTGAAGGGGATCATTTAATGTTTCCAAGTTTCTTGTTGTAATACTCTTTTAGGCCACAAGAGGCTGAGTACACCACTCTTTTGTGTTTTAAAAATCTGTAAAACATTTTTGTTTCGATCAGACCTGGATCACGGATCGCAAGCTTTTTTTTCTGACTTTCCTCCCAGGGCTTCTGTAAAAGAAAAGCTGTGAGGAGCACCTTGGCCAGGTAGTTGATGGTGACGGTGAGGAGGAGGACCATGGCGCTGTGGAGGAGCAGTCTGCCCAGACGGACGAGAGGACTTCCTGTCTTCAGACCAGACTGCAGGAGCAGACAGCAACAAAACATGTACACTCAATGCAGCTGACAGACACATCTACACACACACACATCCTGTGTTGGAAACCACCATGTCTCAAATTATATTCATATTAAATGTGGACACATGGCTGACATTAGTGCTGTAGCGACGCGTCGACTTCAAAATATCGTCGACGACATATTTCCGCGTCGACGCGTCGCTACACACACGTGGGTCACCCAAAGCAACAAGCAGTTCGCAATCGCACTTCAAACACAATGGAGACTGAAACGGCTACCACCTCCTCCTCACAGGATTGCGCACGAAGCCCCCAAACGAAAACATCTCACCCTAGGTCTTCAAAAGCATGGGAATATTTTAAAGTTAGTCCAAAACGCAAAGATATTTATATATGTATATCTCACTGAGACTGCTGCATAGCCTAGCAGAAGCAGCAGCTAGCTGCGGTGGCTACCATTAGCAGCTAGCATTTGCTCTCCGATTTTTACATAAAATGAAATTATGGATTATAAATTCAATCATTTTGTTATACATAGACGTTAAAAACCTATGGATTAACCGATTCAGCCGCGTTTTTTCTCATTTTATTGCCATTGAACACGTCTTTTGATCAGATTACGGTGGTGAGACGATCTCCCGAGAAGCTCTGTGAAGGTACGTGTTGTGATGACTGTATTTGCTTCCCCTGTCGCGAGTCCGGATCACTCAGTGATGATACTATGTACCTACATAATCTGTGGAGTCTCAGCTCTGTGCCAATGTCCGTTAGCATTTTTCGCTCAGGGGTCATTTAGATGCTTCTTATGAGACTTGTGTTTTGTTTTGGTAAACATGGTTTGTATCGTCAGTTAGCTGATATTATTTCCGTTAATCTGGTATAACACATTAATAGGTTCTTAAATATTAAGATCCCCTGAGACACAGTAGCCTATCGTGAAAAAAATTGTTTTTACATTACGTTTTTTTTACATTACGTTTTTTATGAATTGAACAACAGAAAAATAATCGTTAGATTAGTCGACTAATCGATCAAATAATCGCCCGATTAATCGTTTTCAAAATAATCGTTTCCCCCCAGCACTAGCTGACATATTATTATCTGATGAAGTACGCATTTCCTTTGCAGTTCATAATTGTTATTACTGACTGCTACTTAACTGTCTTAGACAGACACCAGATCATCTCTGTTATGTGCCTTAACACTTTTCTACTTAAGTAGTAAGTAATAACCAGCTGCTTCTTCATTAAGGAATATGTTCACTTTCTGCACTGTCCCTTTGCTGTAACAATGTACATTTCTCATTGTGGGATGAATAAAGGATTTCTGATTCGGACATTCTACAAAAATAATCAAATAAGCTGTTTATACATTTGAACCCAGAGGTGGGACGTAATAAAATGCAGGGCAAAAGTGAGTCTCAAATCTTGGCTATAAAGTTCAAGCAATCAAATTTGTCACATGGAATAGTACAAGTAACAATTCTAGTGAAAAAGACAATACACCAGTTCATATGCAACTTTAACAAAGGATTATTTAAAAGCAAACTGATGAGGTTCTTTTGTTGCAGCAACTAGAGTTGGGGTTTGAACGCTTTATTTCAATCTGAATCTCATTTTTCAATCCCTTATTTTCAGCTTTCAACATTTGTAACAAAGGTTTAATGAATACAACTCAATGATTTCCTGTTTGTGTTGTTCTCTTATTCTATGGTCCTGATTCAGAGTTGATCATATACATAAAGTAGGGATTCAGACAAGTGCAATTCATAAGGCAGCCGTGTTGGAGTAGAACTACAGACAAACATATTCCCTAGTGAGCCATTTCACAGAGTGATGCTTCTTTGATCTGACAGATGATGTTTGGCTGGATACACCAGCTTGAAAACTCACCCATACACAGCCTCTAAAAGAATGGCTTGTATTTATTTTCAAGATCATTTTCTTTTCATATCTTTGATAATTAACATTTCTCCAGCTGTCTTATTTCCACTTTCACCCTGTCAAATGAAATGGTTTTGTAATTGTTACTGTGATAAGATCTGATTTAACTAAATGACATGTATACCTGACAGGGAAATGTGTCTCCAGAATAACAATGTGTATTATCTTTTGCAAAATCAGACTTCATCACGGACTTCTTCACGCCATGCGGCTTAATCTTCCATCTGTGTTTGTCTGGCTGCATATTTCCCTGTGTGACTTTGATACACTTACCAGTTTTTCATTCACAGATTTAGAACCTTATTCTCTGAACCATCACACACACACACACACACACACACACACACACACACACACACACACACACACACACACACACACACACACACACACACACACACACACTAACCTGGCAGTGTCTGATGAAGAGTGCGGCTACGATGAAGCTCAGCACCAGTGATCCCAGGATCATGGAGTTACAGAACTGGAGGAGCCACACACTCAGCAGACTGCTCACTTGGACCAGGTACAGAGTGGTCACCTAGAGAACACACACACACACACACACACACACACACACACACACACACACACACACACACACACACACACACACACACACACACACACACACACACACACACACACACACAGTGCTGTGAAACATAAAGGTGCAATACACAGAATACAGAGCATTAGCAGCAAACACACTTCTTCTGTGTGTAGTAATCTGATCAGGGGCCTCATTTATAAACGTGGCGTACGCTCAAAAGATGGCGTACGCCAGTGTCTAAGCAATCTTTGCGATTTATAAAAAAAACTTGACCCATCCGTACACGTTAAACGTACTAATTTAGCATGGTGTGTTGTTTGTTTAGTCTGTACGGAAACCAGAGTATTTTCGGCATAAAGATATACATACATACACATTATGTTTGTGTTCAATATAACTTATTGGCTTTATGTCATAACATTTTTGATGTTTAGTGAGATTAAACTTTAAAAGGATCATATTTAATTCAGTGGGCAAGGGATGTTTTTAATTGAAAACTGGTAGTCTTCTGATTCAATCTAAAAGTTACTTTTGGAGACGTATGAATTTTTTAGATGATCTGCTTTTTTGAGTTATTGAAAATATTCCCCTGGATGTCATTGTCTTTTATCTGTTGCTGCCAGCCAAACTGTGAATGGCAGCACACGGCCGTGTTAAAATGTTAAAATTGCTTTTGGTTTACCCCTCTAATGGTCTCTCCATTGTGCAGAATAATTAGAGGCTTTTTAAATGTCAGAGAGTCATCCGCATGACGCTGTAATTAAAAAAGAAAACCTTTATGAGTGTCATAATGAATTGGATATGTCGTTATCATCACCAATAAAAAAGGCTTTGTTCCTTCACTGACTGAGTGAACATGCTGCTATCATCACTTTGGGATGTCTGTCCTTGGATAAAGTATAATGAAGGTTTGATGCATACAATTATGAATATTTGGTGACATGCCTTTGATTCATGTCATTCCCTGTAGTTCCATTCACTGTAGAGCTAATGCTTGTAATAACCCTGTCAATAACACAATTATAGCCACATTTTTGAGTTTCATGTAGTTTATTTTTTTTTTACTCCAAATGATTCACACAAAGAATGGGATACTCTCAACTAGGGATGCACCGAATATTCGGCCACCGAAAATTATCGGCCGAAAATGGTTAAAAAGGCCCTTTCGGCTTTCGGCCGAAAGGGTTTTAGCACCGAAAAAATATCACCGAATGTCAGAACAGGCTTACGTTGGTAACCTAACGTGTTGTTGTGATGACGTAATAAAGACGCGGCGACCATGCTCGCGGCTGGCTCACGGGGGGGGGGACGGACATCGACCTTTGTCATCGAGATTGCCCTGAGCCTTTAACAAATCGTATTAAATAATCTGATGACAGATTGTAAACAGAATAGCTGACATTTTAACAAACTAAATAACTCAGTTTCCTCTAATCATTAACCCATGTTTGTATCATGTAGTTAACTCCGTGTAGCTGCTAGCATACATAACACCTGACGTGGAAACGTTACTCGTGGATGGGGCTACAGAGCTGCTAGAAAGACGGTCGAACCCGGTACATTCCTCCGTCTGCATGCGGTGCACTTTTGCTAAATGTTTAGACAAATTGCTCGTGCTTACATGCTAAACTCTTATTGCACTTATGGTAACAAGTATTCTCCACATCGAGACGGGTAAAGTTTAACCACACCTCGGAGCGCGTTCTCTCCGCCATCTCCGCAGTGTGCTCCGCTGCATGTAGCAGCTGCGTGTGTGTAAACTGCCCCGCCCCCTCGCACACAGACGGGGGGGAGAGATCTCGTCTGATCGAAAATACATCATAGACGCATTTGTTGTCTTTGCATATTAGAAACGAGTTGGCGACACTAAGAATGCGATATAATGTTTTTTAGCAATAATACATGACATATATAAATGTACTGTATGCATTCAAAAGTGCTGAATAAATGTTTTATGGACCCATAATAGTGATTATTATTTAAGTTAAGTTTTGCCATAATCATGTCTATTTCCATAATCAGGTAGCTGAACAACATTGGTAAAAAATGTATAAATTATATATATATATATTTCTATTAATCATTTTCGGCCTTTCGGCATTCGGTTTTCGGCCAACTGTTTCCTATTTTCGCAGTGGCGAGCCGTGACTTTTCTACCTAGGCCCTCTGACCCCACCCCCCTCTTCCCTCGAAAAAAAGAAAATAAAACGTTTTTACGTCACAGCTTATAGTATACTTCAGCGGAATATCAAAACAGCGCCCGGGGTGCAAAACGCATCAATGACAGCGACCCTCTACCACACAAAACAACACCATTTATATAAACACCTATCATGACAGGACACCCACAGCCAAGTAACAATTACAAATGAATTAAGTCGGCACGGCGGCCCACATTGAAAATCACTTTGACTTACCTTTGATGATCAAATCACCTAAACACAAAGTCCATCCTCCTGTCTTTTTGGATGAAGAACTTGATGGCGTCGTCATGCAGCTGATCCTTTGCTTTTAAAGCAATCAGCAATTCCTTCTCGATCGAAATTAAGGCCAAGTCTGACAGTCGGACTTGCCCAGTCGTGGACCTCGAGTAGCTTTTTATGCGCTTCAGCGCAGAGAAGGACCTCTCCACAGAGGCAGTGGACACAGGTATTGTCAGGATGATGCATGAGAGGGTGTACACCTGTTTCATGCTTTCACTCAGTCCTTTTTTGAGGAGAAACTGATGAATGTCGGCTGGGCTTTTCCCCAAAATGTCAGACATGCCGTACATCACGGCGAGTTCCGTGTGCAGTCGAGGCTGGTCGAAATATCCGCCATAGCTCTCCATCAAACTGTTCAAGGCAGCAGTTGGGAAATAGTTACAGTAATGCCCGAACTGTTGCGGGTCCAGAAGGGCCAGGAATTCCAGCTTTTTGTGGTCACTGAAGCGGTTGGAAATCTGGGTTAGCAGGCTGTCAATTACGCTGCAGTGGAGCTCCCTGTACCGTGCACGAACGTCTCCTTGAGCTCCACGGCCGCGCGGAGGACCAACCAAAGCCTGGGTTTCATCGTAGACGCTGTCAAAGTTCCCCTTCTCCTGTTCAATTTGTCGCTGTAGCTGATCCACTCTGGCCAGGCAGAACTGCATATCAAAACCTTTGTTCTGAAGTATTTCAAAAACAACATCCGAATAGGAGAAGATAGCGTGGAAGGTTTTCAACCAAAAGCTGAAATCGAAGCTGGTAAGGAGGGTGATGTATCCATCAGAGCAATGAACAGTTTCGTCATCAAACTCTGTGTGATGGTCTACGATGTGCTCGAACACCTACGAGAGTAATGCTTAGTTTAGAAAAAACAACTTATAGACCTCCAGTAAACACTAAGATTAGCTTTCCATTTAATGTAATACTAGCATAGTTCTTTACCTTCATGTTTTTATGAGTGGGTAGTTTCCAACACTAAATCATTTCTTTATTATTGTTAATATTTCCATTACGTTCATTGTTATTATTATCTTACCTCTCTCAATTCCCTGGTCTTCTCTGCCACTGTGCACACCAAGCGAGAATGAAAGCACCAGCGAGTAGGAGCTGCCCGTGGAAGCCTATGCTGGCAAATATCATCCAGTAGCTTGGTGCGCTTTGCTGAGCGGCTGAAAAAGGTGGCCAAGCCAGAGAGGTGGGAGAAGAAGACCTTACACTCTCTTATCTTGGAAGCTCCCTTTGACAAGACGAGATTTAAGATGTGAGCATAGCAGTGAATGAAAAGGGCCTGTGGAATTGTTTCCTTAACTTTCGCTTGCACCCCATTCAATCCAGAGGCCATAACAGCTGCTCCATCGTAGCACTGCGCGACCACTTTGTCAATACAGCCACTCTCCCTCAGGAACTCCAGCAGCCGTGTAGCTATGGCCTCTGCTCGTTTGTCCTCTGTCACATCTTCGTACTTGAAGAAACGCTCTTTTATCCCATCGTCAGTGACATATCGAAGCACATATGACATCTGCGCCACGTTGCTAATGTCTGTCGTTTCATCCAACATGACCGCAACAAAAGGTGCCTTCCTCAGCTCCTCTTTCATGCTATCCGTCATTACACTAGCGACAGCGCTGATCAGGTCATTCTGAATCCTTGAAGATGTGCCGGTAAATACTGTTGATGTGGCGAGGTGTGTGTGCAGGTCGCTGTCATATTCTGCCACTAAATCCAGCAACTCTATGTAATTCCCCTTGTTTGATGAAGTTACACTCTCATCGTGACCTCGGAACGGCAACTCCTGCTTGCCCAAGTACACCACACAATTTATCAGGCGTTTCAAAATTCCTCGGTTCCTCTTCACCTTTTCATTATGAAGGATGACACCCCGGCGTTGTTGCTCATCCAGCTGGAGCTCTATCCTGGTGTCCCCAAATGTTTTAAGCCGAATAGTAGCTCTGAGGTGACCTGAAGCATTCTGATGGCGATGTGCTGATTTGGATAAACTTCCTAAATCAGAATATCCATCTCTGGCCCATGACCCACTGTCCGCTCCAAAAAGCAAGCAATCCCAGCAGTACAGCTTTTGTTCCCTGGTTGATCCGGTCATCCAGTTGTATCTGGCGTAATTGCCGATATTAAAATGCCTCTCGAACCGTTTGGTTTTTTGAACCAAATTAAGCTGTGGTGTTGGTCGCCCTGTGGTAATTAACTCCAATGTATCCGTGTAACTCATTCTTGAAAAAGACTCGGTTAGTAGTTTCGCAACGATGTCATCACTATCACTAACGTGAGCCATCGTGAATGAACGTATGCTAATTCCGCCTAGCTTGACCCGTTGATATATCACATGCATAAACTTGGCAGTGCAGCGGGCGGAACTTGTCATAAAGTCCGCGATAATAAAGCCCTCCCATTTAGAGGGAAGATATGATTGGTCAATTGTACTGTCACTTGACATTACTCTCTCGTTGTTTTACTATAGCGGGCCCTCTGTGAATCGCATAGAGGGCCAGACGAGCTTTTTTCATGTAACCCTTCACATTCAAACAGAAACTGAACAGGAAGATTCGAAGGATTTATTTCTTTGGAAATTTTATTTTAAATACAATTAAATCAAGTTTTTTCGGTAAAAATATAACACAAATAATATTTAAAAAATATATATTTAAAAAAAATAATATTTTTTAAAAATGTTTTTAAATATTATTTTTTAGAATATCTTAGGCCCTCACAGAGGGCCTAGAGGGCCCTGACGGCTCGCCACTGTATTTTCGGTATCGGTTTCGGCCAAGAATTTCCCATTCGGTGCACCCCTACTCTCAACAGCCTTTTAATTTTGATGTGACAGTTGTACCAGGCATTGGAAGTAGCATGTTCTCTTCTAAACCTCTTAGAGCTAATTTGGATTCAACCCATTGATGTAAAACCAAAACTGGATAGTGTTGGAGGCACTGTATTGTAAGTCAATGGGGAAATGCCGTTTTGGGCCCAAATGACCTCATGTCCTACAGAAATACAGTGGTAGATCTGTCACAGCTTTTATTCAAATGTATCTAAACACAATACTACCCAGCATCTCGTCAAAAAAGAAAAAAGCTTTATAATTATAGCACTCTTTTCAAATGATTATTCATTTCTGATCGGCTGTAGTGCTCTTACCTACAATGATTAAGTAAATTAGGAAGTATTTTTGTTGCCGAATAACGTTATGGGTTGAGACGGAAGTGTAGTATCACCCATTTGGCCACTACAAAAATGTGCTTTAACATCCAACTCATTTCTTGGAGGCTTGAATTAACCACTTTGGCATTGTTGGCAGACATATTAGCATTATAAAAAACATAAAACAGCAGTCAAAATATGTAGTCATTAATTAAGAAAATGCTCCAAAAATGTACATATAGCAGTCCAACCGAGATCGCACCTGGGGCCTCATTTATAAACGGCCAGTTTCTAAGCAATGTTTGCGATTTATAAAAAACAAACTTGACGGGAAAATGTGCGGCCCTCCACGCACACTCTGACCCATCCGTACGCGGTACGCACAAAAACGGGAGAGACGAGAAACTGCGACACCGTTGGCAGAAGGAAGAATGGAGAAAAATATGTGGAAATAATACCATAAATAAAATGTTACCTCTCATTTATCATATATGAAGAATTCATTTTCAAACATTGATTAAAGCCAATCTTAAAATGATTAAACAAACGCCTGTTTGCGACTCCTCAGTGCACACAAAAACATAACTTGGAGAAATAAATAAATACGGATATGTTATTTAAAACCACCTCGAATATGTTGTGTTAATGTTATGAAATGTTTTCTCATAAATGATGCGGTTTTGCATTTCTATAGGTTGTACGAGCATGGTTTTATATACTACCATGTTTAATCATGTTTTATGCCGTTTGCTAAGACTTGATAAGTCGCTCGTAAAACACAGGAGGTATGGAAACTAAGAACACCATATGTGGTCAATTGTACAGCTAATATAACACAACACATTGGTTGTATTTCCTTTAACTGGTGGATATAGAGCTGCTGCGGGGAGGGGGGGGGGGGGGGGGGGGGTTGAGATGCACAGGCTGCAGTGGAGACGCTGCGCACAGCTGATCGACAGCTGGAACATGAACTACAAAATACATGTTTTCATTCTGATCCAGTCGTCATGACTCCACTCCGGAGGGATTCCCTGATCACTTCTTACAGTTTCTCATCAAGGGGGGGTCTCCTGTCCCCGGTGCAAACACACTGCCTGAGGAAGGCGTATTTATTTTGTCATGAACCTTTTTCGGACCACTTATTTATTTATTTTGGTGACGATCCGACCTCCATGCTGCTACTCTGGTTCAAACTGCATCCACCAAACAATATGATTTATCTCCACCTCCCCAAAATAACCCACATCTGACACGGCGTGAGATGTCTTTTTTTTTAACTGTTCTGTCCTCATTTCCTGCGATCTTCTTCATGCAGTCAGTCAAAATGGATATTAATACGGGGCGTTTCTTTGACTATTTATAGGCAAATATGGGCGTTACGTGAAGCCAGCAAAAGCTGCGCCGCATTTCGAGTTGATTGTGATTTATAAAGGGAAACCGGCGTAGGACGTGCGTGCGCAGTGTTTTATAAATCGGAATATTTGTGTGCGTATTTATTTACTTTGTCCTAAGTACGCCACCTTCCCACGTGAATCCTACGCAAAGCTTTATAAATGAGGCCCCTGGTCTTATATACACTGCCTTTCTGTGGATTAGGTTAGGTCGGTCCTGGAGCCTCACCTGTGTAGTTGTTAAGAAGTCCAGACAGTCCAGGCTGTATATGATGAGAGCCTGAACCAGCAGTATGAACTGGTTGAACTGCCACGTCAGACAGAAGCAAAACGTTGTCACATACATCAACCACACCATCACTTTCTGTGGAGGGAAACACACACACACACTGGGGTTAGATTCTGGGTACTCAATGGCTTGTATACTCATTCCTGTTGTGCTGCTTGCTGTTTTGTGGCATGTTTCCTCTGCATGGTACGTCTCTGCTGACAGGACATACTTTTAGTGACAGATCTTTTTTTCCATTTTGTTTTCCACTGCGGATCGTACCCTCTCAGTGTAGGCCGGATTATCAGCATAGGTATGTCTGCCATTCATTCATTATGCTGCTTAGTGTCCTTGCTGTGTCTGGTGCTGTTTTTTGCGAGCTGACATTTGTTTTATTAAATCTAGGTTGAGTAAATGAAAGAAATTACAGTAGCAATTGTCGGTTGCTTGGTTAAAAAACGTCAGGTTTGTGCAGGATGTTCCGTGTCAAGCTCGTGACAATTTTATCTGACCAATCATTGGTCTATAGCAGTGCTCCTCAAAGTGTGGTCCGCGGACCACTGGTGGTCCGTGAGCGCCCCCTAGTGGTCCGTGAGTATATTGGTAACATTTGAAAATAATTAATCAATTTAAGTTTTCCGCACTTTGGCGGGAATATCTCCGCAATGGAGCAAGGTTAAGTTTCACTTTCAATTGCATGATATAGCCCAGCGCAACACCTTCATCACACATGTTGCTACTTGTTTGTACCATTTTCAGGAGATTTGTAATCTGTTCTAGAAAAATGATGTGTCTTTTTATATGTGTGGAGTTAGGTGGTCCGCGAGTGTTTTTGTATTGGTTAAGTGGTCCTTGGTATGAAAAAGTTTGAGAAACACTGGTTGCATCGAGGAGAATCGTGCAATACCCTGCAGTGTAAATGCACCATTAGGGAGTTAGAATATTGAGCAGATGGCTTGTGTGTTTCAATTCCAGGCCAATGTAAAGTGTACACCAAGTTACAAAGAGGATACAGACATTTTTAAAACATGACTACTTGTTTCCTACAATATCAGAAGTATTGTCGGGCCTTAAAATGTATTTAGGCGTCCCGTCAGCCCAATGACAATAAGACATTTGCTTAAGACGCAGATAACTTACTATCAACGCATTGTTTTTTCTCTGATAATGCTTCCTTGTGAACAATACATACAAGTTTCAAAAAGTGGCAGGACAAAAGCTTGTCACCAGTAGCTGTTAGCAGCCAGTAAATGGAGGCTCTATAGTGTTGGGTTATGGTGAATTCAAGCGTGTCATGATGTTTCATCTAAATATAATCTTGTAAAATGTAGTTCTTGGTAGGAAACTTGAATAGAGTTTTTTGAAGGACATAAAGTCACTATAAAATAAATAAAATAGAGGGAATTTGGACCTGTTTAACTTCAAAACAGTAAGAGTAAAACCGGCTTGTTTGTTGAAATACACAGGATTTAGCATTTTGTTTTTTATTGTGGCATCAAATCAGTATTGACAATCCATGAAATAACACTTATACTGTATAGGTATTGACTTCTACACTTTGTGTATCATGACATCCTTTGTGATCAGTAGCTTTGATTTAGCGTGGGTTTGTGCGTACCTGCTGTAAGTCTGTGAGCTGAGGCCTGAGGTAACAGGTGATAGCGGTGACCTGCAGCGCGAGGAAGGGCATCGACCAGTTCTCTCTGAGCGAGATGGTGAACTCCACACGAGTGGTATCTACCCTGAAGGGAGAAAGAGAGGGAGGGAGTGATTTACTTTCAAAATGATGTCAAATGTCCAAACCCCAACTAAGACCTATAGCATCTGAGACATACTGCAGTGTCTCAAACGTGTGTGTTGCCGATCAACCAGACATAAAGGAATGAGTCCAATAACACAGATGCCTGAAATAAGATGTGTGGTTAGAACAAGCTTAAGAGATTTTCCCTTGTTGTTCTTTGATATAAAATAGGTCAGTAACTAGCCCACACGTTAAGGTCTTCTATGTGTCATTAAAACAGCGGTTGCTAGGGAGTTGTAAACATCATCGCACAAAAACATTGGCCGCCTTTAGCTTAACGGTGGTGATGTGAAGTTGTACGACCGTGATGTAGTTTGTTTATAGCTGTAGGTTAGCTATTTACTTCTGGCAATTGCATTGACGTGTATTGTTGAGATTATCCTGATGAACAAAACATGTAGGTATCATATGGTTTGCCATAGATCTTACTTTCCATATTCCTAAATCCAATGGAAACAGCCCTTTCCTAAATAGGATGTCAGTTTTTTGGGGGGGTCCAGTTTTTTATTGATTTGGACCCCAAAGGAACTTGATCTCGGACACAGTGTTACGGAGCAGCTGTATCACAACCAATAGCATTTCTATAAGTCCTGGACACAATGGTTTGGAAAGCCCCAGAGTTGTCAATGACTCTCACAGTGCGTCCCTGCTTCTCCAGGCGCGAGGAGTCCTTGTCTGAGGGAAAGAATGGAATTCTTCATAATGAAGGATCACTTAACCCCTCTACATTCCCACGGCGATGTTGAGTTGGGGGGAGGTTGAGGGGGTTAGTTATCTGCTAGTTCCTGTCTTTTTGCATTATAATTAGCCTTCTGTTTGCCGCAGGGAAAATGTATATTTGGGACAAAAGGGCTCTCATTTTCGGACTATTGGGTTTGCAAAATAATGGGCGTTCAGAACAACTAACTGGCACCTAGGGCTGCTCGATTATGGCAATAATCATAATTCATAATCATACTTTGAAAACATCAATTTATTGGAGAAAAAAAATGTGAACAGTATGTTTTTAGCAGTTGATTACCCTGAACTTTAAGTATAATTCAACTGAAAAAACAATTTAAAAAAAAGTAATTAAAAAAAATTAATTAAAAAATAATCGTTTTATTTCGATTACGTTGTTTTCGTAATCGTTGCAAGCCATAATCGTAATTGCGATTAAAATACGATGAATTGAGCAGCCCTACTACGGAAACAGGATTTACATTTCATCCCATTCCAGCCCACCTTGGCACTGTTTTGTCCCACTTTGATCCTCACGGTAGTTTTTTGTATTCCTCCCAGATTCCTCCTTCGCTCCGAGTACTAAAATCCAATATGAAAGCTTCCCCTAAGTGAATTTTGTGATTTATATTATTTTCCACTCAACCATGAAGGCAAATTAATCCACCATCTTTAAAAAACATTCACACCTGACACAAAAAGATCTATCAAAATCCCCCTCATTTGCAAAAAGTCGCTGCGGAAGTGGCTCGTGAAATATTTTCCTTGTGTATATGAAATACTGATTCAATGTGACCTTTACTGCAATGCGCTCTTAATGAGGACCTTTAAAATGTTAATTTGACTGCTCTTAAAGACTTGAAGAGTGATACAGAAAGATACAAGTGTATTAATTGGCATTATATCGCCCATCTGTCACCCTGCGATCTAAATCCTAAATCCCAAATAGGTACGTTCCTAGCCTGAAGTTGGGGAAAGCATTAGCATCTCCTCAGTCCTGAAGCTTTTATTTCCCTTTCTTCTGTTGTTCTGCCTCCTGTGATCTAGGCACAAAGGCAACATCCCCACATGGATAATTGCAATCAGATGCAACCTTGAGACGGGGAAGATAGCGTGAGCAAGTGAAGGGATCAGCGGACACAATGCATTCTTTGTAAATCCCACGTTTGTGTATTACTGAGGCCTTACACACATGTTGAAATCATTTACTTCTGTTTTAAAGTCAATGAAACATCTGCAAGGCACATTTATTCTCAAAAGTTTGACATTTGCATCCAGGTTTAAGGAGTAAGGGATTACATGTAACAGGATTACATAATCACGATACAAATACCTCCTTAGTAACATGAAAAAAAGACATAATTAGATTACTGTTACATTAAAAAAAAAATGGGATTACTCGCAGGATTACAAACCTATAAGTAAAATCTCTGAGCAGAGGACACACTTTGATCCTAAATATCTTGGTTTCTTCTTTTCTAAGATGACATTGTTCTGTCATAAGGAACTTAAGTAAGGAACTTCCTTACTTATTTAATTGCATTGCATTTGATAAAGAGGTAACTAAAATGTAACAGAAAGTAATCAGATTACATTACTTAATGATTTTGGAACCAAGATTAGGTTATTGATTAATGTTTACAGGCAACTAGTAATTGTCATGGAATACATTTTTAAAGTTACCCTCCCATCCCTGCTTCCATTGTTTACACCCTCTGGCAAAAAGATGGGTTTTTTTCATTTCTTATTTAACTGTTTTGCACTCCTTGTTATATTGCAATCACAAAAGGATTGACATGGACAGTGACGATTTGTGATTTGTCGAGCTTGAGTGAGCATCAAATCTAAGAATATACTCCTATTTTGTGCCGACATGGGAAATTGGCGTAACATTATCAGAGTTTGAGTCTGAAAGGGGCATTGCCGCATGAACACACAGTTATTTCTCACCTGTTGAGGATGTACCAGATCCCGGTGAGAGTGCCGGCCAGCCAGGAGCCTGACAGGAGCCATGCAGTTAGGTACAGAGCGATCACATACACTGCCTGGAGCGAGAACACTGTGTAGATGTAGAAATACACTGGCTCCAGATAGGACTGAAACACACACACACACACACACACACACACACACACACACACACACACACACACACACACACACACACACACACACACACACACACACACACACACACACACACACACACACACAGAGAGCAGCAGGTCATTAGAGCTGCTGTGAATGGACACACAGAGCTGCCTGCAGTGACAGCGACAGACTCTCAGGAGCACTGTGGTATTTTCAAAGTGTGCTCTGATATTTCACTTCCTGGCAGTCTTGTCACAGTGAGCTCTCTGAGGGAGCTAAGTAACTGCAGCTCAGTTAATTGATCTGCCGATACAGAAACCTTTTCCTCCTCCGACGTGACAAGTACAAGTGTGCCAAGACATGTCAGCTAGAAAAGACCAAAATGTTAAATGCCACAGCGGATCAAAAGCCTGACGGACTGCAGTGAAAAGCTCTTATTGTGATCAAGGGTCAAATGAATCACTTTAAGCTTATGAATATTTTATACAAAAAAACAACTTTTATCATGTATTTGACATTTGTATATTTATGAATTTAACATAAAATAATACAAACAGTTTTGCTACTGAATTTGATATAGATATATATGTTGTACTATATTTTTTAAATGTATTTTCCACATTGAAAAACAAAAAACAAAAACAAAGAAAAACATACATAACAACAATGCGATAATAAATAATGAAATACATCGACTGACATGACTTCACTTAAATTCAAATGAATACCGTTGATACAAATAATATGTATTTGTTTTCATGATGATAACAAATACATAAAAAAAGATAATAAAATAAAGGTTGCTCTTCCTCGCTGTTGACATTTTCATTTAGACTGAAACCGAATTGCACTTTTAGCGTCAGAATTAGAGTAAGCTGCTAAAACCCAGAGCTTGGCATTGGTTTCAGGGCCAACAAATAAACAGACTCTTGATTCATATAATATATATTTTGCCAACATACTCTTTTCATACTCAAGCTATTGAAAGAAAAGTAAATATTTTATTTTCCGTATCATGCTTTGATATCCATGTAAACAGCTGATCACTAGAAGAAGCTTCCACTGTATGATTATTATTCATGGCAGTACTTATTCAATATGTATGACAAAAGAAAACAGTGTATTGTGGTATAATTGTGATTGTATGAAATGACAAGAACAGTCAGAGAGAGAGTCAATCATCCTGTAATAGTGGCGGGCATTACTCTAATCTATTGTGTTTTACAAGCCGTTGTAAATATCTGACAGCTGAGTGATGGGGTACCTGTATGGGCAACAGTCTGTAGAGAACACTGAGGAAGACCTCCTGGTAGATATTCATCCGCTGAAGGAGATTGATGGTCCTCTTGGATTCTGTCAAGTTGTCATGGATCAAATCTGAGAGGCCTAGGAACACACACAAACACACTGTTTTAAAATGCCACCATTTCTTCACAGCGACATTGACTGATAATGGTATGAATGTTTCACAAAGCTCACCCTCCAGAGCATGGTGCTTGTTAAAGAACAATAAAAGTGCTTGAAATGTCTTTCCACCCCTAAAAACACAGATTGTTCTGCCTCAATTGAAATCAGTAATCGCTGCGAGCACCATAGATGACTGAAATCATCAAGTGCATTCAACCTTAAAAGCCTCAGGCATTATTTCCTTTGCTCAATTGTAAAAAAAATAGCATTGTTGCAGGTTTTTTTCTCCATCAAATCTTAAATGTCAGCATTTCCCATAGTCTTTTTATGATGCTACCTCAACTTAAAGGGGCCCTAGTCTGCTCAGTTTCAGGTTCATATCAGTATGTAGTGTCTCTACTTTAAAGAGTCCTCTCCTGCTGATGTTCAGGTGTATATCAGTATGTAGTGTCTCTCCTTTAAAGAGTCCTCTCCTGCTGATGTTCAGGTGTATATCAGTATGTAGTGTCTCTACTTTAAAGAGTCCTCTCCTGCTGATGTTCAGGTGTATATCAGTATGTAGTGTCTCTCCTTTAAAGAGTCCTCTCCTGCTGATGTTCAGGTGTATATCAGTATGTAGTGTCTCTACTTTAAAGAGTCCTCTCCTGCTGATGTTCAGGTGTATATCAGTATGTAGTGTATCTACTGTGACATGTCTCCATGCTTTAATGTTCACAAAGCTCTTTATTGTTCTCATACTGCCTGTACTGCAGCACCTCTTTTCACCCTCTGTCTGAAACCAGAGCCCAGTCTGCTCTGATTGGTTAGCTGGCTCTGTTGTGATTGGTCAATGCCTAGAGATGTCCCGCCCCTTAGCCTATCACATACAAAATAAGCGTGGGTGTTATGTAGTGATGGATGGTCCAATGGAGGCATTTCAGGCAGGGGGGAGTGTGTGGGAGAGAAACTCCCTCAGGGGGCAAAGTTGAGATTTGAGCCTTTACAGACAAAACACATGCACACGACTGCTGTCAAATGACAGGTGTCATTCATAGTGACAAATGATGTAATCCCTTTAGCTTTACTGAGAGTTTTAGCCCTTTTGCCCCTTTTTCTACTCCCATCGCTGTTCCTCTGACTGCTTCTCAGTAAGTACTTTGGTGAGGTTTATTGGCAAGAAAAACTAATATAACACCCACATTGGATTACAAATAAATGCATATTCTCCTATATTTCTCCCATTGCATGCAAAAAGGCTGGAACTGATGTTATATGACCGTGCACACACACACTGGTGTCAGTATTCCAGAAGCGGCAGTGGGTGCAGCATGGTCTCTGTGTATCTGTTTTGACTGGAACAAAGCGTGACAGCAAAGAGCTGAGTTTCTGCTGCAGGCCGGTGTGTGTCAGCCTCATCCTTTCTGCCTTTTTCATCCATGTAAGAGCTTTAAACTAAGGATCCATTGCTGCCCACACACACACACACACACAACCTACTCATCCTGTATATTTCTATTCACGCCCTCCTCCATCCTTTTCTTTCCATGTATGCTTACTTTCTCCCATCTCACCTAATTTCATACATCAATCTTACATTTGTCTCATTTCCACCATTATGCCACATGTTGTTCTCTGCCCCCCCCAGTACCATTAATACTGTGACACAGCCGCTCTGCAGACAGAAAAATAAAGTAGTGCAGAGTGAGAGTGAAAGGGAGGTCAGCCAGTTCCCGCTGATTAGCCTTCAGCTTAATTATTTGCCTTGGTGCAAAATTAGGCCTGTTTCCAACTAGAAATGTTACATGGTAACGGGAAGAAATAATTAGACTCATCTCCCTCAGACTAGACTGTGCGTCTCAGAAACAGCAGTGGCTTGTTTGATCTGGTTGGAAAAGATGTCAGCTGTATGGTGTCTCCATCCATGTAAAAATAGAATTACCAAAAGTATAATAAGACTATGTTTCAATCACCATAGCAATTACTTCTAAATAAAGCTCCATTAGTTGGTTAAAAACATCATCTGACTCAAACAAGAATCCTGCTAAAGGGCCATAAATGCAGGTTCAAACTCAGAAGCAAGTGTGTTTTTTCATGCACTGGTCTGAACTTTTGGGCATTTTGTGTCTTCTCTCGGACGAGTAGAAAAGAATACACATCCTGATGTATTGTCTGCTTTTGTCTGAAGATTTCTCCTTTAACAGCTTAAGTTAGTATCAGATAATGCCTCATTTGCACTTTCAAACGTTTGCAATATAAAAAACACATCAATTACAATACAATCATTTTATTTCATGGTATTATCAATTAGTTTAGATGTTTCACCTGTTTACCCTTTAGTTTTTCTTGTATGGAATTTGACAATACATATCCGTAAAGGTCGTTTTTTCAAGGTATATATTTTGTTCTCATTCTGAGGCAGAAATCTTTAGTAGTCCTTAGAGCAAACTTTCCAGCGTTATTGGATCTATATTCTAAAGTTTCTCTACAGAGGGATTTGTTAATACATTATTTATAGCCTGATTTATATAACATTACGATGGCGAGAAATAGATTTAGTTGTTATGGCTGTTGACCGTGTGAGTGATAAAACTCTCCTGGGACATGTCTCCATGCTTTGATGTTCACAAAGCTCTTTATTTGTCTCATACTGCCTGTGCTGCAGCACCTCTTTTCACCCTCTGTCTGAAACCAGTGCGCTCTGATTGGTTAGCTGGCCTGCTCTGTTGTGATTGGTTAGAGAGGTCCTGTCCGTTAGCCCAGTGGTTCCCAACCTTTTTCAGTGAGGCCCCCCTTGGGTAATTGGAAATATTTTCGAGCCCCCCCCCCAACCCGGTTCCCACCGAGATTGTACAACTCTATACAATTAATTTGACCAAACATTACATTTTCTCTGCTAATAATAACAAGACAAAAAGATCCAACTATATTTTTATATTTTATTACGGATGAACATGAACAAAAGTGCTTGTATTGGCAGATGACCCTGTGCCACTGTGAAATAATGAGGCCTAATTGAAACAATTACTAGTACCGCTTATCGATCCGGTTCTTTAACAGTATTTTTATTATAGGTTATTTTTGTTCTTTTTTAAGGGAAAAACTAAACAAATTGGAAAGAGAAGTAACATTGATTTATTGTATGTATAGTGTGGATTATGGGCTGCTAGCAGACATAACATACCTGCAGTGGTGGTAGTAACTAAGTAGATTTACTCAAGTACTGTACTTATTTTGAGGTACTTAAGTATTTCCACTTTTGCTTCTTTGTACTTCTACTCCACTACAGTTCAGAGGTACATTATGTGCTTTTACTACACATATGTATTACCTAGTTACTTTACAGATGAATGATGTGAAATATAATCAAGTGTTAAATCAGACTTTAGTTACACCTGGAGTAAATTCACAAGCTACCCTGCAGTATACTACTTTTACTTAAGTACTTGATCTGAGTATTTCTCCCACCTTACACGTAATTGGGACAACAGAACTCAGAGTTAAGGAAGTCGAAAACGGTGCATTTCTCCGTATGAACATGATGCCTTTTGGCCAGCTGATGGACAGATTGCTCGTGTTTCCGCGTTTATGTGAAAAATACTTATGGCAAAAGATCATTGACCACATCGAGCGTTGTAGATTGTCACTTTTGAACGCTCTGTTCTCCACCAGCGGATCTCTGTGTGCACGGTGCTGTTTGTCTGTGAGCGAGTCTGTGAGTGAGATGCCCCGCCCCCCGCACACAGAGAGAGAGAGAAAGAGGGAGAGAGAGAGAGAGAGAGAGAAAGAGAGAAAGAGAGACCACCGACCACGATTTTCGACGTCGATAGATGTCGGGCCGTCGATGAGCGTCGTGTCGCCCTACTCAGATTGGTGTGTACTGCACCGTCGTTTTCAGCCGTGCCGACACCTTCCGCCGCCGACATGTCGAATCGGTAGGCTGTCAGCCAAAGAAATCACTCTGATTGGCTGTTCAGGTTAGCGAATCAGTGCATGAGAAGCTTAACGGAAGTGAGGGACCCAAATAAACTATTAAGAAGACAAATCTGAGATTTCATTTAACTCCAGATCTCGACACAGGTTTGGGAAAGCCCCATGAGCTTCTCGCTGTAGAGTGAAAATGGAACGCACACGCTATTTGTTGTTTGTTTATATCCCGGGCGCTGTACACTAGCTGCACACTGCTCCTACTACTAGACTCCTGGTACTAGGATGGGTTAAATGTAGAGGCCAAATGTCACTGTGTGCTCTGCATGTGTGACCATTAAAAGAGGGTTTCATCCCTCCCAATTCTCGGTTATCATGCAGTCTGTCTTCCGGTTGTTGCCTCTTTTGAATGACGAATACACACTACCGCCGCCTGCTGGTAAGGAGAGTTATTGCCACTCACGCATGCGCAGTTCGTACGCGCTACTTGGCCGTCGGCTGAAGTCTTTGCGGTGTGTTCCAGTGCGAAACATGGCCAAGACGCAGGAGACGTGAGGCGACGTGAGCTGACGTTCCGTCGGGATGTGTTCTTTGGTGTTCTTTGGTGTGTAAGGAGCTTTAGATGTCAAGGGAGATGTATGCCTCATCATACTTTGTTGATTTGGGCATTATAGCTGAAAGGCTTGTCGTGGGCGCGTCCACTTTTCTTTTAACTGCCGATTGAGTTAAAAATGTGTCCATTTTATATATTTTAAGAGCAAACAATGTATGTTTACAACTTCTTCCCATGCTTCACACTGCAATAGCGCTGTGCCCCCCCCCCCTGGAGGGCAGTGGTTCCCAAGCCCTCCAGGTTGGGAACCACTGCCTTAGCCTATCACGTACAATGTGTTGGACAGCTAGCCAATATTTCTGGAGGGACCACAGGGATTTTAGCCTTTGCAGACCATTTACATGCAAAAAAACCTATATGCCTACAGGAAAGGTAATACCCAAGAAGCACAATTGGGCCATTTTAAATGATGGATACCTTCCTGTATGGATGGGGCCTGCAACATCTGCTTGTAGTAGGAGTAGTAAAGTCCACATTCTGTCCGGAAAGAGATCTCACGCTCCACTTCCTGAAAGCAGAAAGGGGATTTTAGTCAAAGACATCAAAGACTTCTGTTTTCTGAAACATGGAAAACAGATTAAACACTTTTTGAGAAACTAGAATACCGCCATAACTATAAATCTTTCTTCTTTTTAAGCCTGTGCTTATACTGTTTTCAATCAATTGATTTAGTTCTGACAGATACAATTAATGTGAGCAATTTAAGTAATACATATGTGTTTTGTAACTACCTTTTTGTATCCATTGCTACTTAAAAAGGCAGATATATCTATAACATGGAATAATCAGAAGAGGCTAGATAGCCGCATACTAGGGATGTTAAGATTCACAGATTCGCATCGGTGCACCGGCATAAACGTTCAAGATGCGAGTGCACCTGTTGAAAGAGTGCACATCGGCTACAGTTTGGGTTGAACTCGCGATGCATCGATTGTAGCGTCTTTGCATCGGTAAAAAAACTATTCATTCATATAATATCTCCTCATCCTGTAAGCACTCAGCAGAGACGACCTTTGATCTTTGCTTCGCACTACGGAGGCCGAGGTCTCAGTTATCAACACACATGGAAGTCGAGGAGAAAAAGAAACACAGCGCACCGAAAAATACCTACAAATCAAACGTTTGGCAACACTTTGGATTTTTCAAGAAAGACGTCAACTTCGCTCGCAAATTGTAAACGATGCCGTGCCGCTTTGAAGTACACAAGTAGTACGAGGAACTTAGCGACGCACATAAAGAGGCGACATGGGGTCTGCGGCTGAAAGAGAAACCTGAAAGTTAGACACATGAGTTAAATCACTCAGTGAGGTGTTCTGTCAGAGAGAGTGGTGTTTAGTTTACAGCAGCCTGTGACGGCCAATAATAATTTAAATGTCTTCCTTACTGTAAGCCGTTATGAAATATCTGTTTGTGAAAGGTTATTTGTATTCTTTATTGTTCCTATAGAAACCACTGCTTTCTGCTCACTGGTGAGTTAGCCTATGGATGAGTGTTAAGCACATCAGGCTGGCAGCTGTATGGGCATTGCACTATGGTAGTTGTTAATCATGGGCAATGCATCCTTAAATTGTTTATCTGTGAGGTGTTATACAATTGTACTATAGCCTACTCTGGAGAGTTTTTTAAGGTAAAAAAGGTAAAAAAGAAACGGCATGATGGGATGTGCAGTACTAGTAGACAGAACCAAATATGTAAAGCACTTTTTTGTTAATTTATGATTTGTTGCATATAAATAAAACAAAAATCCTCTGTCGTACCATATTGAAGTATAATTATTTTGCATCGTGTTGAATCGTATCGCCCCGTACCGCATAATGTTGAATCAAATCGAACTGTATCGCGACAGGGGTGAATCGTATCGTATCACATCGCCTGGTGTTTCAAATGTATCGTTAATGTATCGTATTGTGGCAACGTATCGAGATGCGCATCGCATCGTCCTCAGTGATGGAGATGCACATCCCTACCGCATACACATTTATCGTGGCAAAGAATAATGGAAAACTTGAAGAATATATTTAAGAAAAAGCTTAAATACTCGTAATGCTCAACAACTATAGCACAGGTGTCTTTATGTGTGTACTTAGGGTGCATTCACACCTAATAGTCCGTTTTCTGGTGCGCACCAGACGACAGTTTGTTACATTGTTTCATTTTTCAGAAGGTTCGGTTTGCGTTCACAGGGCAAAACTCAAACGGACTATAAACTTTAAACACAAGTCATGTGCACGGAAATGCTGTTCAACCATTGGTCAGACATTAAGGGGGTAAAAACGCAAATCCCGGCAGGCAGGCACTTTCGGCAGGTTATTCTCATGCTGCCGTTAATCTGGAGATCAACAGACACTAGCGTCCCGCGCATATGATTATATAATCAGACAACATCCGTTAAAAAACATTATAACATAATGAGAGACGTTCTGCAGTAAGGAAGGGCGTTTCACCGACGACAGGTGTTCTTACTTTTATGTAGCTGACGGAGAATTTTTACATTACACGACACTGTTCAACACTTAATTCTGCTTCACTCTAACTAAACAACCGCGGATGTCTTGAAAGACTCTTTCGCTAAAGATTTTGAAGATAACCGCGTTCTTGTGACACGTAAATATACGCTTCCTATGTCTTGGTGTGGACTGCGTTCACACCAGCAATGAACCGCTCCAGAGTTCGCAAGCAAGCGCTCCGAGACCACCTATTTTAGGGTGCGTTCACACCAGCCTTGTATAGTCCGGTTGAATCGAACCTTGGTGCGTTTAGCCGCTTGGTGCGGTTCATTTGGGTCGGTGTGAACACAATCTGAGACCTCTTAAGTGAACTAAACAACCGGACTCTGGTCCGCTAAAATAGGTGGTTTCGGAGCGCTTGCTAGTGAACTCTGGAGCGGTTCATTGCTGGTGTGAACGCAATCCGCACCAAAACATAGGAAGTAGGGATGCACGATAATTATCGGCCCGATAATTATCGGTCCAATATTAGGAATTATGACGTCATCCCGATACACCCGATACCAGTATTAATAGCCCCGATAATATAAAATATATTTTTTGGGTAAAAAAAAGAAAAAATACTGCGGTGTGGGTGGATTGGGATGAGGGGCGCTTGTTTTTCACTCGGCTCCTCCCGTTTTGCCAGTACTGTGGTATTAGTGGTTTAGGAAGAGGGGAGTTCTTCACAAATCCAGCGCTCTCTAACTCATGCCTGGCTGTGACGTAAATGGTGTGCGGCCGTGAAGCCAGGACAGTAAACAAGCATGTCGTCGGTGGTATGGGCGTTGGAGCTATGTGCAACTCAAGGCATATGCTCGAACCGGAGCTGCCTGGACGCTGCAATCATGTTGCGCACTATCCGTGCTGAGTGTGCTGACTTTTCGTACAATGTCCCACTGTCTGGCTTCCTGCATAAAGTCAAGTGCTCTGCGCAGTTGTGGCGAAATCTCGCTCCTCTGTTTTCATCTCCTTATATCCGTTAGCGCAGCTAGCTAGCACCAGATGCTAACAACAACAATGCACGTAAGGTCTCTCGCTCGCTCGGGCCACACATACACACACCCTCCCGGTCCTCCAGATGGCCAGTCGGTGCCTTTATATATACAGTCTATGGTCGGTGCCTGCCGGTGAGCGTGGAAGTGTGGTCTGCCACAAGCGGGCGGCAGGAGCAGAGCTGTCAGCATCAGCTTGTAGATGGTATTTTAAACTCGATGCGCTCTGAAACTACGGGGCGGCCAAGGAAAAAAAATACACATGCGTTAATCACGTTAAAATAATTAGTGGCGTAACAATTTTTTTGTTATCGGTCTTGAGAAGCAGGAAGTTATCGGTATTGGTATCGGTTTCAAAAAAACAATATCGTGCATCCCTAATAGGAAGCGTAGTATTTACGTGTCACAAGAACGCAGATATCTTCAAAATCTTTAGCGAAAGACTCTTTCAAGACATCCGCGGTTGTTTAGTTAAGTAACAATTCTCCGTCAACTAGGCCTACATAAAAGTAATGAATGAATGTTTATGCCCAATATCACAAATGTTACACTTGTCTCAGTGGACTTCACAGTTTGTACAGAATATCAGTATGACAATACGACACCCTCTGTCCTTAGACCATCACATCGTACAAGGAAAAACTTCCGGAGAAAACCCACAGTTTAAAGGGAAAAATGGGAGAAACCTCAGGGAGAGCAACAGAGGAGGGATCCCTCTCCCAGGACGGACAGACGTGCAATAGATGCCGTGTGTACATTGAAAAGATAATACATTTGCAACATAGGTAGTCCAAATGTTTGGAAATGCATGTGTCAGTAAGTACACCTGTCGTCGGTGAAACGCCCCTCCTTACTGCAGAACGTCTCTCATTGTGTATGTGCTATAATGTTTTTTAACGGACGTTGTCTGATTTATATAATCATATGCGCGGGCCGCTAGTGTCTGTTGATCTCCAGATTAACAGCAGCATGAGAATAACCTGCCGAAAGTGCCGATGCTCCATGGTGGAGGCTCCGGTAGAAATTGCTGGGATTTGCGTTTTTACCCCCTTAATGTCTGACCAATGGTTGAACAGCATTTCCGTGCACATGACTTGTGTTTAAAATGTATAGTCCGTTTGAGTTTTGCCCATGTGAATGCAAACCGAACCTTCTGAAAAATGAAACAATGTAACAAACTGTGGTCTGGTGCACACCAGAGAGTGGACTATTAGGTGTGAATGCACCCTCGGACCAGAGTCCGGTTGTTTAGTTCACTTAAGAGGTCTCGGATTGTGTTCACACCGACCCAAACGAACCGCACCAAGCGGCTAAACGCACCAGGGTTCGATTCAACCGGACTATACAAGGCAGGTGTGAACGCACAGACGATGTCTTCCCAAGAGTGTTCCTGCTTGCCATGTATGATGATTGTTCCACTAGAGGGTAAAGACGGAGAGCAAACAGTGAACAAGCAGCTGCAGAATATAAACTCAATCCTCCATCCATCATGTTCCCTCTGTGAATAGCTTTTACAGCTGTGCTCCACTAAAAACACATTATTTGAGTGTAGTGATATATTTTGTTGACATATCGGCTTTGTGATTTAACTCAAAGTCTCTCTCAAATTGTTTCTCCAGGATTATCATTTTCATATTTCCGTTGGATTTCAAAAACTACTTATTAAAAACCTAAGCATAGTCAGAGTATGACTAGAGTGCCGGTGATGTCATTATTTTTCAGTAATGACTTACGGATTACTGTTTCTAATAAAGAGACCATAAAAACATCTCATAAAAACTGTTTTTATATGACTTAAACGGCTCAGCTGATTGAGATTTGCAACTAAACTTACTGAAAAAAAAAAAAAAGTGCGGTCAAATATATTATGTGTAAGAAATGTTCCATATTTTAAGTATGTTCCTAATTGTCCCTTTGTAGCCAAATACCATGACCTGATTAATCAAGTGGAAACCAGAAGACTTTGAGAATTTGAGAGCATAATTTACCCAAATAGTTACCTAAGGAGTAAGGAGTTAACATGTTCAGCTCTCTTCTGTCCATTGGATTTTCTGAAACTTGCTGGAATGGTCCAAGAAAGAAATAATCTATTCAACTTTGGAGCCTACCTGAATCACGGGCCGATATGAAATTTGTGTTGAACTTTTGCTGACATTCCGAGGTAGATGGTCTGGATTCAAGTTTAAATAATCTGAAAAATGTGTTCCCAACTGGAAATGTCCCAAGAAAGCCCCCTCAAGTCAGAACAACGACATGCAAAAAAGCATCGTCTTTGTAACACAATGAAGTCAGAAGAACAACGTCCCAACTCGGGTGGTGGGATAGGAAGAGCACATGAACGCACCATTGGCGGAAAACTAGGCAGTACAGCAAAACACAGATGCAAGAAGAACTTATCAACCTCTTGTTTCACAAAATAGACTCAGGGACTCCCGGAACATAATGAGCATAGATAAGCTGTGATTGATTGGTTGGAAAATGTTCGCCCTCTAAGTTTAGTGACATCAGTAAACTACCAGCATAAGCACCACCCGTAATTCTATGACCTTTGTGTCAGGGTCTGAAACCAGCACCTGGCATATGTGTGTTACATTTTTGCGTTTGATGTATGGTGTTAGCGAATGATTGGACAGAGACAGCTGTTGGCAATTGGTGGAAAGGAGGAAGGAACAGTAAAGTTGTCAAGTGGTAGTAAATAAACCGTGTAGGTTTAATCTTTACATGAATAAATTCTGCAGCTCATCATGACCCAAGTACATTTTTCATTTCTGGCTCTCTTAACTACAGGGAGAAGTAAAGAAGGTCAGCTTCTATAAGTCTCCCCTGTGCTTCTCGAACACGGAGCAATGAATAAATATTGTTTCTTGCAATATACCTATTTCTAGTTGTATACCTGACTGTATCATGATATCCCTGTGTTGTGGCCATCTGTAACATCAGCAGTACGTTGTAATAGCATCCCTTTTCAGCTCTCTTCAAAATTACTCAAAAAATAGAAACTAAGTGCCCACTTTATCGTTATTCGAGACACAGCAGGAAGCTTGTGAATAAAAAATGATATCTTGGATTGACTGATTCGTCACAATGAATGAATGGGCAGGGCTGCTCATAACGGCATGGACGATAATAGATGATGAGCAGTTGAAAATAAAAATAAATTATATATTCACACATATGCAAATATAGTCACTGGACCTACTCCTACTGTGAGCTAAGATTGGAGAGCTGAGAGGTGTGACCGTTTTTATATGCCCCATGTTACCGCCTGGACCCCTGGAACTCTTACCGCAAGCTCGTGCGGTTCTTTTAATCAAAGCTTCAGATTAACGCTGCAGTGTAACCCCTACCGTGAGCTGAGAGAACCACAGCAGATTCTCGTGTATGGCGTTGACGCACCAGGCCTGAGCCAGTGCCAGCAGCCCAGCTAATAACAGCCCGGCTGCCATGGAAACACACTGTCGCCAAGGCCACCAGGGTAGAATCTCTAAACCGGAACAAGCACCGGATCCTCCGAGCAGGTAACCCTCCCCTGTACCTCGCTGTGAGGCATTCGATCTTCCTGCCCCCCATATGTTACTGCTGCATCTCCCCGCAGCTGCTCCATCTTGTGAACGGCCCAAAGTATGTTGAAGTTTCCTCAGCTTTACTCTCTTACGAAGCTCCATCTCCCGGGAAGACTGAGATCATCAATATGTTCTTGGATCCTTTGATGAGCTCAACTCAGGTAGATAAACAGCACGCTCCTGGGCTGAGCCGTAGAAGTGATCCAAATCCATTACAGCAAGACATTTAAATGCAGTGTGTTTTTCTTTTCTTGAAGTCAGTCCAAGTAAATTAGCTTTTTAATCGCTTCAAGTTTCTTGCCAAAAGAAAAATGTAAAAAGCTTTCTCCAAGGGAATGAGCAGCTTGTTTCCTTCCAGATCCTCCTTTTGAGTATGCTCGAGGCAAAACAAGCCTTGGCTTCTCCCCAAGAACTCTGATGAGATGGCTAATCCTTAGTTTAAATGAAGGTCAAAGAGAACAGGCAGAGTTAACAAGTTCACACATTGCTCATTATCCCGAAAGCTAGTCACAGAAGGCATCGATCTTTTTCTCTCTGTTGCTCCGATACCATTGCCTCTGCAAGACCCTGAATAACTCTCATCTCTCTGATGTGGTGCTTGAAGAATCCAAGTAAAGGTCTGTTCAGCATTGGCCTTGAATTATATTCCCTCCGCTTCATGTCGTCCAGCACTGTAACAAGGACCAACATCTGCCTCCCTTGAACTCCTCACAGACACTAAACAAAAAGTAATCGTTCTCAAATCGGCTAAGTACAAAAGAGAAAAAGATGCGTGAGGAGGACGGAGTCACAGTAAGTCTACGGACAGGCTGTGCTGGAGATAACTGGAGCAGCCAGAGAGGGAGGGAGGGAAGGAAAGAAAAGAGTCACTACTGGTGACCTCTTGTCTATAAAAACACACATGCACACAGGAAAAAAATAAGATAGGGTGGGGGTGGGGACTAGCGAGGGAAACATGTTGGAATATCATTCTGGAAAAATTGCGGTGAACAAAAAGATTGTGGATCACAAACTGGTGTCCAGCTGTGAGCACATGTACAAAAATAACTTTGACAAACCAACATGGCTTTTTAACTTTTGAATTCAATCACCAGCTGTCTCAATCCATATGTTGGTGGATGATAAGCACTGCAAAGGTGTGTAAGAGATACAGAACTTTAATAAACCCTCCAGACCATTTGACCTGAGGCTAACGCTGCTACCGCATTCCCTCCACAACACAACGGATGTAGTAGCCACATGTGAGCTTATTAAAACCAGTCCCTTCTCCACGGACTGCCAACACTCTGATAGTGACGTAGTGTCAGAACACAGCATCAACCGCAAAGTACCAACAGCAAGTGGGCCGGAGTAGTCACAAATGACTTTCAAGCATTGTTCTTTCTTTCTATCCTGCTTGACCAGGACACAAGAGAATACGTGTGCGTGTAACTGGAAGAGTGAAAGTGTGAGAGAGACAGTGGGTCTCCAACAGCAGGTAGTAAAATACATGATATCAGCGACCAGAGGGAGCAACAGCAAGCAGGTCAAGGTAAGTTTAGACTTTAGTGTCCAAGATGTGAGATGCAAAGGTTTTATTGTAATCTGCATTGTTGTCAAACGTAGTTTCTCTCCATTTCTGGTGTTATAGAGGCTGTGATTGTCCCACTCCTGCCTAGGTGCTGGCTGTCAAACTGTCTCAAAAGACAATGAGGCCAACCTCAGGCTGCAGGGAGGATGAGCTGGTCGTGAATGGAAAAAGAGACGACAGAAATGATCATAGACTTCAGAACAAGACAATCAAGAAGAGCACCTATGCTCATTGACAGACAACTAATTACAATAACCAACTCCCACAAGATCCTTGGCGCACCCATCTGCAACGACCTCAAGTAACCGAATGTTGCCACCTGTTAAATACAAAAAGCCGTACAGAGACTTTATTTAGGGACACACAACTCAAAAAACTAAGTCAGACAGTGTTGTCCTTTTCACAGTCATAATCCAGATCTTCTATTCAGTATCAAATACTGTCTGGTATGGAAACACACTTAAGCACACAATAAAAAAGAGACAGAATTATGACCAAAGCATCAAAGATCATAGGCTGCAAACTCTCCTGACTAGACTCCTTATACACACATCTCATGAGCATACAATATGGCCAATATCACATGTTTTCAACATCTCCCACCCCCAGTCTCAACCAGAGCTTCTTCCCCAAAGCTGTGCACTTAAACAAATACACAAAGAGTCAGCCTATTATAATTGATGCAGTTTTGTATGGGATGAACTCGAACAATTCTAGATTGCCTTCCAGGTGTTGGAAGACGACATTTAGCTGTTTTCCCATTACCTGGGAATGTCAATGTGCAGTGTGGTTTTCACATGCAAACAGCATTTTTTTAGATGTAGCCGTCTCTGTGTGAATGCAGACTGAGACCGAGGCTTTGATAGCATGAACAGAAGGAAACACTACGCACACCCACATATGCGTGCAATGTGCGATGATGTCAGCCAGGAGCCCACTTGTGTGGGAACATTTCAGGGAAATGTTCGCCATGGTCTTTAAAGTGACTTGCATTTATTATGAATGAACACATCTGTCTGCTTCTTCCATTCACACCGCATAGGATGACAAACTGTGTCCGTACGGATTCCGCTCAATTAACTGGATGAGCTGCTTTGTCTCTCTGGGACAAATACTCACCAATGATACAGTGCAGATGTGGGTAGGTGGGTGTCCATGCAATGCACATTTGGAGGTTTTGAGAGGAGGTCTGCTCTGCCAAACTCGCAAAAAAAGCATCAATTGACTACCTGTATCCAACTGACACACTGCTGACTTTATGGTGCCCTGCCATTGTTGCATGTGTGTGTCTATCTCGTTCTCACCAACACACACACATTTTCCAAAATGAAAGTAACTCGGGAATATATTTGTATGACTCGCTTACAGTATAGAAGGCTTATTAGAAAAATCAATTGGTATTTATCCAAGATAACATTAAATCAATACATTTCATTTCACTTTGAGTTAATCTAGTCAAAAACGAAACACATTTCCCTGTACTCTTCATTAGGGGAAACAGTCGGAAACTGCAATCTCTCGAGTATAACATTTCAATCTGCTGCATCAAGTTTCAACAGGAGGCACAGATTGTATAGAGGGGCAAATTAAATATAATACTAAAGAATTTACACAATTTGTACATTTATCTTATTCGCAGCAACAACTCGCCTTATGCCGTGAATATTATTTATTTTTTCTATGAGGACGAAATAGGCTCTTTAACACGGTAAGAGTCAAATCATTTACTTTGACTCGACTCATTCATCCACCAAATGACTAACTGCACTGCTAAATTAGGCAAAAAGAGTTAATTCACATACTGCCCCAGTTATGACAGCGTGATCTGTTCTGCCATGCGAACCGGACCAAAGTCTGCTAAGTATATCTCAGTCTGAACCAGTGTTGGTGAGGCATTGGACAGGGGTTTAGAAATGACATCATATCTGGCAGGTCACAATGTTCTGTTGGCCGTACAACACTGAACAGCCTGTAAAAATGTCCGCTGCTGTTTCATGACTTCATGCGGTTCATTTAACGGGCTCCATTTTCAATCTGTTGCTTCAGAGGCTAAAACAATCCAACCATTCCAGGATGAGATGTTTATGACGTGTTTTTAACGAGAGAGAATGTGTCTGATTGGCACTTCTGTTCTTGATACAAAAAATACGGTGTTGGAGCTTTTAAATGTTTTAATCGAGAGGCATTTTCCATCTGTGATGTGCTTGATAAATCTTACGCATGGATGTCAAATCCTTAGATAACCTCCATATAAAAGTGTCAGGTAAATCAATCTGCTGCTTCTTAACAAGTGCCTCATAAAAGACATAAAAGGGTCCATGTGGTTTCAACATTCCCAGAGCTTCTTCTCTGGCTGGCAACAGCTCAGTGGCTATAGCTGGTGTTCAATTGTCAGTGAGATTTACAGCTAGTAAGTTTATGGTTTTACCAAATCACTGAGACATCTACGTACAGGATCAGTGGGAAAAGGGCTTGGGAACAAGTCATCGCATAATCATTTCCCAATATTCCATACAGCGGATTGTGAAACACTATCCACGATTAGAAATACCCGGATTGCTAATGTCCTCTTGTGAATTCTGAATCATAAAGATTATTGTGCCTAACTCTAGTGCTTTGTCCTTCAGCTCTTTTGACAAGTAAAAACACAGCCATAAACCTGGATCCATGAACTAGAATTTTACCAGTATTGAATTTCTCTCTAGGCTACAGCTCCACAAGGTAGAAAATAAACACAATTAAACAGACAAAAAAAATTATGTTTGACTATCTTGCCGATTTTCTTACTTATGAAATTAACTTATCTGGTTGTTAACTTCTTTTGTTGTGCTTTATTGACGAGTATGTTTGGACTAAGTACCTTATATTTACATTGGTATGTTATTGTTTGGTGCATATGTGTAAAGAAAATAGGGCTACATTTCACAGCCCCACCTAGTGTCAGCAGAAAGTATTAAAATAATAATTACAAAGAAATGCAAAAGAATGCAAAACAAATACATCTTAAAATATATTTTACGATCATGTGTAATCATCTAATTCGTCTGTACATCAAGGTTCAAGGTTCTTTATTGTCAAACTAACATAGCTACAGAGTAATTATGTCGTTGAAAATCTTAGGTCACAGGCTTCTCCAACAATGCAACATTGCTGTTTTAGTCTGTGTTCTTCTAATTAGCGTCTACAGCAGGGGTGCCCACCAATCTCGATCGCGGGGAGATTCCCAGTCGATCGGGAGATGTGTCTAAAAATAGAACAACAATATTCTGTTTTATCGTTAATGTCCTATAACATAATCTTCCTGTGCCAGAATAATGCACTTGAACGCATCAAAGCTTTGTGATTGGCGTGACCCCATGTGTCGGGGCGTGGCTGGTGGGCAATGAGCACTAGTTTGCTGACGTTGTCCAATTATGGCAGAAGCAAAAAAGCCCAAAATATATCATTTTCACTCCGAGTGGGAGGATGATTATTTTTGTATCTATTCCAATTCAAAGTCCATCTGTCTCATCTGCAATGAGAGCGTGGCTTTATCGAAGAAGGGTCATTTAGGAGCGGCATTTCAAAACAGTGCACAAACGCTACGAGACGGAATTCCCTCCTAATTCTGCCCTACGCTCCCAAAAGGGGAGGGGCCTGAAAGGACAGCTAAATGCACAGCAGTCCATTTCACCAGGCTGCTACCATTGCATCTTATCGTGTCAGTCACGTTCTTGAGAAACACATGAAGTCTTTCAAAGACGGCGAAGTTGTGAACGAAGCATTCCTGGAGGCTGCCGACGCGCTTTTGGGGGACAGTAAAAATAACAGAAGCATTTCAACAGGTTTTTGATATAATAAAAACTCAAGTTAGATACCGTTATTAATCAGCTGTAAGTTTTAGTTTGTTTGAACTTATTCATTATAATTATTGTACAAAATGGTATAATAATGCAAACATTAAGATCTGTTCTGTTTAAATTGATTATAGTCTATTATCAATGCAGGTTAAGAAACTAGTGTTGTATGTGACGTGTGAATAAACTCCAACTCTGTATCAACAACACTGTTGTGTAACTTCAGTTAAATACTTGTATGTGTGTAGATTAGAAAGAGGTGAGATAAAGGATCTGCAGTATTTTATGAAGTATTAATCGTACAAAGGTCAGTTTTATACAAGTAGAAGTGTGTATTTACCTGGTAGTAGGCTGTCAGTAATGGCTACGCCTCTCTATTTGGACTGGTAGATCTCGGCAGACTGGCAACTTTAAAAGTAGCTCTCGGTTCAAAAAAGGTTGGGCACCCCTGCTCTATAGAGTGTGCCTATTGAGCCGTTTTGAGCGACGTGGGTCAAGCCCTGATCATGCCCCTCTCTCTCACTGTCAAAGTGAATGGGTGCTGTAAAAACTACACTGCGCATGCTCAGAGTCTTTTTCTATTTAATGTGTGTGGCAAAAAAATAATCACCATAGGGGCACTGAGCTGCCATCCCCACCATACATCATCTCACATAATTCAGAGCTGATTGGCTGTAAGTACGTGTGCCGCGATAAGTCTGGTGTGTGAAGAGGAGACGAGAGACGCGTCCTAAAACCCGGAAGTAAGCTGCGCATGGCTTCCCTCGACAAAAAAGCAATGAGATTTCTCCATAGGATTTTAGAAAATAGCTCCAAATAAGATCTGTGGGAAACGTACCTGTTAGATAAATGCACGTTTTGTTCAGCCGGATAATATCCACATGTCTACCCTACTTTTATCATTTTCGAATCATAAATCTATCGATTAGATTTATGATAGACTTTTGAAACTACAAGAACATAAGGAGGACTTTTACAAAAAAGCAATAGAGATTTTTGTCCAGAAGGATAGGCAAATGGACTTCATCTTCAAGTCAAGGTAAGACCACAATTGTATTGAAAATGGGATCTTACTGAGAGAAGAATTCAATATTTAAATGATACAATTACATTTTTTGGGTATCCTTTTATTGAACTGTGTGTTTAAAATTAATCGAAGCATCAGACTAAAAAAGATTTTGAAAATAATATTATATTTTGATTTAGGTCAAAATATAATATTTGTAAACCTGAAGAGTCAGTGCCTCACCAGCCATGAACCTCACTGCACGTCATTGCAGGAGCTTATATATAGACATCTACGTTTTTTGTGCCCCACCACTTTTGTACATATAAAACGCCACATGCTGCATTACATGTCGATTTAAGTGGTGCTCATAAAATGTGTGCTCCTAAAATGTTCAGTAGGAATCCCCATGCCCGGGTTTTTCCTACAGGATAAAAAGTGGAGCCCTGCTGATAGCAGCCACATGACAGTTTCATTGGCTGAGCTTTAACAGCTGCCTGCAGTGCCACTGTGGCTGCAACATGGGCCATTTCTTTACAGCAGACATTTGACTTGTAAAAGGGAAAGCTCTGATGTAACTAATATCTTTAACGTTCAGGCATGGTCAGCAACCCTTATCAACATGGTCAAACAATCATTGGATATACAATGAAAAGAGCTCCAACCACCTTACATTACCTCGATAGTTGTCTATTTTAAGTGTGTCATGTCTCCATGCTTTAATGTTCAAAAAGCTCTTTATTGTTCTCATACTGCCTGTGCTGCAGCACCTCTTTTCACCCTCTGTCTGAAACCAGAGCCCAATCTGCTCTGATTGGTTAGCTGGCCGGATCTGTTGTGATTGGTCAACCGCTGATGGCGCTTTTCCACTGCAGCACGTAGCACGGTTTAAGCGGGCCGAGCCAAACCAGGCCTGCTTTTCTTTTCTTTTCCACTAGGGGTAGTTCTGCGCCATGACACAGACAGTCTGTGGTTTGTACTTGTTTAACTTTTGTCTGGCTTCTGAACAGATATGAGGAGCTGTGAGCTCTGAGTGCTAACTGCTAACGGCTGATGTTTGGGTTTTGTGGTTCGCATTGAAGATGACGAACCAACTGTTGTCTTATGCTTGGCATAAGACAACAGTTAAAATGACTTTTAAAACTTGGAGAACTATGTCTCCGTGTGCCTTTATCTCACATCTAAGCTTCTGTTTTGAGCCAATTATATATTGTCTCTAATGTTTTGGTTTTCATTAACTGGTATATGTCTTTCATGGTTTAACTTTATTTACATTTTAGTTTTTTTCTTATCATTTACACACTCAAGATTTCGACTTTTTGATACTTTTGGTGTATTCAAATATGCTTTTTAATAATAAACAAATGTTCTCAAATGTGAATATTTTGATTCAACATGCAAAACAAATATGTGTTTTTGCCTGAGTTTTGATCCTGTGAGTATTTCATTTTAAGATCATCTGATAAACTTAGAAAGTGAAGAGTTCTTCATTTACACTGGCGTTTTTTAATCCTAAGAAATAAGAATATTTAGATTAAACTGAATGCATAAATGAAATGGAATCAATAAACTGAATAATGGAACTGAGCAGCAGCAACAAAAGGAAATGAGTTTCAGATTGTAACAGTGTTACCTTTATGTTGGAGAACCACAGGTCGTTCTCATGCAGCGTGGCCATGTAGATACAGCACAGCAGACCCAGACCCACAGACACAGACCAGCCCACCGATGTCCAGATGATCACCCCCCATGACCAATCACCTGCAGGAGCAGTGACAGGTCAGCGCTTCAATTACCCCTTTTTGCATGAAAGAATACTTAAACAATCAATCGATAGTTATTTTTTGTCGCAAGTAAAAATATATTACATTAGCTTTATACAATTCAGAAGAAGTTTAAAAAGAATAGCCTAAATGTGTGTGATTGGTTGAAGATATATGGTTCAAATATACAGCTTAACCTGAACAGCTAGAGCTGGAATTTCACCGTTTTTTCCCCCATTTCCCCAGAGACCCAGAGACCCAGAGACAAATACATTTATTTGGTGTACAAGCGAGATGGGTTTTCTCCGTGGCTGGTGTCTCCCTTAGGGATAAGGTGAGAAGTTCGGTCATCAGGGAGGGACTCGGAGTTGAGCCGCTCCTCCTTCGCGTCGAAAGGAGCCAGTTGAGGTGGTTCGGGCACCTAGTTAGGATGCCACCTGGGCGCCTCCCTAGGGAGGTGTTCCAGGCACATCCAGCTGGGAAGAGACCAAGGGGTAGACCTAGGACCAGGTGGAGGGATTATATCTCTTCGCTGGCCTGGGAGCGCCTTGGGATCCCCCAGTCAGAGCTGGTTGATGTCGCCAGGGAAAAGAAAGTTTGGGGCTCTCTGCTGGAACTGCTACCCCCGCGACCCGACCACGGATAAGCGGGAGAAGATGGATGGATGGATGGATGGTGTAAATTGAATTTGTGTCAAACAGCAAGGCTCTCATGGCTCAATTTCTAAATGTCTCTCAAATCAAATGCCACAATCGTGATCCCATAGTCATCTGGGAATTGAGCAATACTAAGTAAGAAACCTGGAGGGGGAGATAACGGAGTAACTTTTTGCAGGCTTTGTCAAAGGAGAAGGCCCATTTTCTCAGACTTTGAACCCCGTGGACTATTAGATTTTCGTTGCAGCTCTAATTTGCAAAACGTGTTGTTCGACTGCATCAGAAATGAATCGTGTTAGTACCTAAAATAAATATGGGGATAACGCTGTTCAAATATGGGGATGACGTCACACTGTTTCCCGGAAGGCTATTAAAAGGGTTGCCCTTGGGAGTATAAATGAATAGTGACAGAAAGAGTGAAGCACGTTGATGATGGCTGCTTTTTGTTAAAGTGCTGCAGCAAGTCAAGGTTACTCTTACTATGATATAAATGGCATTTCAATCATTTTAATGGACATGCGGTGAAATGCAGGAAAAACGTTAGTTAATTATGCTTGATGTTTTTCAACAGATGCAACCCAAGACTCTTTATAAGCACAATAAAGTGTGGGGTAGCCAGCAGAGTGAGTTGCATTTCTTCCCAACCTGACCATGAACCTCACCTCCCATTGGCTCACTCACCGTGTAATATATTCTCTGGATGATGATCGGAGCAACAGTTGGACTGCTGGGACTGAAACTCTGCACCGAGAGGGGGCTCCTTCCCCCTGCCCCCCTTCCTCTGACGCAGGGCTGTCATGATGAACAACTGCAAGCAGACAAGAGGGGGGAGTGTGTGTATGTACACGCGCAGATATGATGAAAGCATGGACAGATACACACAGGCGCGTGCACTCAACACAAACAGCACGTGCAATGTGAGCCAAAGCAAACACCGAGCTGCACCACTGTTTAGGTTTCCTTTTCCATTCAGACTGGTACCCGGGGTGGACAAGCCTGCTTACAGCGGCATTTCCTGCTCACGCCGCGGCCAGAATAACGTGAAACATCAGGTCCCATCTATCGACACCGACAGTTAACCGGCAAACTACCGGAATTAAGCTGTGGTAGCCTAAGCTAAAGCAAATGTTCACTAATGAGGCACAAGTAGGTAGTGTACAACAACAAAAAACTACGAGAAGGTTTAGACTCCTATTGTGAAGCATACTTCTAAAGCCTTGCGTAATTGTGTATTTTGCATAACGGCGCGCGCCCCGCTATGGACGCCAGCTTCTGTTTGACAGCAACAAAGACGGATAGGATGTGTGCCCGCGGTACATTTATAAGCCTCACCCTCCTGTACAGCGGCGGCAGGTAGGATGGTCCGGCAGCTCTCCTCTACCTCCCTCTCTCCCCCGCCCCCCTGTATCTCTGTATCTCCCTCACTCTCTCATCCTCTCATCTTCCTCTCCTCTTTTCCTCCCTCCCGTTAGAATTCATCGGTCAGCTTCATAACGCACCGGGGTTTAAGCACGCGACAATACCGGAACACAACAGAGCCTTCCTTCAAAATAAAAGCTATCACTTTTTTTATAGGGATGAGTTTTAAGTAATACCTCATTCACACCAACGGTGTTTCAGGGCCGGTTCGGAGCTGGAGCTTGAAAAGCACTGGGTTTTCCTGTTCACACTGCAGCGGAGCAGCCTCTTAGCTCCGGAATCCGGTTCGTTTCAAGCACCAAATAATTGTCCGGCTAGAGCAGGGGTACTCAAATACAAATCTTAAAGGTCCAAACTATTTCTTTTAATAAGACAAAGGTCCGTTTATTACGGTCATTCACACTTTTAAACAATTGCAACAAGATTCTTAACACGAGGTTGCAAAAACAAAAATAATCTGTATGCAGCAGTTTTCATTGTTATTGTGTCTGTGCTTGACCCCTCAGAGTCGCAGTGTCAGAGCTGCACAGTTATGAATAAAGGCAGCTGCACCCTCTTTCATTCAGCATTCCCATTATTGCTTTATAAATGTCTTGCCCCCTTTAGTGTCCACTGAGGTTCGTCAGGCCCAACACATCTTCAACAAACTCCCCCTTTGCCTCATCATAAAAACTCACAAACACCAGCAACTGAGCATTGTCAGTGGTGTCAGTGGACTCATCCACAGCTAAGGAAATGTACTGTGCATTTTTTATTCCATCACAAAGCTGATGAATCAAATCACCAGCCAGTATTTATGTTCTTCTGGTTGCTGTGGAATCTGAGAGGGGGATTTGCTTGATTTGACCTGTTATTTCCTCTTTTTGTTTGCCTTCAAACATGGTCTCCATCACTTCAGTCATGCATTCTTTTATACTTCAGTTATTATCCAGTGGAAAATCCTTACCTACTGGCCTAGTTAAAGAGCCTGTGACACGAGTTTCCCCCATCACCAAACCCATCAACTTGAGTAAATATTGTCCCCTTGAAAACCGTTACTGAACTGATTTTGGATATTTGTACTTTGATAACCATTAATCTGCCCTTCAATGTTGACCATTTCCTGGATCTGCTCGGGGATTCTTCAAGTCCTGCCAAATTACGTGTGACGTCATTGCGGGCACAGCGCTCCAGCTGCACCGTTCAGGATCCCAGCATCTGCATGCAAACGCACGATGGTGCACACAGCAGCAAGCTCAGACAGCGATGACAGTTTAATTTTGAACGTGTCTGAGAGCTCATATGAGGCTGAAGGATCGGTTTATGTTGTATCTGTTAGAAGTTTAGGAATTAGGTGCGTCAATATGGGCGATCATACGGTCATGTAGCCAGTGGTGGACTGGGACTAAAAATCATCCCGGGACTCTCGACCGGCCCACTTCGGTACCGCTAGTAAATTGTCAACGGGGGGAGTGGGGGATGTGCTAGTGACTTATCCGACCGGCCCACTTCGGTACTGGCCCATCGGAATTCGTCCCGATGGCCAGTCCTCCACTGCACCCAGCCCAGCCCACGTAAACTGTCAACGGAGGGAGCCTCGCTGCGGGGAAACGGTGGACATAGTGTCCCGATCGGAGTGGGAATAATAATAATAATAATAATAATAATAATCCGTGCATTTTATCCATTAATTTCCCCAACATTGTAAAAAAAAAAACACACGTTTAATCCATGTTGGTGTACAACTACAAAAAGCATCGGTTTGTTTTCTCATCAGGAAATGCAGACCGGCTCAAACAAACGATTTTTAAATCATCATCCTCACGATCATTTAATGTATCATATGTTTGCCGAATTGACATGAAAGCACTAATAAATGTAGTTTCATCCACTTGAGTTTACAACTACAAAAATAATCGATTTGTTTTTATATCACATCCTATGGGAGGAAATTCAGCAGCTCCGAATTTTAATCCTAATGTAATCATCCTCTTCACCACGATAATTTATGTTTATGTTCGCCGAATTGACATGAAAGCACTGACAAATATGAATATACTGTAGTCAACTTCATTAAAACGTTATTAACGTGCCTAAACTCAGTAATTCACAATTTCTACGCATGACACACTTTGTCCGTGTTTGGCTCTCTCGCCGCACAGTGAAGCGTTCCCGCATTGACGTCACTTCTGGCTTCCCCCAAAACTTCAAAATGAGTCGAAGGAATTTCCCCGCGATGTTCGAAATTATTGATATTTATCTGAACGGTATCGCACCTTCTTTTTTAAACTGACGGTTCAAGATTACTAGTAGCCCAATATTTCATTGCACAACAGTTGTACTGTACTGTACTGTACCCAATATACAAGCTGTTAATACACTCTTCAATCAATTGTTGGGAGGCTGTCACAGGCTCTTTAAATCAAAGTGGTTACTTTTTTTTGGCTGGGCAGTGTAGTTTTACACACCGTCTTATTTGACTTTCTCAGGACTTAAAACTGTTTTTTGGGGGCAGACCCCCACAAAGAAAACAATATATTTACACACGTAAGGTCATCATCTTAACAGTTTTGTATGTTCATCCGTGAGCAGAGCATCAAGTTGACATGCCTATAACAGCTGAATGCGGCGATTACCATTTTGTTCAGCAAAACGCCTCACAAACGTATTAAGATCAACAGCTTTAGTGCGTTTTGATTCAATGCTGAGTACAGCCAAACTTGACAGTCTCTTCTCTGTCAGTGTAGACCGCAAATACCTCATTCCTTCAGTGCTTGGGTCCGAATGCTTCTCGCTTTGCGCCGTACCGTTCAAATGAAATCGCCGCCAATCATATTTCAACATTCGCGCCAGGACCGGGGTTACAAGACGTGCGTCTTGTGCTGCATTCACTTGCACTCGGACATTAGAGACGTTCTCTTTAAATGTCCGATGAGCCACAACTTTTCTTTCAAAACAAAGCTGCCAACTGGGGTGGCAAGGCCTATTTTTAGGGTGGCAGTTTCCATCCCATGCCACCCCGGGGTCCCCGGTAGGTGAAACTATAGGCTACTAGCTAGTAGCTACAGTACAGATGAGCTCGATGAGCTGTTAACTCTCGCTCTGACTTTTTTTTTTTTTTTAAATACACACGCATTTTTCCCACCCCATTCCGCGAAGACCCGCCCTACTGTGCCTCTGATTTGCAGACTGTTGGTGGGGGGGTAAAAACGCTGACGGGATGCTGAATGTGATTGGACCCATGCGTTGACAGACACACACAGACACAGACAGACAGACAGAGCGCTGTTTGCAGTGGACATAGCGGAGAATTTTGACTCGTTGAGTTGTCTCAAAGATAACACAGATAATACAGATAATACATATGAAAAGTATAATTTGCTCAGAGTCCAGAGACAGTTGTGGTTCGGTCCGGATCCGGACCGTAGTCCGGACTTTGAGGATGCCTGGGCTAGAGCAAATACACCACATACGTCACGCTAACGTGGAGGCGGGGGCAGGGGCTGGATCAACTCCTGATCAACAACAAAAAGCCCGCGTTTTATCCAGTTTGTACACAACGATGGAGAAACTTAACAAGCAGCAGTGGTCCACTGAAAAGACCAGCTACCTACAGGGAATCTGGTCTTCCGAAGAGGTACAGAGGAAGCTGGAGCACAATCGGCCATTGTTGTTGTTGTTGTCGGTGTGAGCTGTCACGCAAACGGTTACGTCATGACGCAAACGATGACGCAATGACGCAGCACCAGTCGGACTCTGGGCGGTGTGAAAAGAGCCGGAGCTAAACCGAAGAACCGGTTCTGAACCTGAAAAGCTCTAGCACGGAGCTTGAACCGGAGTTGCGTTGGTGTGAATGATGTATTATACCTCATTCACACCATATGCAAACGTCTCTGGCCAGGATTTATAAAGTAGAATGGATGGGTAAGGAGTGGAGTTTTACTTAGCTAGAACATTTGGTAATTTTCTTTTTGTTTGTATATTTTGTTTATGGTTCAAAAGCACAATTGGGCAGATATATGATTGTGTTTGTTGTTTTGGCAAATGAGTCACTGTATTTATTTCAGTTTGTTGTTGAAGTAATAAATAATTTTCCTAAACTTATATTAAAGGTCCCCTATTATACTGTTTTTCATCAATATATCATAGGTTTCTCACAGATAACATGTCTCTGAAGTGTTTGGCTGGAAATACCAAACAGATCATGACATGCATTGTAGCATCCCATAAACCCAGGGCCGTCCCTCCCTACAGGCCGATCATGCAGGCTGCATGGGGCCTCACATTGCGCAGGGGGCCTCGGCTTATGAGCTTGGATTGTGCGCAATTCTCAGCGCAGTTTCTCCGTGCACCCCCCCCCCCCCCCCCCAGTTTACAGCCTAAAAGACATGGATAATTTTTTCCCCTTTTATTCATTTTTATGTCAATTTGCACATTTCATGGTGATGCTCAGCCTCTCCCCTTAACTCCTAACAGTCACCATCATGTCAACCACAACACAGAGAAATACTGATAGAAATGTGTGTGTAGTTTTTGATACATTGCTGACAGAGGGAAATTTGAATACAGATTTAAGAAATATCAATTTTTGTCTTGACCATATTACAACTATATTATAATAAAATAATATAGTATTTATATTATTGAATTGATTATTATTATTAGTAGAAGTAGTTTATTTGCATTAATTATATTTTAATCTTTTTGAGGCTAGTATTTGGCAGGAAATGCAGACGTATTCACCTGTAAACGCATACTGAACGACATACATGCACATTTACCATTTACCTCACTGTATAAAAAAGTAACTGTGTTGATAATAGTAATAAACAGGAATTATATTTGCAAAGTACTTTGTTTCCAAAAAAATGTTTTTCACTCCTGTCGGTTGGGGGGAGGGGGGCTCATCTCACAATGTCGCTTGGGGCCCCAAGTTGGCCAGGGACGGCCCTGCATAAAACCGTCTGTTTCAGACCTGTTTCAAAAGTGCTGATTCTCTGTCTGTTACTTTAAGGCCCAGACACACCAAGCTGACACCAAAAAACACGTCCCGACGGAACACGACTGTTGTGTCTTGGCCAACAGTCGCACTGGATCCATTGATTGATTGATTGAAAAGTTTATTAACAGCTTGTATATTGGGTACAGTACAGTACAGCTCAAAACATACAATTGTTAAGGGGATGCAGACCAGAGAAAGACTTTCGTCTTGTTTACATCAGGGTCCCCCATTTCCAATTCATCATGTCATTTAAGACATATAAGACATATTTGACATACAGATGGCTTATTTACAATTTACATACAGGTGGTTTTTTTACATACAGATTGCTTGTTTACAATATTCATTTTAGATTTCGTTCTAATACATCCTAACCGGACATTTAAGACATACCAAGTCTACAGATATACAGTTAGTAACAGAGTCTAAAATGTGAGTATATACATAGATGGGGGGGAAGCTGTCCATTGAACGACAGGTTGAGATTTGTACCATTACCGGGGCCAGTTTTGCAATGCTCTCCCCCGAAGGTGCTCTTTAAGAGAGGTTTTGAAGGTAAGTATAGTTTTACTTTCCTTTACAGTTGTGGGAAGAGCGTTCCACCTTGATGTGGCATAATTGCGAAACGTGTATTCCATAGACTGGAACACACCGCAAAGACTTCAGCCGACGGCCAAGTAGCACGTACGCACTGCGCATGCGTGAGTGGCAATAACTCTCCTTACCAGCAGGCGGCGGTAGTGTGTATTCGTCATTCAAAAGAGGCATGGGGAGACAGACAGCGTGATATACAAACAACAAATATCAAATAGCCACCCTGCCACACACCAGTACCACCAATGCTACAGCTCGAGTCAAGCAGCACAGGTATGCACTATACTAATATTTTTAACAGTAGGCCTATTGGTGCAGTGCCTTTTCAGTGGGGCAAGATATAGCAAATATGTATGCCTTTCCTGCTATTTGTGTTTATTCTTTTAATCACACAGTGTGAAGAAAAGATAAAAATGTGCCTACATAACTGTCAGTTATGACCCTCTTGAACAGCTACAATATTAAAATACTTCTAGGCCGATTGTGGAGGATAATGGGAGAATGAAGCCAACCTCACGTATGAAAGGTTACATGTGAATAGAGGGGGCAGAAACCGTCTTGCAAATTAATTTACATTTCAATCTTGAACAATGACAGTAACAAAGTATTTACTTAAGTACTGTACTGCTCCACGGCCCATTCAGGCCAATAGTGTACTTTATACTGCGCTACATTTATTTGATAACTTTAATAACTTTGAAGATTCAGAATACTACAAAATATAATCAAGAAATAGTTTATCATGTATTATTATAGGTTAAGATAAAATGTTATTTATCCAATGGTGAATTTTACAAGCTACCCAGCAGTATATAATGTAATTTAAATGTCCTCCTCCACTTCAGTTCTCTGAAGCAGAAATAAACTATTTAAGCATTGTGGCTGGCAACCTTAAAGTACTGCTGCTACGACAGCAATCTGAACAGCCAATTAGAGTGATTTATTTTGCCGACAGCGGAAGGTGTCGGCACGGCCAAAAAGACACGACGGTGCGGTACACATAAATCTGAGTAGGGCGACAGGACGCTCATCGATGGCCAGACACCTATCGACGGCCGAAATCGGTTTGGTGTGTCTGGGTCTTTAGATGAAAATAAGGAGCCCCTCCCCACGCCCCTCTGAGAGATATTTGGTTAAAAATAACACAATGGTGCTCTAGGAGGAGATTCAGGTGATAAGGTGGTGGGGGGGGGGGGGGGGGGGGGGGTGGGGTTACCTTGGTTCGTGATTGGGTAATGGTTACACAAGCCAAAAAATATCGTTATGACATCATAAAGTGGCCAAAATCTGATCAGCTCATTTTCAGACAAGTATATATAAATGGATCAGGACAAAAGGCGAGTGGGTCTTTTTTCCTGAAACTTTCAGAATTTCTTTACACAGAGGAGACACATGTTTATGTATATGTATGTGGAATCAGCTTCCAGTTTGTGTTCGGGCGGCAGACATCCTATCCGTTTTTAAGAGTACTCTTAAGACCTTCCTTTTTGATAAAGCTTATAGTGATAAAATAATCTAATAAGAGTGCATTGACGTAGATACGTTGTGCCTCTTCACCTATACATTTAGTTCTTACTCTTTCACTTAAATCCTAAAAACTTAGATCTTATATTTAAAACTTTATCCAAAACCTTTCCCCTCTCTGACTTCTCGAGGTTCTATTAGAGGGTAACAGATTGCAGAGAGGCCTATTCTGGCCAGGGAGTGTGGAACGTAGCCACAGACCTACTCCTTACCTCTCACCAATTCCAATTAAGGTTCCAGTGGACCTTTCTCCCTGCGTGTGCCTCTCCACATCTGTTCCTTACTTCTTACTTGCTACCCTTTTCCCTCAACCTATCCTAAGGGAGTGCATGTATGTAGACACGTTAGTTTAGCTGCTATAGGCTTGGACTGTCGGGGGACACACCTTACTTTGTCTTTCTGTCTGTTTGTACCTGTGTACTCTCATGTTCCGATTAACCCAGCTTCCCCCAAATTTCTTTTTTTGCGTCTACATATATACGCCGGGATCCTGAGTCGAGGCTAATCCTGTAGCTGTGGTCGTGTGTCCTGGATCCTCTATCCTGAGCACTGGATCTGAGTCCTGGACTTCGGGTCGTGGCTGAACCAGTCTCTGCGGTCCTGCCTGACTCTCATCATACTACTTCCCTGATGGCTCCCACAGGATTGTTGACATCCTCGTGGATTCATCGTCGTATTATAGACACATGCATTTCCAAACATTTGGACTACCTATGTTGTAAATGTATTATCTGTTCGATTTACACACAGCATCTATTGCACGTCTATCCGTCCTGGGAGAGGGATCCCTCCTCTGTTGCTCTCCCTGAGGTTTCTCCCATTTTTCCCTTTAAACTGTGGGTTTTCTCCGGAAGTTTTTCCTTGTACGATGTGAGGGTCTAAGGACAGAGGGTGTCATATTGTCATACTGATATTCTGTACAAACTATGAAGACCACTGGGACAAATGTAACATTTATGATATTGGGCTATATACAGTTGCAAGAAATAGTATGTGAACCCTTTGGATTCTCCACACATAGCGTTGTGTGTTCCTTCTAAACAACTCAACTTTGGTTTCATCTGTCCACAGAATATTTTGCCAGTAGTGCTGTGGAACATCCAGGTGCTCTTCTGCAAACTTCAAACGTGCAGCAATGTTTTTTCTGGACAGCAGTGGCTTCCTCCGTGGTGTCCTCCCATGAACTCCATTCTTGTTCAGTGTTTTACGTATCGTAGATTCATCAACAGAGATGTTAGCATGTGCCAGAGATTTATTTAAAGGAAGGCTCCAGTCATTAGATAGTTAATCAAAACTTCAGTATTTAGTGAAACATTATGTTTAAACCATACCCTGAAGAAATCAGTGATATTCCCCGGTAAATAATGATTTTAAAGCTCTTTTTTATCAAAACCTGTATATTCCATCAGGCAGCTGCCATTTTCAGTAGTCACATGATCCGAAAAACTAGGTTGTGACATCATCTATGCGTTCACTTTGTAAACACACAACGAAAACATGGCGGAGTATTTCAGTTCGGACTCGTCAGCCGAGGAAGAAGTTTAGAAAAATAAAGTCCAGGCGGACTTACTTTGAATTATCACTATAGGTATTCATTCCATCCAAATACAACTGTAAAAAAAATTAAAAACATACTCTGTTATCCTCTTAGGCCCCACGGACCCGGTTCCGGGGCCGAAATCGCGTCATTTGCAGGAAACAACGTCTAAGGAGCCTTAATATTTAATAAACTATGAATATTTTTATATCCATATAACGGGAAAAAAACTAATTTAACTGATCTTTTTTCTTCAAAAAAAATACACAATGCTAACAGTGAGCCTCTGAAAATGCTAACCTATTACTGCACCGAAAATCACTCCTAGCTCCCTTATTACTTATCCTAGCTGCACATCCAACACATCGTTTTTGATCGTAAAGACACAGAATCTAACGGTGCTCACCTCAACACTGAAAGATACAAACTCGCGACGTTATCAACAAAACCGTACATCAAAACAAGTGGCGCTAGGTACTAACATGTGCTAGGCTAACATGGCTTACCTTCGTCTTTGCCTGGTCTAAACTGGTATTCAATGGCATTACAATGATAAAAACGATGATGTAGTTAATCCATAGGTTAATATCCAATGTGACTGTGTCCCCTTTGAAATGTGCTGATAATCTATAAGCAATAAAACTGCAATTCGGTTATCTGCTGTCCGCTCTGTGCTCCGTGCGCTCTGGGTCCTGCAATTCCTGCTTCCTTACGTAGTAAACAATAAGTAAAGTCTGCTGCGTAATGTGCTTACGCTGGCTGGCATTGGCAGTGCACTGCATCCCCATTAAGTAATGGTTGATTAATAAATCCCATTTTATGTTTCATCATACTCTCAGAGTAGTCGTCCGGAAACTTGAAATGTTCGCTGCATACATGCGCCTGTGGATCTTTCGGTTCGTGCCGAGCAGATTTCGCTAGCCACTGCCTCCGAACGTACTTCCTACGCTTACCTTTTGGCAATAGATGGAACCGAGCATTCCGTGGATTGTTCTTATCCGAATTGTGGCAATGTTTCGCGATAAAATGAGGCATATTTCAATATAATTGTGAGAGTAACTAGAGTAAACAACATGAACAAAGCACATACGTCAATTTGTCCTCGACACCAAACGCATAATTCACGTCACTTCCGGTAAAATAAGTCATGTGACTCGTCAAAATGGCGCCGCCCACAGGGTTGATGTTATTTCGGTAATTAATCACCTTAAAATCACTGATAACCTCATCGGATAAAAAAAAAAAAAAAGACTGGCAGAGACTGGTCTGTTTTATCGGATGATAATTATTTAAAAATGCGTGTCATGAGCATTGCCTCCCTTTAAGTCTCTAGCTGACACTCTAGGATTCTTCTTCACCTCATTGAGCATTCTGTGCTGTGCTCTTGCAGTCGTCTTTACAGGACGGCCACTCCTAGGGAGAGTAGCAACAGTGCTGAACTTTCTCCATTTATAGACAATTTGTCTTACCGTGGACTGATGAACATCAAGGCTTTTAGAGATACTTTTGTAACCCTTTCCAGCTTTATGCAAGTCAACAATTCTTAATCGTAGGTCTTCTGAGAGCTCTTTTGTGCGAGGCATGGTTCACATCTGGCAATGCTTCTTAAGAATAGCAAATTCAAAACTGGTGTGTATTTTTTATAGGGCAGGGCAGCTTTAACCAACACCTCCAATCTCGTCTCATTGATTGGACTCCAGGTTGGCTGACTCCTGACTCCAATTAGCTCTTGAAGAAGTCTTTAGCCTAGGGGTTCACATACTTTTTCCACCCTGCACTGTGAATGTTTACATGGTGTGTTCAATACAAACATGAAAACATATAATTGTTTTTGCGGTATTAGTTTAAGCAGACTGTGTTTGTCTATTGTTGTGACTTAGATGAAGATCAGAACACATTTTATGACCAACTTATGCAGAAATCCAGGTAATTCCAAAGGGTTCACATGCTTTTTCTGTAACTGTAAATAAACATTGATTGATGATGTATAAAAGACATGAACAAGTGGATTTTGCATAATAGGTGACTGTTATGGAAATAATTATCATAGACGCCAAGATGTGACATACAGGACAAACCTTGATGTCTGTTTACCTCCTTTAAGGACACAGGCTGCTTCAGCCAATAATGTTATTGTTCCCATTCTGTGACCGGTCAATACTGGGTCACAGATGGTCTGTATTGTGGGTACACTGGGACACTTCCTTCTCTGTTGTCTGAGGACTCCAGGGCATGACATATGCAAGGCCATAAGTGGCGGAAGCTGGTAACTTAGTGTGCCCAAACTATCTAAAGCTATCTTATCAAAACATGTTGATGACTCTCTGTGGAACCAGTTAAATGGGCTGGCAAGAGAGAGGCTCTCGAGGATTGACGTGGCAACTCTACCGTGAAGTCAGAACCTCTGGCTCTTGGACTTGTGATGTGAATCCTCCGGACGTAACTCCAAATAAACCATCAGTGTTTGACATCAAAGCTACTGCTCCTACCGTGTCTCCTTCCTGAGTCGGTGACTCCCACTGCATAGCTACACAGAAGTTTCCTCTACAGTGACCTTTAATACTGAGACTTTGATTTGATCGGGGAGAGAACAGCCTTTCTAACTTTTATGTTGGATTCTTTAATGGAGAAATGATAAGGATACATAGGAATAACTATGGTTATTTGAATTGTTATGCTTATAAAACGAGAATCACAAGGTATCTGTATAATAATGATCAGATTTAATTTCAGCATACACATAATGTCCCTACTTCCACCTTCAAAAAGCCACAATAAAAAGTATTGCAGAGTGGTAAACTATTGCAAGAATCTATTTAAAACATTTTTGAAAAAGGAAAATAAAATGTCAACTACTGCATATTTAAAAGGGAAGAAAATATTCTGGAGTAATTTCACTATTATCTAAATAATTTTTTTACTAACTAAGATATATCGATAAGAAAGTGAAAAGTATATTTCTGAAGATGTTGGTTTCAGAATCACTATGCACTTTAAATGTATACTTGACTTGAATTTGTCCAACTTTTTCGTTCTTTTATCTTCTTTTTAATGGTGAAAAAAACTGAACCGTTGACTTTAGTTAAATGTATTGGGTCAACAAATGTCAACACATATTTATAATAATTTACAATAATATTAAGTTGAACCTTATTTAATTCAACCTAATACAATTATGTGTAATTTTTTGACATAATACATTTAATTAAAGTCAACGTTTCAGTTTTTTCAGTATTTAATACCACCGTACTCATTTTTATACAAATAAACTTGATTTTGATTAAACTAATATGATGTGTATCCATCATTTGTATGACCATGAAATAACTTGACACTAACACAAGTCCAAAATAATCAATACAAAACATTATCTCCAGTCGTATCTCTCTCTGCTGCTTCAACTCCTGAATTTCCCTTGTGGGGATCAATTAAGACTCATTTTACGCTGATATATCTGTCAATGTGATTTCTGGCTTCACCCCAGCACAATATAGGTGAGCAGATTCACCCATTGCATTAAAAAATGTCATTGTGGGTCCTGGTAACAGTGTTTAAGAGAAACTCACAGACCTTGCTGTGGACGGTATTCATTAAAACTACTGTATAGCCTTCTTTCTTCCAAATAAATAGTTCCCATGGAAACTGCCGACTTTGTTGTTTGCGAATTATTCTTTTCATTTGCCTAGGCTCTCTTAACTCTACACATCGGTACAAACACAACCCTCGGTATTACACAAAACAATTCAAAGCACCCCTTGAGACTGCTAACAGGTCGAGGGGGAGAGTGTTTCAGGGCATTCAGATGGAAAGGAGAGTTTGACATGAAAGACCTGGAGATTATCAAAGAGATTTAAGAGAATAAATTGGCTTGACTCTTGTTGGAAAAAAGGATTATTGGTGAAGAAAACAGATTGTTTAATGGCCATACTTTCTGACTCTGGCCCCTTTAGTTCTTGGACCATTACCTTGTGGCCACACTTACCCAGTATAAAATCTGGTCTTTCTACTCTCCTCCCTATTTTCATTTTAAATCCTGTCATCCCAAGCAAGGGACTGAGACTGCAGGACGATTAAAGATTACCCTCATCTCTCCTGTGTGCCCAATTGGCCACTCTTTAGCCAGCACGGGATCATAAATCCTCACACTCTTTCAGTCACTGTAACACAAAACAAGGTTCACAGAGCAAGGACATCTTGGGATTAACCATTAAACAAGGCCAAAAGTAGACCTTTGTCCCTTGGACTGATTCTAGAGCAGGGGTGTCAAACTCAAGGCCCGGGGGCCAAATCCGGCCCGCAACTTCATTTTATGTGGCCCACAAGAGCTTGCAAAAAATATATGTTTATTATACGGTTACATGCCGATTTACAGAGGCACGTTGCCCATACATGGTGCACAATGCATCTCAAATTTGACTTTTTTCTCAGAATTTGACTTTTTTCCTTCTAAATGTCACTTATTTTTTTCAAAATGTCACTTCTTTTTTAGTGACTTTTTTCCAGAATTCCATGCTTTTCTTTTTGAATCATTTTGTGACATTCTCACTGAAGAGACTAGCAATTATGAAGTTATTATTACCTTACCCGATAATAATCCAATGCAGAGGCAATAATGTAATATAATACATTATTTTATATATATGATATATTTATATATGTGTTTTTATAGTCTTAAAGTTACAACCGGCCCTTTGAGTGCAACCATAATGATGATGTGGCCCGCGATGAAATTGAGTTTGACACCCCTGTTCTAGAGTATCTCCAACTACTTCTCATCCTCGGTTCTTTCTTTGCCTCCACTTTCATGGTTAAAAACTTGATCCTGTAAAAAGGTACTAAACTGGAATGATTTTGTTCCTGCTTGTGGCGTCAGGGTTTCATGCGAAAAGCCAAAAGGATTACAGATATTTTCTTTTGAAATACAATGTGTTTTGTGTTGCATGTGAATAAAGTAAGAATATGCTTGGCTTGTTGCAGACCTGTCGTATTTGAGGTATTGTTTTCCTTACAAGATAAAAATCAGTTTCTACTATAGTATAGTAGAAACAGATTTTTATCTTGTAGTAACTATACAATAAACACATTTAGGAATGAACGCCTCAACTGATTTCTAAGTAGTTCCCAAGAGGTTTATAAGAGCTCAGCTGAAGTTATCTGCGTTTACTTGTATGGTTTATTTGTTTAGTTTCCTTTCAGGCTAGCATCTGAAATAATGTAAACATATGAGTGTGATTATACCTTTTTTAGTGTGACTAGTACCTAAATCTTTCAACTTGCACGGTGCCCTTGCTTTGTCCATGTCTTGCATCACAATGGCTGTGTCCAAAATTATATTCCAATCTGACAGTTTTCCGTTTCAGTTTTGGGTTTTGTTTCACTTTTTTCTTTCTTATTTTTCTCTCTAACTGTTATTTCCTCATGCCAGTGATAATTGTGCCATCACATTGTTACAATCACCCATTATTTCGTAATGATCTGAAAAAAGTCCCGTTGGACAAATCGCCCATTTGTCCAACAGCCCGTTATTCCCCTAACAAATGGCCATTGTTTCGGAGGTCTATTGCTTCTTAAAACACCATAAGAAGAAGAACACGGCTAATTATAATGCAAATGTGGACCTCCCTTAAGCAATATTTCCTTTTCCTAGTATGGCACATGCATGACCCTTACTGCCTCTTATTTGCTATATTTTTATTAATGTACAATACACAATACACATTTAAAATAGGATGGTGCTCGTTTATTTGAAAAGAAAAAACACATAATTAGTTTATTGTTGTTTCTGATTGTACTAATTGTAATTTACCTCTATGAAAAATATAGTGAGGTATGATAATACCCAGCATTGTCACAATTATCAACTTAAATATAATATACTTTAACTTTAATACCACTGGCTGACCGTGTTGAGCATGAATTCATATATGGATTTATTGCTAGAACATTCAGAGTGGCTGAATTATTTACAAAGAACTACAATTATAGTTTATATAATAAATAATACCTTGAACCCGAAGGAACAATTAAATAAAACAAAATACACATTTTTCAAAGAAGTTAATATGGCACAAATAAAACATTCTGTAGTTAAGATGGATGGACTTTATTTATTTGGTATTATGAAATCAAACTGCCGGACAGGTTTTTAAAGCTGACTGAGGGTAATGTAGTGCTGCACTTGCTTTCATTCTTGCAGTGTGTGCTGCTGACACACTTTTTCAATTGTTGACACCAAATGGAATATATCCCTGCATGAAAAATCCCACATGGGATTTTCAAGGACCTTCTGGCTGTCTGACAGGGAACTATTTAAGTAGTGGCGTACCTGTAGAAATAAAAAATAATCACTTTTATTCAATCCATATAGTTTTTTTAGTGTTTGAAAATCGATCATGGTTCCTTTGCTGAAAGATTTGCAATATGAAGTAAGGCCATGTTTGGCCCAACCTTTACATTTTGTATCTAGCTTGCTCGGGGTGAAATCAAGATCATGTGAGCACCATCTTAATATCTTAATTTCCTCCAGCAAGTCTCACTGGTAATGACCCTTAACCATCATTTCAAAGAGAGGTTGATCCAGCGGTTATCTTTTTCCAGTACGTTTTTAACAAGTCTTTTATCCCCTAACCTTGCCTCGATTGGTACTACTCCTGATACATTATTCTCGATTTCTTTCCATCTAGCCCTGTAGCCTGGCTTGCACCAGCAGAACAAGCTTCTTAATTGGGCTGATATATAATAGTCCTTCAAGCAGGGGAGCGCTACTCCTCCCTTGTTTTTTGCTAGTTGAAGAGTACAGAATCTAATCCTTGGTTTCTTCCCTTGCCAAATGTACCTTGATATGGTTGTATCCCATTCGTTAAACTGCTTGTCTGTGATTTCAATTGGTAGATTCTGAAAAAGGTATAAGAGCCTAGGTAGGATGTTCATTTTCACTGATTCTATTCGTGATTCACAAAACTTAGTACTGGGATTAAGTTCCATCTATTTATGTCTTCTTTTATTTTCTGATTTAGAGGGTTGAAATTTAGTGTAAACAATTCCTTTGAATCTTTAGAGATGCTTACTCTCAGATATTTTAAGTGGTTGAGTTTATATGTTGGCTTGGCTTGTAATTAAAGTTCAGTATTTGGGTTTTTGTTATATTGAGTTTGTACCCTGAGACAGAACTATAAGTGTCCAAAAATGTCAATAAACTCAAAAATTATTCATCTGGGTTTGACAGGTATATTAAAATATCATCAGCAAATAATGATCATTTATGTTCCTGATCGTATATTTGTCACGGTTTTAAGTTTGTGTGTCTGGTAGTGGGTATTTTTCTGTTCTCCTTGTCATGTTTTCCTCCCTGTGTATTGTCTGGTCTTTCTTTCCTGTCTGTCGTTAGTTTCCCAGATGTGTCTAATTTCCTGATTGTTTTCACCTGTCATCCCTTCTGTGTCTCCTGTGCTCATCAGCGTCAGCCCCGCCCCTGATTGTTCCCACCTGTGTCTTGTTACCCTGTGTTTAAATTCCCCTGTCTCCCAGTGTTCAGTGTCAGTTCTTTTTTGTCTCTTGTCTCTTGCTATGGTCAGGTCTATGTGCTATTGTCTCTTGCTATGGTCAGGTCTATGCTCCTTGTACTCTTGAAAGGTTTGATTCCTCACTACGTGAGCACTTTCATTTTTTGTTCTCTATTTTTGTCATCTCGGCTAGAGATTTGATAGTTACCTTTTTTGTTGTTCAATGCTGTTTTGGAAAATAAAGTATCTTACAAATACTTTACTACCGGAAATACTCTCCCGGGTCTTGCAATTGGGTCCTACATCCTAAGTGTCTGAGTTAGTAACAGAACGAACTGACCATTATGGACCCAGCAGACCTTTTAATGCTACAGGCGGAACGTCTTGAGTACTCTCTAGAGTCCCTTTTTTATACGTGGGATGGTGCCTCATCTAGGCGGGGTAGAGAGGCTGCGTTGAAGGAGGCACGTCAGGAGGTTGCTCGCAAGCCCTGGCTCTGGAGCTTGTTGCCCGAGAGGCTCAAGAATTGGGATCCCGCCTTGCCTTAGGAGGTCCACGGAGCCTCCAAAAGGTCTCTAGGAGACGCAAGGCCAGGATTCCAGCCATGGCCCCAGCAAGCATTGTTCCTGCTCCAGAACCGGCCCACAAGGCCATGGATCCGTGCACCAGTACCGGCCCACGCAGCTTTGCTTCCTTGCTCCATTACCTGGCTTACACAGCCAGGGTCCAGGCTTCTGCTCCACACCCGACAGCATTGGATCCGGCTCCAGGCCCCAGCAGCCATGGTCCTTGCTCCAGAACCGGCCCCAGCCGCCATGGTTCCGTGCTCCAGTGCCGGCCCACACAGCCATGGTACCGTGCTCCAGTACCATCCCACACAGCCATGGTTCCGTGTTCCGGTTCCTTGCACAGCAGCCATGGTTCCGGCTCCAGTGCCGGCCCCAGCAGCCATGGTCCCTGCTCCAGAACCGGACCTTACAGCCATGTTTCCGGCACCAAAACCGGCCCACACGGCCATGATCCAGGCTTCAGTTCCGGTTCCCACAGCCATGGTTCCGGCTCCAGAACCGGCCCATGCAGCCATGGTCCCTGCTCCAGAACCGGCCCATACACCCGTGGTTCCGGCTCCACTTCCAGCCATGATTCCGGCTCAAGTACCGGGCCCAGCAGCCATGGTTCCGGCCACAGTTTCAGCCATGGTTCCGGCTCAAGTACCGGACCCAGCAGCCATGGTCCCGACTCCGGCTCCTCGTCACCTGTTGACTCTTCGGCTGAAGCCAGCTCCCCGTGTCCTGTCGGCGTACCGGTCGACTCCAGCACCTCGTCTCTTGTTGGCTCTCCAGCCGACGCCAGCTCCCGAGTCCTGTCGGCGTACCGGTCGACTCCAGCACCTCGTCTCTTGTTGGCTCTCCAGCCGACGCCAGCTCCCGAGTCCTGTCGGCATACCGACCGTCTCAAGTCACCTCTCCAGTCCCCTCTCGAGTCCCCTCTCAAGTCACCCCTCCAGTTCCCTCTCGAGTCATCTCTCAAGTCTCCTCTCCAGTTCCCTCTCGAGTCCCCTTTGAAGACAATTCTCAAGTCACCTCTCGAGTTCCCTCTCGAGTCCCCTCTCAAGTCTCTTCTCAAGTCATCTCTGAAGTCTCCTCTCGAGTCTCCTCTCGTGTCCCCTCTCGAGTTCCCTCTCAAGTTCCCTCTCGAGTCTCCTCTCGAGTTCCCTCTCAAGCCGACACCTGTTTCGTCGGGGGTCCTGCCAACTCCATGTCCTGTCCCGTTGGGGATCCCGCCGACTGCTCTTCTGCCGGGGGTCCTGCCAACCCTATGTCCTGTTCCGTCCAGGGTCTCGTCTGCGCCTGGCCCGCCGGGGGTTCCGCCGGCTCCTGCCCGTCCTTGTGCCCGGCCTCCTGAGTTCCCAGTGGCTTTCGCCCTAGAGCCCGGCCTCCTGAGTTCCCAGCGGCTTTCGCCCTAGAGCCCGGTCTCCTGAGTTCCCCAGCCGAGGACTCCACCATGAACTCTGTCTTGCCCCCGGGCCGTCCGCCCGAGAGCTCCATCATGGACTCTGCCTTACCCCCGAGCCGTCCGCCCGAGAGCTCCATCATGAACTCTGCCTTGCCCCTGGGTCGTCCGCCCACATCATCTAGGGCCCCCCAGCTGCTGGAGGAAATGTGGTTCTCAGTTAGCACATCACTACCATTTGTTTTGGGCTTGCCCTTTTAATAGTAACTTTTTGGCAAAAGATCCATTTAGAAATTGAAATAGTACTACAGGAAAAAATCCCATTAAACTGGGATGAATTTCTATTTGGGCTCGTACATTCAATCCCCACAAACCTCAAAACAAAACAATTATTTGGAATTCTTACTGTTGCAGCAAAAAAAGTAATTACTAGAAAATGGCTCAAAGCGGGATATCCCTTCTCTTGACAACTGGTACGACAAAATCCATGAAATGTATGCTATGGAAAGAATCACTTTCTCAATGAGGCTTCAGGAAAACACATTTGAGGAAATATGGAAAAAGTGGAGAATTTACATATCCCAAAGACGACCATCCCTTGTTTGACTGTTTCTATACACCGATTAAATGTATATGTATAGGTGTGTATGTATGGACACATGTATGTGTGTTGTATATGTATGTCTACATGTGTAGACATTTGCCATTTCAAACCACCCCTGTGTACTTTTTCGTTTTTATTTTATTTTGACTAATTTTGTTTGCTATTTCATTTGTAATTTTCGGGTCTCTAAAAATATATGATTTGAAAAACTGAACTTTTGATATAATGTGACCCCAAATAAATAAAAAAATACTAAATAAAAATCCCACATGACCTATGCATTCAGCACCAGGGGAAGATTCAAGATGCTTTTGCCAGCTGTTAGCTCAACTTTACAGTCATTCCAAAGCACTTATTTTACATTGTGTTTTGCCTTGTTGAGGTACGATTGTATTTCAAATATGATTAGCCATATTGTAATCACAAGACAGTGTAAAAGACCATGGGACATGACTACATGGTCACTTTTTCCAGGTCTGGCTGCCACTTCAGGACTGGCAGATGTAAAAGACACTTTTTCACAATGAACAAGAACGCTGTACGATCACTAGTTGGATCTTATTTTGTGTAGCTCTGGTCTTTATTAGTATTGCTCTTGATAATACTTGATATGCTCCAAATGAAGTATCATGATTGATATATGTGCGTTATGTTCAACAACTCTTATGAAATGACTGAATAAGAATGTAGCCTACAATAATTGTATACACATTTCACTAGAAGTCTTAACTTGTCATCTAAAGCCTAATCCATAAATACCCTGTGCGGTAGAGCTTTATTGGTTTCTATCAAAAACACACAATGAGCCAGAGCGTTACACTGGAGGTGCATCATAGTTTACTTTGACTCAACCCTACATCCCCCCCATGTACCATCATGTTACCCAATGTTATGTCCTTATGAAAGACCTATTTTCTGGTGTGAATTTTTGCCTTGATATGCCTTATAAAGACAAAATAGAAATCTCCATATTTGAGAGAATAAAACAGTTTGTCCTTGCACTTTGTATTAAAGGTCCCATGTCATGCTTTTCCGGTTGTCACCCGTCCCCTTGTGTGTTATGAAGGTTTTTCTACATGTAAACGGTCTGCAGAGTCACAAACCCTCTAAGTACACCCTGTCGCGAGTAAAACTCTAACACAGAAAATACCTGTCTAACAGCTAGGCCTACCTCTTTCAGAACAGGAACTGGAAGCCCTTCCACACGTCTAGAATTATCGGTATCACTCTCGATAGTGTGCTGATGCAAGCTTCACTGCCACCAGACAAGCTGTCCCGCATCAGAACAGCCATAATTACAATTCATGTTATTTATTTAGCGCCTTTTCAGGTGTTCAAAGCGCTCTACGTTATACTACATATTAGACTTGTAATACATTCAATACTGATTACTGCCTTCAATCATCCACTTTCCACTGGTAGTCTCTCTAAAAGAGATGTTTTATATTTATAAGGAAACTAGCTCTAGCTCTAGCCTTTCTGTCCAAACCTTAAGGCACCATAGTCTTAGGTCGCGTTCACACCTGCCTTGTTTAGTACTGTTGAATCGGTCCCTGTAGCTTTAACCCCTTGATACGGTTCGTTGGATTGGTTTAATTGAAGCAGTCCGATACCTCTGCTCCGCCTAAAAGAGGTTGTCTCGGGGCGCTCGCTAGTAAACTCTGGAGTGGTTCATTGCTGGTGTGACGTAGTCTGCATCAAAACATGGGAAACAAACTATTTGCTATCTGTGTTTTGCTATCTATGCTGTGTGCAACATCCAGTAACCTATAGGGTCATGCATTCATTCTGGTGACTGCTTACCTCACTGGTCCCCTGTGTACAGAGAAAAGGCAGTGGTACAATCTCATCAGAGCCACCTGTCATCGGTGAAACCTCCTCACTGCATAACGTCTCTCATTATATGTGTTATAATGGTTTGAATGCACGTTGTCTGATTTATAATCCCATGCGCCGGCCGCAGAGTGATACACTCTCCAGATTAACAGCAGCATGAAAATAACCTGCCAATGCTCCATGATGCAGGCTACAGTAGAAAATGCTGTTGAAAAGCATCTCCGTACAATGACTTTAGCTTACAGTTCATAGTCTGTTTGAGGTTGCCTGGGTGAACGCAAACCCAACCTTCTGCAAATGAAACTATGTAATACACTTGCGTCTGGTGTAAAGACGCGGACTATTTGGCATGAATGCAACCTTAGAGATGGTTATTGCTCAGATCTTTGGTCCTTAGCCCCTCTGCGACGAGTGGAAGGTTATGTTCATTCTTTTATAATGACCTTGCGGTGTCCTCAGATCCTCTCTAGTTACTTACAGATGCTGCGCCTTCTGCTGGTTCGGGGGATTTCACAATGAGTGGTTTGCCCCACCAGCTTGCCATGCCCTTCATTCAACCAAATGACTCTGGATCTACACGTCAAGCCCTCAAGGATTTCCCATATTCTGCCTCCAACCAAGAGCATGATTCAAAGCATACAATTCAGCTTGGTACTTTATCTTCTTCTGTCCCAACCTCCTCTGTGTACTTATGCAATAGATATAATAGTTGTTCATGCATTAATTGTATTTTCATTTGAATCCTGCATCTTCAAGTGCTAAGTATTAAGCCACGCTAGAGTTCGTTCATTTGCTCCTCAAGGGCCTTAAGAAGGCACGTCCTCCACGCAATGATAAAGACTGCCTCTTAACTTTGCACCCGTGCAAAGGTTAATGTATAAGTTCAGGCAAAGGGGTTTCACTATACATTGATAAACGTCAGATGCAGTTGTTACAGCTTTCTATTGGTTTCTCAGGTGGTGAATATACACAGACCTCTCACCTTTTAATCCTCAGCATAATCTCTCCCTTACTGAATTAACTTTGGAGATCAAATATACACACTGTTTTGAAACATTCAATGTCTGACAGTTCTGTCTGGGGAGTCAAGGAACCCTGAATAATCATTGCTAAAACTAACACTGTTTTCTTTGTCCTTTATCTTCCATGCTGAACTTCTCGCATCATTGCCCTCTGACCATGTTTATTCGATGGCTGCAAACCCAACGACGAGGGTTCTCCTCCAAGCTGCGTGATCTCTACCTAAGCTGCGATCTGCCCCCAGATCGCTATTCCCACTGTTTAAGAATCTGCACAGCCACAACTGCAGCTCTATATCCGCCTACCTCAACCCTGAGTATCCTGGGCCGTCGGTCATCTTCTGCCCACCAGCGCTATATCATGCTTCACAGGAATGAGATCCTTGCAGCACAAACAACCATGAACTCTTGCACTACTCGATGATGAGTAAACATTCAAAGATGTATATCTGTAGGATTCTGTTTTTGCATACCAGGTGGTTGCTGGGTTAGATTATATTTATTCTATTATAGTATATTCCCCTCATAGCTGCATGTTTGGGGGGGTAAGCTCATTGTCGCTGCCTCAAGACCTAGACACAGCAGTCTTGATAGGTAGTATGCTGGGGGGGGGGGGGGGGGGTCGGCACTGGTCACTTCCAGGCCTACACATAACAGTCTCTCTCGGTAGTATATTCTTTGGCTTTTCGGGCGTTCCCGGGCCTACACATAGAAGTTTCATTTGGTAGTATAGGTAGTATATTCCTCTCAAAGCCGCTGTGCTCGGGGAAGAATCGGCTCTGGGCTATTCCTCAGGCCTACACATAGCAGTCCCACTCATGCCCCTTTCACACCAACGCGTTTTCAGCTCCGGCTCGGAGCTGGAGCCTGAAAAGTACCGTTTTTTCCTGTTCACACCGCAGAGGCGCCGCCTCTTAGCTCCGGTATCCGGTTCACTTCCAGCTCCAAAAAATTGTCGGTCTCGAGGCAAGAGCTTCTGAGCTAAGAGGCGGCGTCGCTTACGTCTCTCTTACGTTGAGGCGGGGGCAGGGGCATGTGATGTTTGGAAAATTCCAAGTAAAGTCGTTCCTTGTAAAGTCATCTGATGCCTTCCATTTCGTTTCGTAAGAGGATAACCAAAGCGAACAGCGCTTCAATACAATCGGCCATTGTTGTTGTTGTCGATGTGAGGGATTTCCGCGCGGTTTGGATTTTATGAAGCAGGCACGTAAACGGTGACGTCATGACGCAGCAGCGGCAGCTCTGGGCGGTGTGAACAGAGCGGGAGCAGAAAAGGGAAACCGGAGCTGAACCAGAAAAGCTCCCACTCGGAGCTAGAAAGGGAAAAGCGCTGGTGTGAAAGCTGCATAAGTAGTATATTCCCCTTAAAGCCGCTGTGCTTAGGGGGAATGGCCACGTGGCAGCTCGACAGGCCCTCTACTTATCAGACTTACATCACCAGCGTCAGGCTCGGGCTACGCAGTTTTGGGGGTTAGTTATTTAATCATCACTCATCGTGCTATGTATATCTGTGGAGTGATGAGGCCCGAGCCTAGACGCCAAACTCAACTATATGCTGCTCAGAGGTTGCGCTAGACTTTTTCGCTGCCCGTCATTTTGCACGGACAGTATCGTAAAACTTCCGTCAAAATCCAGAATTACCCGTCGGCCTTTACACAACTCTGACGAGGGGGGGGGGGGGGAGAAGCATGCTCGTGAACTGTCAACGGGGGGGGGAGGGACAGTTCACATGCGCCGTGTTATGCATGGCTGCTGCACCCCGCGGGAGCGTACACAGCGTAAAGCCAAAACTTAGTTAGGTTTGGAGGGCATGCATAACACGGCATAACACCCATAAGCAGCCTCGCTGCGGGGAAACTTTGGCGCTGTTCCGAGTTTGTTCTAATCTGTCAAAATGACGGACTGCTTTCAGATTTGTCCGTCATTGTTAAAAAAAATCCGTCATAGACGGAAAATATTCGGATAACGCGACCTCTGAACATGTTAAAGAAACATGTGAGTTGTCTGACTGAAATGGGGCGAAGCCTGCGAGCTAGTAATGGCAGTCAACTCGAGCACTTATGCTGCATTCATACATAACGCCCCTTGCCACTCTACAACCAACCAAACAGAGTCTCCTTAATATGCCGCTCTATTTAACCTGCCAGATCTCTCTCTCTGCTTTGCTGCAGCTACTGTACATCACTGCTTGCCAGCCCCACCACCACCCCAGCTTCCACCTGTAGGCTCGGGGGTTAGTTATGTGTATCTGTAGAGTGATGAGACCCGAGCCTAGATGCCAAACTCAATTATATGCTGCTTCTAATAAACATGTTAAAGAAACACGTGAGTTGTCTGACTGAAGTACAGGTACAACCCTGATCAGGAGTCAGAGCGTTCAGCTAGCTCCCTCTCTTTGGAACCATCTTCCTGTTTTTATCAGAGCTGGTTTCCGATGACTCCGTATGTATGTCCTCCTAGGTCCTACATTTTATAATATTTTGTTGTATTGTTTGATTGTATTTGATTGCATTTTTGTTGTCTTTTATCCCATTATATTTTAATGTTACACTATCTTGTATTTTTATTATTTTCCTGTAATTGTATTTTTTCTTTTAGCACTGTCATTCATGTTTGTTAATCTGTAGGCTCAAACACGTTTTGTGATATTGGGCAATATAAATAAACTTCGATTTGATTTGAAAAGTAAAACCAACCTAATGTTTTGGTAACCCCATATTGCAAAAGTAAAATTAAGTAAGGGAGTGGGACAAGGATGTTGGGGTATAAACTGTAAGCAGGGGAGCCCCTGTAAAGCTCACCCGGTAACCATTAGGGCTCAGTCCCGTTGCAGACCACATCTTCCCCGCTGTTTCTCCAATGAAGGTGGCCCAAAGAATAATCTCTAAAAAAAAGATATATATGACAGAAAGGAAAGTGCCAGGCTGTGTTTGTACACATGAATTAGCATGCATGCCAGGAGCTTTTATTATTTAAACATGTCTTTAACTGTCCTAATTCTGCCAGGTATATTAATTTAAAGTCATACAATAATGATATGCTATTATAATGAGAACTCCAGGCCAGGAAGCAGGTCTTTGAGATAAAGATTTCATTTCGTTTTATCGCCACGCTGAGCTGTTATGTCAGGTGGGGAAGGGGGGCATGAATTATGGATTACCTTCATTCAATCAGGAGAGACGGTTTTGATGTAAGAATATATATTTATTGCAGAGATACACAAATTAATGTAATGGTGATGTTGGTGATTAGGCCCAGTTGCGCAGGAGTATCATCCGGGAGGGTAGAACCGATCCGATGAAATCCCCCGGGGTCTAGACACTGGTGGTGATGAATGGATAGTTGGGTCGGTCTGAAGAGGAGGGGCTTAGCTTGACCCTGGATTCAGAGGGACAGGAGGTGAAAAGGGGTGGAGGAGGGTTGCGTAGAGTCACCTGAAATGACAGCTGTCAGAGGGGGGAGAGCAGACTTAAAAGGTTTGGCAGAGCGCTATGATAGGCTCTTGGGAATAGAGTGATTGGTTAAGCTGGAGAGTGACGCCCCCGATCACTTATTGAGAGGAGATACATGGGAATAGTGGATAGACGGTCTTCCTGGTTGAACTTACACTGAGCTTCATTTTCCTCAGTCTCAATAGAGGTTTCTCAATACTCTAATTTCCCCTCCTCGACTCCTATCCTTGATACTTAGTCCCGCCCACAGGAGATGCGAGCGGAGGACTGAGGAGGGGAAGCAGCAGGCGGTTAGAGACATGAGAACTCCTCTCCTCTGAGCGGTCATTTTAAAGAGACGTCCATTAATGATGACAGGAGGCACAGCAGCCCTCTTTCTGATGGACAGAACTGTGTTCATGACGACTTATATATTTACTTTTAATTAATTGAAAGTGCGGTATAATTAAGCAATAGCTCACGACAGGCCGTGTTATATGCTCATTATATCACAGCTAAGGGGCATGGTTCGGCCCGACGCGAATTATGTTTGTCAATTTAAAATATGTGTCGTAAAACTGTGAAGTAACACTTTTTTTGTGTGAAACCGCTCAATGAACTACATCTCCCGTCTCGCACCACACACCAAGACGGCCGTCACGTTGGAACATTTCACTTCTTTCTTTCAGAATGAGGCGAAAAGTATTAAAAGAGGTGAAAATCACTCCAAGTCTGGGCACGTTGAGAGCTGTACATACACACAAGGGGAGTTAGTCGGTTCCGTAAGAGCCAGCATGCGGGACCGGGATTCTGGGATTTGTAGTCTTTCTAGTTGCGTATTTTTCATAGTCTTATATTTCAACAGTTTTACGACAAACTGACTTTTTTGACATGGAAATCATTTTTTAAGATTGACAAACATCATATGTGTAATTCATGGCACAATTCAAACGGCTCGAAAGATAATCTTTCTCTCTCCATTGACTTCAATACAAACTTTTTCGGAAATAAGGTCCCATGAGTCCCACCGGAAGGGGAGGGACTTCGCCTCTCTATCCAGGGGATGCATGCAGAGCTGTCATTGGCTGAGATAAGTCCGGCCGTGTGTAACGCTTCCACCGTTCCCGGAAATACACCCGCGGAGGAACCATCAGTGTATCCTCAATCATAGCTCCTCCAGAGAGCCTCCTCGATCCTCGATGTGCATTTAGAGAAATGAGATGACCTTCAAAATGGCGTGCTGAAATCCATTTCCGGGTCACTACCGGAGGACCGAGGAGTCGAGGAGGGGAAATTAAGAGGCTTCTCAATACTCAAATTTCCCCTCCTCGACTCCCCTCCTCGGTTCCCCTCCTCGAGACTTAGACCGGCCCACAGGAGATGCGAGCGGAGGACCGAGGAGGGGAACCGAGGAGAGAGGAGGGGAAGCAGCAGACGTTTAAAGAAATGAGAACTCCTCTCCTCTGAGCGGTCATTTTAAAGAGACGTCCGTTCATTATTACGTGGCAACAGCTGCATCAGCTGTCGAGTGTTTTGTCATAGCGCTGTATCTCTGTTAGATCAGCTGAACATTGTTCCCCCACATATTTACTTTGAATTCATTGAGAGTGCGGTATAATGAGACAATAACAGGCTACAGATGCGGACACACACACACAAATATATTTATATAAATATATACAATTTAAAGCATGAGAGCACTCTCATAATAACGTAACACAATCAGAGACTGGATATATCCCCCCCTCTCTCTGGTCGCTGAAATGGGGAATTTAAATTACTGGCCAAAAGTTGTATTTACAAGTATTAAAAGTAAGCAGAGGAAACCAAACCAACTGAGACCCGTCTGTCCGCCGCATTTACGCACTGTACAACACACACCTACACACTGTACCACACACATACCTACACACTGTACCACACACACCTACAGCTCCTAAAGCATAAGCCGTTGTGTATTTTATTATGTGAAGCAATGGTCTTAGAAAAATATCGACTCTTTGTTTGTAGATATCTACTAAACTAAAGCAAATAAAGAGAGTAGGCCCGTTATACTGAGTGATATATATTATACACACTGCTCTGCTTTCTGCACGGACCGTACAGCTGTTCTCTCTGGAAACATCGCGACGCGATGAAAGCAGTTTCTAAAATAATATCCAGGGGATGCATGCCATGTCATTGGCTGAGATAAGTCCGGCCGTGCGTCACGCCTCCACCGTTCCCGGAAATGCATCCGTGGAGGAACCATCAGTGTATCCTCGGTTATAGCTCCTCCAGAGAGCCTCCTCGACGCTCGATGCTCGGTCCTCGGTGTGCATTTAGATAAATGAGACGTCCTTCAAAATGGCGCTCTGAAATTCATTTCCGGGTCACTACCGGAGGACCGAGGAGTCGAGCAGTCGAGGAGGGGAAATTTGAGTATTGAGAAGCCTCTTTAGAGTATTGAGAAACCTCTAGTGTGTGTGTGTGTGTGTGGATGACATACTGACCGCAGACTGGACTGCATGATACATTAGATTGGTGGAAATTAGTTATAGGTTGGAAAAAAAGATTTCCTAATAAAAATAACTCCGGATGTGTTGGTCAACAAGTGCGTCATCGGGCTCGGAAAAACTTCTTTCAATTGACTTTGATTTGGTAAGAGACGTATGTTAATCAGCAATATTTATTTTTGAATCGATTTTTGGAATGGGCGTTGTGGCCAAGCGGTGGTACTACAGCTTCCATGAGGTCAAAATACTTGTTCCCATTGACTTACATTGTCAAAGAGAAATGTAGAATTGTATGTCAAATGTGCCAAAACACATGCAAATGAAGATACATCTTCATCAACTTGACAACACATACGGCCACTGTACATATCCTTGTAAATCTGGGTGTTCCCAGTCATGTACGTTTGGATTCATGGGCCACTGAGCAACTTAAATAGGAGTGAACAAGGCCCCCACTAACACTGGGTGTTTCTCAATGTCGAGTACGCTTGCTTGGTAGCATGTCTTACGAGAGTCTTGCTTCAGGCAAGAATACTTCCTGGCATTCGGAAAACGAAGAGTGGAACAGGCTAGCAAGTGTACAGGTGTGCGTCATATGAGAGGCCCGCCTTACATTTTCCGCCACAGATTTGGGGAAATTGGTCCGTGCGCAAAGTATTGTGGGGATTTTAAGACCGCGGAGTCTACACGTGTTTCTCCAAACGAAGTACGCCGGGCTCGGTAGAATTCCAAGTATGCTGGACATTGGAACAGTCCTTCGGCGGCACTCGATGACGTAGTATGCTTGAAATAGTGGCTCTGGAGCAGCTTTCCTCGACATTGAGAAACACCCACTATATCCAATTCTTTGTATCCATCCATCACACAAGGTCAAGGTTCAAGTTCCTGTTTAATCGTCATTGCAGTGTGCCGAGTATAGAGTTATATTATACTCTACTAGACCCTCAGAATGGGACAATAAACTTCAAAAAACGTGTCACCTCCAAACTTTATTTTGTACATCCATGTCTGTTAGCAGGACAGCAGTCATTCCATGTTGTGTTTGACACTAGAAAGTTTGTATTTTAAAAACACTGACAAAAAGAGCAGAGGTTATTATAAAAATGGTATTATATACAAAATAAATTGCATGGGCTATAAAAAAAAAACAGATTATACTTTCAATGAGACCTCTGAGTGATCCTAGCAACACAATCACACGTGAAGAGCAGGTGGTTGAGATTAAATAACAAAATATTCCTGCTTTGAAATATCTAGGCACCATTCCATTTAAATAACAGCGCAACATACGCTAACTTCCCTTTTGATGATTCCTCTTGTCAACATACCCTAACCCAATACCTCTGTCTATAGACTACAACCATCAAAGACCAGTTCTTTATCGTCGTCCACCATGGCAAACCCTTTTTATATTTATTATTAGCTACAATCACTTTCTCATCAGTCAAAATGTGAATTATTTATGTCCACAACTCATTTCTTATTAGGGGGGAATCTTTATTATAAATATGTATAATTTGATTCCAACTAGTTTACCGTTGACTTCTATTCAAACTGAATAGTAGACTACATTTTGACAGGTTATGTTTCCAAGTCGACAAATCAATAATGTAATTGTGTCTAGTTGTAATTCTAATAAATTATATCTATAAGTAATTTCTACTAGTAAATATGTTAATTATTCATATCAACAACAAAACTGTTACTTTTGGACATGTATTTTGTGTACAAAATATCATACATTCTAGTTTGTAATTTTAACTAGTAAGAATGTGATTTCTGGAATTGAAAAATAAAACTGTAGTAGCAACAAAATGTGCTACCCAAAAACAGATAGAAATGATTAGGTAATTTGTGTGTTACATATTCAAAATGTAATGTAAAATAACATTTCTGAGGGTTTAAATGTGAAAAGAAAATGTTTGTTTTATCAGTCATTGTTATTCTTACTAGCATTAAGGGGAATATTGAAAATATTATTAAATTAAAGATATCTGTAAATCAGTTTTGACGTGTTTAAATGTAATATCTACATGTGAAAATATATTTGTGACATGTCAAAACATTTCTACAGATATCTCAAATTAATTGCTGGCAACATATTAAAAAGGATTTGCCATACTTCTACTTTTCTTTGACAACTTTACCTTTTTCCTCTATAGAAATATAATACAAATAATATGTATGATCAGACTAGTCAGATTACAGTCACACATACAAAAAAAACATTTGCCTCTATAGAATTGGCATAACAGAAACATGCATACAAATAAAGTGATAAATATTGAATCCTATGTAAGCTGCGATAGATGCCTGTTAGACATGTTCAGTTTGGAGCTCCTCAACCGTGTCAGTTCAAATACATTACATATTACAAAAGCAATAAGAGAGCTGCCTCGTGGTCAATATATGAAATAGACTGGAAATTGGTTTTCCCATTTCTGGTGAGGGGTTGTATGGTTTTGTGAGGTATGATTTTGTCCCTGTATGTTGAGAAATAAACTTGGTTAGAGCTCGGGTTTCCCTTGACATTTAAATCACTTCCCTACAGACATCTTAAAGTAAAAAAAACGGCCTAGAAAATAGCTATCATTTGTACGAAATCCCGTTTAAAAGGATGTTATACTCAGAAAATAATGTCATTCTGAGAAATGACAGTTCTACGGAAGATAATTAGGGCCAAATGAGAAAGAAATGTAGGGAAGTGACCAAAAGAAAAGAACATGTTGAGTTCCGTCTTTCACTTTAATCTCAGGATTCTGAGTAAAAAGTCACAATTTTGATTAAAAAAAAAGTCTTTCATCTCGGAATACTGACCTTTTTTCTCAGGATTCTGACTTCTTTCTCAGTGTCTTGAGATTAAAGCCAGAACTCAAAATGCTCACATCCCAAAGTGTGTTTCTCATGTGGCCCTAATCGTCTTCCGTACGGTTCTGTGGAACAGTAGATGTGAAATGTTTAACACCTTATAACCACCTTGAGGTAAGGAAACATGAAATACTTTAGAGGGCAGCAGTTCAGTGTTATTGTAGAGAGGGGGGGGGGGGGGGGGGGGGGGGGGGACAGCTGTCACTCTGCTGCCTGTGCTTGCTGCTCCTTGTTGAGGATGATGCTGATGATGTCGCCCTCGTGCTCCTTCATGTGCTCCATGAGACGCTCCTTGCTGGTGGACTCGAAGCCGCAGATACAGCAGCAGAACAGGAGGACGCAGTACTCCATCCCAGAGCCGGGGGCCTGACTGGAACGCTGCTGCAGCAGAGCGGAGTCCTTCCTCTGGGGGCTCAGGGCTTCACCGGGCCACTGTGAGGGGTCCGTGGTAGGTGTAGGCAGGG